>NC_051218.1:18800859-19149193 GCF_015220715.1 Pygocentrus nattereri
AATCAATATTTCAGGCCCAGGCAGCATATTCATAACTATTCCATGTACTCACTTCAAGGTGGCTTTTATAGTCATTTAACTTTGTATGTCTGGTTCCTATCATCACTACTGCTTAAATTATTCCCTAAATCAGGCCAATGGGAAAGTGAGAGAAACAGAGAGAAACAATGTGAAAAATTTTGGCGTGTCAATTTCTCTACAGTGGAGCATTTTGCATAAATCATCCTGAATGACTTTGTTTACATCTTATCTGTTTAATCATGCAGACATTTTGAAATATTGGAGAGTTTCCCCTTTAAGGCATGGATCATACTGTGAACTGAAGTGTTTAAATCGTGCAGGAAAAATTCCTTGTGGGCCACTGTGCCCTGTCTCTCTGACGAATGATTGACTCAACCGCTGAACTGAGCCGGGTGCAATTGACGCAACTGGGGCACAAGTGCTTGTTTACAAATGGGCAATCGCTCCATATACTTGTAGTGAAAGATGCTGCACTCTCCCTCTGTTTCTCTCTCACTTTCAGATTGCCCTGATTTAGAGAATAATTTAAGCATTCCGAACCCACTGAACCTGAACCGCTGCCTGGCAGTTTCTATGGCAATTCTGGAGCATTTGTTAACTGATCTGCACACTGATTTCTCTCTGACTTCTGCCTTATTCTTACCTCTTAGTTCTACAAGGCTGTAATATTGTTCATTTCCTGTCGAACTACAATGCAAGTACACTTTTAATGTTGGCACGTTTTATTTTGCTTTTGTGTTGTATACAGGTTCTGGAGGGGTTTGTATAATCATTTTGACAGAGGGTTGCACCCGCGTCAGTCTGTGCTGGACTGCTTGATGGCTGTGAAAGAGGAAACACAGCAGCTTGAAGAACTGCTGGCTGTTTGTGAGCAGGTAGGGACCAAATGTGGTCATGCCTGCTGCAAGGTCTTTAAAGAGAAATACTACTGATTTTCAATTTTTCAGAATTATTAGATTGTTGAGAAGTAAACAGTGTCATCCAGAGTGGTCTGATGTAAACTGGTTCATTGCGGACAACTTTACCCACTCCAATTTTCTTTACAGCAGTGGCGACAGGAACCAGGGGTCTTGATGTCTGCAACAGTGTTTCCCAACCCTGGTCCCGGAGGCACACTGTCCTGAAAATTATAGCGATCTCCCTGCTTCAAAACACCCACTTAAACTCTTTAAGGGCTTGTTAATGAGCTAATTACTTGGATTAGGTGTGCAGAG
Source organism: Pygocentrus nattereri (assembly GCF_015220715.1). Lineage (NCBI taxonomy): Eukaryota > Metazoa > Chordata > Actinopteri > Characiformes > Serrasalmidae > Pygocentrus > Pygocentrus nattereri. The sequence continues at coordinate 18,802,095 of NC_051218.1, forward strand.
CAGTATGCCTCTAGGACCAGAGTTGGGAAAAGCTCATCTATAATATGAATATAGCCATTTATACATTATACACCAAAACAACTAGTGAACTTATGTGACTTCTCAATTTTTACATGTAATTCTGATAATGGTAAAATAGCGGTGCATCTGAAAAAAAGGAAAAAAAGGTTTTATTGGGGTACTATTTTGCCTTCTCCATTATGAATGTGTTTCAGAAAACACATCTTTGGCCAAAAGCTCATTGCATAACCATTGTAAAGCAATGTTTCTGGCATCAGGCAGCAAATTTGTAAACATTTCATAGAATAACTTTCAATAAGGAAGTCTTTAAAGGCACTAAATGCTTTGGACACCTGGTTCCTATTTCCACCACTTTGAACAATTCTGACTTGACAAGTTTCTGTAGAACACTGCATTTCACATCAGAGCACTTTTAATGATAATTTTATTTTACAGGAATTATGAGAAATCTGTGCCTTCTTAACTAAGAACATGTAAAAGTAGTCAGTGTTTAAGATGTTTAAGATCATCCACTCTTAAAGGAATTCTCCAGTTTTTGAACCTTAACTTACTCGCACAGAATAGAAGCCAGTGGGTAATGATTGTCAGTGGCAATTGGCCCAATGCTGACTAGCAAAATACTGGGGAGTCCTTTTAAAAGCATGCAATAATGTATTTGCATTAAATCTAATGTTTATATATGAGCATATTTTCAACTGACTGAATCCTGTATTGTTCTAGAAACTTGCTGCCCTGGGTAAAGAGCATGCGAACAGCCTCTGTGTGAAAAGGCATTCAATAAATCATCGCCAGACTCTGTGGGCAGAGCCAGCACACCTCAGCTCAGCCAACTCCCCTCAGGATTACACTGGTGGAATTTTGAGCACCGGTCCTAAAGATTGGCCTGTCCAGCAGAGGGAGACTGAGAGCACTGAGCTTAGCCTGTTTGGAGATGCAACAAAAAGCTCAGACCCTGACAACAGCGACCAGGAGTCAGGAGTGGCTGACTTTAGCTGCCATTCCTCCAGCGGTGGAGATTCGTTTCCAAGTGAAGATAGCGTCAAGGACGCCGACTCAGACGAAGCTGCTTTCAATACTGCCTGATAAAGCAAAGTGACACATGATAAATGAAAGCCATAGGATTTCTAAAGGGACTGTGCAATTATACTAAGAATGGCAAAAGGTCATGTATGCATTTTGACTTGAGTTGTTCATGCTATACTCCATTAACATGTCTCTGTGTCTATATTTCTGATAGCCAGTGAAAAAAGGAAGTGTTGCTTTATTTATTACAATATTTATGCCATTGTAGCTTTGTATGCGCATGAAATGATTTGTATTGAAACCCCGCATGTTACAAAATACCACATAATGAACTTATATTCATGGTGAGGTATCAAATGAGTTTCAGATTCACGTGACATTTTAAAATAGCCTTTCCATGGTTAAACAGAACGGCACAAGTAGGATCCAGACAGAGCTCTGACATTTGTCGGTCCATAAATTTCCTTCTTACATGCTCGTAGGCCAAAGAATTCCACTTGTGTGAACTTGTGCTACAGGGACCTTCAACCTGAACACAAAAGTAGCTCTGAGGAACAAAATTGAACAGCTGACGCAGACCAAAAAGGAGAAATATCACAAAGCACACATGGTCAAGATGGTCAATGTAGAAACTGTAGGAACATCACCTCACAGTGGTTTATTACAGCCTGCAAATGATGCTAACATTGATGCTCTTATGAGCAGTAATGGAAGATATGCAGTAATACGTGCACAGTGTAAGCTTAAGCTACATTTCCTTGTGAATGTTGAGAGATGATTCCCAATGTAACAGGTTATTCTCACACTTCACTTATTTCTGTCGCTAGTGCAATGTTACTCCAGTATTGGTAAATAAAGTCAGCTTTACACATAGCCTCTGCCTCTTTGGTAAATTGCTGTTAACTAATGGTGCTTATTGCAAGGCAGCATATCCATGAGAAATTTTTTTGTTCTTTTTAAACATTTATCATTAAACTTTTGTTTAGTGTGACTTTTTTTTTAATTTGGCTCTTTATTTGGGCATCTATATTTTTTATTTTCTTATCAAGCACAAGTATGCAGACTACTCCAATTTGCTTTAGCATTGTTGCAGCATTCTTATCATGGCATCCTTGAAATTACACAAAAAATAAACAGTATTTTAGATTTTTCAAAAATTCTACATATTTACAAGGCTGAGATGTGAACAAAGTAATTCAGAACACTTTGGTGTGACAAGCTCCGGTGTAGAGAAACCTGGCAAGTCAGTGGTGGTGATGGGAACCAGACATCTCAAAGAGTTTAATGCCCCTGAAAGCTGCCTCACAAATTTATTACAGGAAACGGTTAATCACTGCCTGAAGTCTGACACCTTCTTTTACTATGGCTTTGTGATAATGTTTTGGCTTAAATTGTATTTTAATCTATTCTTGGCGGAGGGCCTTTTAAGTCAAAATAGTCCACAAGGAAAACTTTTTTTTCTCCAGATGTATTAATATGTTTGCATCGTCCGCATAACATATAAAACTAAGAGCACACGTGTAGGTTCTTTGGTGGTTTTGGATAATAAACTGAACAGATTTGTGTTGTAGACATGGCGACCCCTGGTTCCTATCACGACCACTGTAAAGAAATCAGTGCTTAAGTTTTTCTCATCTCTCATGAAACCAGTTTGAATGACTGTTTACATCTCGACCACCGAATTACTGAGAAATGGTTAAAGAACGGAATTCCACTTTAACATTTTTATGAAGCTTGTGTCAACTCACAAAAACACCGTATATAACGTTTGGGAAGGTCTCCTGGAGTCACTGCCAAAAGCTTCCTCGCTTTTGCTGAGCTCAGCCTGACCGCGCTCCGCTGACCGGAGCGCTGGAAATGAAACGGGTCTGGAAAACCCTGGAATCACAGCTGGTGACGTCCCGAGGTCAGTGGTCGTGTGTTAATGACGTCGCCGCGCAGCGCTGTAATGGAGTTTCAGAGGTGGCAGCTGGTTGTTGATGTCGGTGTTAGACAAATAAAACTCTTTCAAAGTTAGACGCAAGAGCCCAGTCCACTGTAAACAAGATAACCGTGTGTTACTGAAGCAGTACATATAAGTGTGCCTCAATTGAGGAGAGGTAAGTCGTGAGAGCGAGTGAACTGGGCCAAACTAATGCAGCAGTACAAAGTTATGTGGCTGGGCAGCTAGCAGTTCCGTTAGCATCCGCTAACATGCACGGACCTCGTTAGTTGGTGGCTAACATGACAGCAAAAGTCCTCATGCATGCGTGGAATTGCCGGGCAAGTCTCGCAGCTGCCTGCTTTCGTTTGCTGTAGCTTTAGTTGGTGTAGCATTAGATGAAGGGTCACTATTCGGCGGCTGCTTTGGCTCTGGACGGTAGGCTAGTTGGCTTGTTGGCTCGCTTAGGTGCTCAGTTCTGTGGGAAACCTAAGATAGCTGGATAGAAGGTTGCTAGCTGGCTAGGTAGCAAGAACAAATAAAGGTGCTTGTCTGTTAGAATTTAGACAGCAAGGACAATTATTATCTAGTTAAGTCAGTCAAAAGTGGTGTAAATTAGCTTTGTGATAACAGGAAAACATAAGCATTTAGGATCATTTCTTGGCTACCTAACAGCTAGCATACTTTCTCTTCCAACTAGATGGCAACAACCAAGCTGGCACCTTTGAATAAATTCACTTTTATTATTACATGACAGTTTGAGTCCTGGTTAACTCCTATTAATAAGTTATGTTATTAATATCTTGTAAGAATATTGAGAACATGGTTGAGTAAACCTCTGCAGCTCAGTAGCAGTAACTTAAATCAGTAGACAACATGCAGTTATCTTCTTACTGGTGTCCTATTTGGGACGTTAGAGATGTATGGCCAAATAATGTTCAATTAATATTTAATTGTAGTTTCAAGTGAGTGATGAACACGTGATAATTTGTGCTTTGTTGACTATTCATCCATGTGAGGAATGATATAGACATTATATTCACTGAAATTGCTGCAGTGGCGCCAGTACCCTGTCATGCTATTTTCTGTTGAACCTTGTCGGCATTGCTCACTTTCAAATTAATAGCACCTTAAAGGCTCTAAGCACAAACACAGTCTGTTCAGTGCTGTAACACTTTTGATTATTTTTACAGGTGAAAAGGGAGAACAGGACTTAGAATTCTATGAAATTGTGCCCAAGGGAGCATTTTTTCATTTTTTGATGCCTTCCATCTGAAAGTGGCACTATGCCCGCAGCCACTGTGGATCATAGCCAAAGAATATGTGAGGTTTGGGCTAGTAACCTGGATGAAGAGCTAAAGAGGATTCGCCAGGTGATCCGAAAATACAATTACATAGCAATGGTAAGCCTTGTTAGTGTATTTAGCTTTTTATTGTTTTCAAGTTTTGCAAAATCTTCATTTTGTATGTTTTTTTTTATAGGACACAGAGTTTCCAGGTGTAGTTGCAAGACCAATTGGAGAGTTCAGAAGCAATGCTGACTATCAGTATCAGTTGCTGCGGTGTAATGTTGATTTGTTGAAAATTATCCAGCTTGGCCTTACCTTTATGAATGAACAAGGAGAGTACCCGCCAGGAACTTCGACATGGCAGTTCAACTTCAAATTTAATCTCACGTAAGTACAGCGTTAGGTCTGAACAATGCATGTACTACACATGTTTGTTCTTTATATGTACAAACCTACTTTGTTTTTCCTGAGCCTTCAAGGGCTGTTAAGATTACTCTCAACTATAATGCTTAACATAAATATTACCTTTGAGGCTTTAGGCAACAATAGTGACAGGGATAGCCTGTGCTTTTTTGTGCATGTGTGAATTTGACTCCCTACGCCCTGCTGCCCTAGCCTGCTTTTCTGCTATGGAGCTATGGAAACATGAATTTGCCGTAGTCTCTTAAACGTGAGGTTTAGATGACTTAACTTCATGTTTCTTGTGTGGAATAGAATTTACTTTGAACTAGATAAAAAAAGATTGTTAATTTAGTCATGTTTTCCATTTTTGTAAAGATTTATCATCGAGTGAACAACATTTTTCACTGTCATATTAGAGCTGTTGCTTAGTAACCCTAGTTCCAAGGCTACCGTGCTGACGCAGGTATATTTCCGGTCGCTGTAGCCTGCCCTTCAGCTATTGATGCTTAAAGTCCCTAATATATTGTTTCATACTGAATTCTGTGTCTCGGTAAAGTATGACCAAATCACTGTCTCTCTGAAATAAATTCTTTCAGGGAAGATATGTATGCACAGGATTCAATTGAGCTACTGACTACTTCAGGTATCCAGTTCAAAAAGCATGAAGAAGAAGGCATTGAGACACTGTATTTTGCAGAGCTCCTTATGACTTCAGGTGTTGTGCTCTGTGAAGGGGTCAAGTGGTTGTCATTCCATAGGTAAGTCCCCATGGATGACAGTATTTTAATGGTGATTCAACCCAAATATGTGCTCATTTGTGTAGATGAGAAATTAAAAAATTAAATCCTGTCATGGGTAAAAACATGGGCTGTCAAAGTCAACATATGAAATTATTAATGCCAGTAAATATTTATCACGGTTAACACATTTTCCTGGATTGACTTCCATAAAATTATCTGTAGCAGAGCTGACTGAAGCCTGGTTGCTCAAGCTCTTTGCTGCTGTGATAGAATCTGCAATTGTAACCCTCACTCAAATACAGCTTTTGCGTAGCATTTAAGTTGTTAACTGTCCTTTGCATGACAGTGCTCATGGGAGACCTATGAATAAGTCAACAAGCACCAAACTAACAAAAATAACAGCATAGTGGAAAACTATGTCTTAACATAATTAGTCTCAACAGCCTTCATTATAATAAGAATGCACCAGCTACATGAACAAGAATGAGAGTGAGGGGCTACAGTATATACAGTACCGTGCAAATATCTTGGGCACCTAAGCACATTATTTAAAACCACTTATCTTGGCTGTGTGTTTTTGCTTGTAAAATCACCATACATCATTAGAATAAATACAGCTAATCATAACTACAGTAAAATGTTACAAGAATGAATGAATTTATTTATTTTTCCAAAAGAGCAATTGATATCTTGTGTGCTAGTTTGAACCAAACTAGGTATCAGAGGGTCACCAAATTAACAATGGGCTCCCACAAGGAGGGATTTGGAAATGGTTAAATGGGCATATTGATGTACAGTTGTGCTCAAAATAATAGCAGTGTCTTTAAAAAAATGAGTAAATGTCAAATTGTTCTTCTAACAAATTGTACTTTAATGAACACAAATGCATTGGGGACACAGCACATTCTATTCCAAAGAAGGACAATTGGGAAAAGTAATTAAAACTCAAATAATAATAATGATATTTCACAGAAAGTCAGAAACGTAATGTTCAAAAAAATAGCAGCGTTGACATCTTTTCTTGGAAACTCAAAAATGTACTGCACAAACTAAGAAATTCTTGATAAGTCAACTTGGTTGAGTATCCTAAACTAATATTTTGTTGCAAAACCACGGTTTCTGATAACTGCTTCACATCTGTGGTGCATGGAGTCAACCAATTTCTGGCAACGGTCAACAGGTATTGCAGCCCAGGCCAATTGTACTATATTCCACAATTCCCCTGCGTTTCTTGGTTTTGCCTCATGCACTGCATTTTTTATGTCAGCCCACAAGTTTTCTATGGGATTAAGGTCCGGGGATTGTGCTGGCCACTCCATCAGTTGAATCATGTTCGTTTGGAACCATGCTTTTGCTCGCTTGCTGGTATGTTTTGGGTCATTATCTTGTTGAAAGGTCCACCTCAAAGGCATTTCCTCTTCAGCATATGGCAGCATGACTTCTTCCAATATCCTGATGTACTCAAATTGATCCATGATCCCTGGTATGCGATAAATAGGACCAACACCGTAGTAGGAGAAACATCCCCATATCATGATGCTTCCACCACCATGCTTAACCGTCTTCACTGAGTACTGTGGCTTGTATTCTGTGCTTGCAGGACGTCTGACGTACTGTCTGTGACCCTTGGACCCAAAAAGAAGAACCTTGCTTTCATCAGTCCACAAAATGCTATGCCATTTCTTCTCAGGCCACTCAATGTGTTCTTTGGCAAATTCTAACCGCTTCTGCACATGTCTTTTATTTAACAGTGGGACTTTGCGGGGGCTTCTTGCTGGTAGGTTGATTTCAACAAGACGTCTTCTGATTGTACCAGTACTCACAGTCAACTGAAGGTCTTCCTTGATCCTCTTGGAGCTGATCATTGGCTGAGCCTTTACCAGTTTGGCTATTCTCCTATCCATTCGAGGAGTTGTTTTTCTTCCACGTTTTTCTGGTTTTTCTTCCCATTTCAAAGCATTGGAGATCATTTTAGCTGAACAGCCAATCACTTTCTGTACTTCTTTATAGGTTTTCCCCTCTTTTATTAGTTTATTAAAAAACGCTCATCTTTAGAACAGTGTCTTGAACGACCCATTTTTCTTGTTTTTTCAGGACAAATGCACAGCCAGCATGTCAGTTGCCTTGCTCCTTAAATAAGGATCACCTGTTTACACCCTTTTTTCCCAGAATACCCTCCCTAAGTGACGGCCTCCCTAATTGAACTCACCACTGCTATTTATTTGAACACACCCTTTTCAGTTAATCATTCAATTTCACAGAATCTGCAGTATGCATGGGTGGCCTGTTGGGTTTGTTGGTTTTCTATACCCTTATTATACCCTCCAAAAACTTACTTGTGGTGTAGAGGTTGAAATTTTAACAAAAACATTGATTTATCTTGCTGCTGTTGGGGCACTGCTATTATTTTGAGCACAACTGTATACAATATCACTACTTGTGATATTGATGCCATTTGTATTGTGATGGCAATGTTTTTCCCCCCAGAGCAAATAAATACTTATTGCCCAGGTAAATAGCATTAGATCTGGATTTCTCAGGTGCCTAAAACTTTTGAAAGTGCTCTATATAATATATTCACTCATTGGTTTGATCATGAAGCAATTGTTGCTCTCATTGGATGTTGATGAAAATTAATGAAACTGCATTCACCATATAGAAATCATGTGGTGGTGTTGTTGTTGTTTTTTAGTTTTAAGTTTCTTATTGCTGGTGAAATTTCTAATACATTGTTGTCTGTTTCTCTCATTCAGTGGCTATGACTTTGGTTACCTGATAAAAATTTTGTCAAACTCTAAGTTGCCAGAGGAAGAAGTTGACTTCTTTGAGATCCTTCGACTGTTTTTCCCCATCATCTATGATGTGAAATACCTCATGAAGAGCTGTAAAAACCTGAAGGCATGCATTCACTTTGACCTTTATTTGGATTGTACGCATACATTTTATTATTAAGATTTTGTTGTCTGTTGTCAGAACATAAATGCTCCATTGCTACTGGGCCTAAAAATGAGGTGTTTTTCTGAGTTTGTGAAAGAAGCATGTTAAGTGATGGTTGTGTGATGTGCAGGGAGGCCTGCAGGAGGTAGCTGAGCAGCTGGAACTGGAGAGGATTGGGCCACAGCATCAGGCAGGCTCAGACTCTCTCCTCACGGGAATGGCCTTCTTTAAGATGAGAGAGGTAAGTTGTCAGCTGTGAAATTTTTAAGTCTGTCTTATTTTTGAAGCAATAGTGGAATTAAATGCATGTCTTAAAATCTTTCACCCCAGTGATATAACTCCCCATAAAGTCAGTGTAAATCCTAGCTGAAACTGAACTGGATGTCACATTGAAGAGGGCCTCTGAGTACAGCTCATCATCCTGTAGTTTGCAAAATGACAGAGCCCCTGTGCTGTATAGAACTTTACCAGGCTTCTAAATATGAGCTTAAGTGTTTTTCCACATGATCGAGTCCTCCCAGTAATTCAAAAGCTTGTGTGTTTGTGCTGAGCTGTCAGTGTTCATCCTGCAGCTGCAAGCATGTCTGTAGTGATCCTATTGAGAGCTGATGTTGCGCTATTTGTTTGATGACAGCCCTGACTCAGTTTGATGCTGAATTATGCACAACTCTATTTGACATGCACATTTGCATGTTTTGTAAACTACTCTAGACAACAGGATTGTACAAATAAACAAATGTAGTTTGCGTGTAATAAATATCTCATTTAATCTTGCCAGCTTTACTTCTGAGCTGTCAGTTTAGCTGAATTTTACCCTGGTTTGTTTGTCAAATATTCATACATGTCTGCATTTAAAAGCTGCACAAAAAACACTCTAAAATAGGGCGTTTGTCCTCTGCTGTAAGTCACCCTGTAAATCCTGAAATAATCATTTGAAAGCCAGAGGTGTTGAGTCGGATTTCACAGAAGTGTTTTGGACTATGTTCCACGTCTTTTCATATTAATGTCACATACAGAGGCTCAAAAAGAAGGCCAGACTCAATGTTTAGGCCTCAAATACATAATAAACATCATACTGATGAAGATATGAAGACAGTAGTAGATAATTCACTTTTGATGATGGACACATTGCAAAATCAGATCTCATCTGATTACAATGGGGAACACATTTTAATGAAAACTGTAAATGGAATTCAACCAGAGGATATGATCCAGACGTGAAGCACATCAACGCAAAGTGTGAACAGGCTTAGTGTGACCGGTGTGTGTTTGTGCTTGATTTTGCATGCGATTAAGTGAAATCTGACCGTGATCTGATTACCAAGAACACATGTTCATGCAAGTGTTAAAACACGAAATTACCACAAATGAAAATATTTTTCTGTTACTGTTATTCAGTGCTTTTTAAAGTTAAAAGAGTTTTCAGATTTTTGAAACTATTCCATTCTAAGCGTTTAGTAGACAGTGTGTGATGGTGTTAGTAACTCATAGTCTCAAACATACTAGGAGCCACAGCAAGGGAACTTGAAATATTCAAATGGACATTTTCTTTCTTCATATGCATTTTTCATTGAATTGGACACATTTTAAATTCTTGTTTTTTTATGTGGTTAAAACGGCTGTTATTGCTCCTCTTATTTGATTTTCATGCTCACACTGAACAGACAAGCATGTCATTTACTATTAATACAAGGAACTGCTCATTTTTTCTACACAATGTGCACCATGCATAACCACTTGTGCTCTCTTTTTGTTTCAGATGTTTTTTGAGGATCATATTGATGATGCTAAGTACTGTGGTCACTTGTATGGACTGGGCTCTGGCTCATCCTATGTCCAGAACGGCACCGGCAATGCCTACGAAGAGGAGGCCAACAAGCAGCAGTCATGACACAACAAGAATCCCCTCACTGTAGAGAACCTCACCTGCAGGGCTTAAAACATGTTTTTTTTTTTAGTTTTCATAAGATGTTCAATAGGAATTTGCACTTTAAAGCTCCAATGAGACTCTTGGTTTTAGATGGAAAGCTAAAGGAACTTCCTCCACTTTGTTGCCTTCTCTGTGTTAAACTTTTGTCACAAAACGTTCCTCTTTTATGATAAGAGACAAGAAAAAAAATTGGGTGTTTTATTATTTTTTTTCCTGCAAAGCTCAGCCTTAATATTAAGCTACATTTTATGTTTTTTATCATTAATTTATTACATTTGTTCTCATGCTTTGTTGAATAGTGAATAGACTGATTCAGCAAACTCTGATATGCCAGTTATCTACGTGTATTGTTGTTCCCTGATCAGAGGAGAGTACAACATCCTTTTTTCCACAGTCTGCTGCAGCTTGAGACAGATGGAGTGTCCCACAGAAACACACAGGCGAATGAATATACAGGCACTTATTGGCACGAGTGAAGCCTTGCACTGATTTTACCTTTATGTTGGGCTAGCACAGATTTTACCACAAACCAAGGAGAGTAACTGCCACTATTTAATTGAAGTGAGATAACCTCTTCTGTTTCAAGACTGTCTTCATTTCATTTTTAAAAGTGACTTAAAGGTTTTGTAGTATTTTAGTATAAAATTCAAAGCCTTTTATTCATTATGCTTCTTAAAAACAAACAAAAAAAAATCTTAACCAACTTAAGTACTCAGTGTCAGTGGAATTAGATTTACTTGTAGTGCTGGTTTTTCAATCATGCACATTTGGTGCTGTTTGAGTTTTTTGCTTTACAATTCTATGTTGCGTAGATCTGCTGCATGTACTGATGGCGTTTGAATAAATGCTGTGTTGAGTCATGGTCTGAGCTTTTACAGAAATGTGAACTGCATGGACATTGCTTATCTTTGGTTGAATGTCACCTCTGAAGAATGATGAAAACAATGCTTAACCCTTTTCCCTCTCCACTCCATTAATGTGTAAAATATCTATGTTGAGAATATGCAATATCAAGGGTGACTGTTTTTAGAGCTTTTGTAAATAAAGGCCTCAGATTTTCTAACATCTGAAAAGTTGTGGGCCTTGTTTTTAAAGCTGTATTGTTCTTGTAAGCGCTCCACTGCATGCAATATGGTGTTCCCAAATCCAGCCACCCGTATAGAACACATTTATACTTTAACAAAAAAGCATAATTGTTGTGAAGCACTGCTCTTGAAGCAATAAAAACTAAGTGCTAGTAGCCCCCGCCCTTGTGGAAAATAGAGTTTTGAGTCTGCTAAACGTGAGTGAGTTACAATCCAGGTCCATGTGCTTTGCATTTAAAACAGACAGAATCCTGCAAGTAACACCACAAACATGTACATAAAACATTGGATTTATTATTTCAACTGAAGACATTCATCAACATCTATGGTATAGCCTCATCCATAAATGATGGTTCATGAGAAATAAATCAGCTTATGTAGAACAGTACAGTACAGATTCATTTGGTCTCAAGTCCAAAGCATGTTTTTTTTCTACAAGTACGTGGTTTACATAGGATTACCGGAGGCTATGGTTCATGGTTCAATGATTAAGACTACAAACAGGCACATAAAAACACCTCAACACATTTACAAAGTCTTGGCATGTGGGTTTTTTCATTATACTTTGGTGAAAAAACAAGGTTACATTGTTAGATGTCCCATATCATGCAATATTCCTGGGATCAAATTAAATGAAAAGCAGTATCAAAGAGTAATAGAGCCCTTAGAAACGTTTCAGCCATCCATCCCAAACCACTAGCAAGAGTTCTGCAATGTGTGGTAACTGTAAACATCATACCAAAAGCATGGTGTCTTTATACTCTGCTTTTGCATTTGCAGCCACATTAATGATCTTTTCTCAACACACAGTGCCACATTTTGAAACAGAAAGATCAATCTCTAAATAAAAAATGGTCTTCAGAGAATGCAAATTGTAGTAGAAAGGTTTACATTTCCTAACCCCAGCAAGCATTTTTTAAGTAATATCCACATGTACTCTAAAGTGCAAATGAGCCAACTTTATTTTTTTCTTTCTGTGCTTATGAGGTCAAAAGATTTCCTTATTTTCAAGCAGGCTGTACTTCTTTCTTTCCATGGAGGCAGCTTGAATTAAAAACTCCTGTTCATTTGGTCCTGCACAGCTCAGTAGCGTGTTCAAGGTACAGTATTTGGAAAGTTAAGCAAGAGAACTGTGAGATTTCAATATAGCAAAATGTTTTCTGTTTGAACTGAGTTCATTAAGAACTTCCAAACACTGAAGCAGTTCTTAACAATATACACAATGTGGACACTGGTTGTCATCAGGAACATGTACATCATTAAAAATACTAATATCTTTGCCTACACATGCCAACAAGAGAAACAAAAAAACAAGGTCTTTTGAAAGAATTCTACTGCATTTTGACAGCACTTCATGACAAAGCTATCACAGTATGTATTACAGTGCCTCAAGTTGTCGTACAGGCTTTCTAGTTATCCATCAGAAATGTAATGTATACATATGCACCACACAGCATGCACAAAACCACAACGGCTCATCCAAAATGTATATAAAATTTAGCCTTAAATACAATCTCCACCACACAAAGGTATGATCAAGGCATTGATTGTAAATAATCACTTTGGTGATCATTTGAACTGATGATTATGAGCTCTACCAAATTGGATCACAAAGTGTGCAAGTCCAATGTCACCCAGAGTGCAACTGTTTCAGTGTGTTAGCTTTAGGCACAGTGTACATACACCACGTCTCCACGGAGTACAAAGGACTCTATGGTTCCTAACCATATCCTCATTAATATACATACTGGTAAATCCTGCACAGTCAGCTCTTACAAAGAAGCACCCTACTCAAGTAATTAGATAGAAACCCAATGCATAATGGTCTGTTGCCGCAGCAGAGCGCCCTTTTCAGCACACAGACGATTCTTCACTGTTCCGTGGACAAAGAGCATGACCACAAAGGGACCTGATGAAGATAATGAGAAACAGCACAAAAATCATTTTTCCAGTGTATTTATAATTGTTTAAAAGACACTAATGAATAATTAGCCTCTGTTTCTTGGTGTTTGACGACATTAGTTTTTTAGATAATGCTTTGTGAAAAATGTGTCACATCTTAAAGTGGCATTCTGGCCAAAACAAACAAAAAAAAAAAACTATTACTTAATCTGCTGTGGACATGCCACCTGGTCTTCTTGTGGTGCCACATTAGTCTCTAGAGTGAGGTTTCCTGGTTTAAAGACTAGAGAAATCCCCATTCAGGTGATGTATCTAGAGCAGGGGGTTCCAATCTTATCCACAAAGGGCCAGTGTGGGTGTAGGTTTTTGTTGTACACAAAGAGCACAGATGATTTCACTCGTTTAATCAGTCAGTATCAGTCTTTAAACAACTGAGCATGTATGCACTTGCTCTGCTGCAATGAAAACCAGTAGCCACACTGGCCCTTTGCAGATCAGATTGGACACCCCTGATCTAGATGGTGGGAGGAACTTCTGAAAAACTACAACTGTTTTAGGGCAGACACATGAGGACAGGAATGAGGGAATGCCCCTTTAACTCTATACACTGTATGAAAGGAACCAATAAAAAGGCAAACCTTTTTCTCCTTCAGCAGCAGATCTAGGTTTCCTTTTCTATGGTCATGGCTGGGTTGCTTGTGCCTGTTCAAATGACAAGAAAAAGACCCAGAAAATTAACTATTGGTAATCATTGCAGTCTATTTGGACCACTAATTCACCCCACTTTGGTGATACACTGTATGGCCAAAAGTATGTGGACATGTGACCATCAAACCTACAGTACATGAGCTTGTTAGACACCCCATTCCAAAGCCATGGATATTGATAAGGAGTTGCCCCCCACTTTGTCTAGAACAGCCTTTGTATGGTGTAGCATTAACATCACCCTTCACTAGGACAAAAGGGTCATGCCCAAACTCTGAAAAATAGCCCCAGACCCTAATTCCTCCTCCATCAAACTTTACTGTTGGCACTATACATTCTGGTAGTTAGTGTTCCTCTGGCTTTACACCACTCTACTCGACGCTTGGCATTGCAAATAGTCATCTTAGGCTTGCGTGCAGGTGCTTGGTCATGGAAACCCCATTTCATGAAATTCCCAATGCATAGTTCTTGTGCTGATGTTCCTTCCAGATGCAGTTTTGAGGTGCAACAGAGGATAGGCGATTTTTATGCAATGCTCTTCAGCACTCTTTTTCCTCCACCTGTGAGTTTGTATGGTCTGCCGCTTCAGGGATAAGCTGATGGTGCTCATAGATGATTCCATTTCACAATAATAGCACTTACAGTTGACTGGGACAGATATAGCAGGGCAGAAATTTCACAAACTGACTTGGCAAAGGTAGCACCCCACTACAGTGCCATATGTAAAGTCACTGAGCTCTTCAGTACAATTCATTGTCTATAGAGACTTGTTTATATACACTTGTTAGCAATGGGTGCAGCTTAACCACTCAATAATTAGGAGTGGTGTCCACATACCTTTGGCCATTTAATGTACATTGTATCTATATTACAATAGATTTCTAAGCTGCTTTTCCTCCTGGGTCGCAGAGGGAAGGAAGCACCCTGGACAGGTCACTAGTCACACAGGGCACACACACACGGCCAATATAATATCTCCAATTCGCTTGACTGCATGTCTTTGGACTGTGGGAGGAAACCGGAGCACCTGGAGGAAACCCATGCAGACACAGAGAGAACACGCAAACTCCAGCCAGAAAGTATTACAATATATTCTTTTATATATTTTGAAGTAAATGACTTGAACTTTGATTTAATTTCAATAGAAGCAGTGTTGTGTAAGCAGTCATAAGAACAGTGAGTCAGCCTACTAACAGTACAAAAAAGGCCACAAATAGTACAGCACGATATCACACACTAAATCTACAAAACTCAGAGTCATGAGACTGGAGGCGTCAAAACACGCTTTGTTTTAATACAAAAGCTACTCTCATATATCCTCAAGTTGAGCTTGGTATGACCTAGATTAAGTTTTAAAGCATTAGGATTTTGGTCATCTAGGTTTTATTAAGTACTTTGTATTCAAATCTTCAATATTAGACCACTGAGTCTGACTGACCAATATTAATAACCAGTAAATGTCAGATACTTTCTATTTTATTACATGGCAGTGACATTGATAGGATTATTACACACCTTCTCTGTCTTTATCCTCTGTCCCTTCGCTGTCTGTCCATGTCTGTCCGTTACTCAGCAGTCGGCTCTGAGACTCTCTCAGAGGTTTAGCAGGAAACTGATGGGTGTCTTCATCACTAGTAGTCAACAGAAACAAACACACATTGGACTAGACATGTCATAAAAGCCAGACTGAGTGAAGTGTAAGTCATGTGCAGGCCCAGCATCAGGGGGTCATTTAGCAATGCCCCACCAACAAGTCATCATGCCCACTAAAACCATTCTGTTGTACATGCTTCTACACTGGTAGATGGTAGTCAAAGAGAAAGTTTGTGCAATAAGCTGTTGGTTCCCTCCTGATCATGTGGCTCTGATGGCCCATTGTTTCTAACATTGGGCCTGGCTGTGTGTATGGTAGATCTGTACACATTGCTTTATTTAAACAGTACTATATGCACTACATCCAAAAATATCTAGACACACCTAATTCTTTAATTCTGCTACTTTAGGATGTCCGCACTGCTGACATAGATGTTCATTTTCACAGACACAGCTTGTATAATCTCCAAAAAGCACTGCCAATAGAATGGGATGCTTTAGAGCAGCTTCATATGGGCCTAAGGACATCATGCCCAATGCCAAGCATCAGCTAGAGGGGTATAAAGCTGTTCAGCAATGTGCTGTGGACCATGGAGCCTTATTATCCTCTGGAGTGATCGAGCACCATCGAATGCATCTGGGATGAGTTGAAGTAGCATTTGTGAAACAGAACTAATCATTCAACATCACTAGTTGACCTTACTAATGCTCTTCTGGCAGAATGCAATCAAATACTTACAGCAATGCTCCAATATCTAATGTAAAGTTAGTCCAGCAAATGAGGTACAAAATTCCCTATTAAGACCCTTGATTTCAAGAGCAATGTTGGATGAGAAAGTGTCTACAAACATTTTCGACATATATGCCCATGTTGCAATAGGTTCAGAAATATATGGACGGTTAAATTAGTAGTCGACAGTCTCAAGGTACACAACACTGTCTGAATGAAAAACATTGTGTAATGGAAAAAAAGGTGCAGACCTATTGATGGCAGCATGTCCGGATGGTGAGGCAGGCTGTTCAGGGTCAGCATTCACCAGACAAGTGGGAAAGGAGCAGCCGTCACCCTGACTAACATCACAAAAAAAACAAACAAACAAACTCTTTTAGAGTCATGCTGAGCCAAGGTACTGTGCATAGAGATGTTGTGTAACATGACACACCTGGAAAAAATTGGCAGAAGCCAGTATTTCTTTTGATCACCAAAGACTTGGCGGAGGTTTTTGCTGACTCCCAGACTAAAGCCATTCTTGTCTGTTCCATGTCGGAAGGCAGGTGCACGGAAGACCTCTGAGGGGAAAAATGACCTCAAGAATACCCAAAATGGTAACTTTGCAGGAGACTGAAAAACATTCTTAAATTTTAATGTTTAAGCTAATGCAACAATTTCAGCTACTTTAAATTTTTCATAGAATCTGGCACATTGGACTTTCAGACTTTCATTGGATTTTCAGTCAAAAATTTTTGTTTGCACTCTGAAAGTGCTACAAACATTTTGGCCAAAACATTAAACAGTTGAGATTTCAAAGGTAATGTGGCTTTATTTAGCAATTTCAAAATGAAAAACTTGATAAACTATGCTTATGGCTACAAAGACTTTACCAGACCCTGACAGAATCCTTTCTCAAACCAACTGTTGTTTGAGGAAAATGTTCTTCTTTAAGGTTAACCAACTCACCCAAAGTAGACCTATTTTTGCAGACAAGCCAGCAGTGATAGGAAAACAGCGAAGCCAGACTGACTGAGAACATGGAGGAGGCGAAGAACAGAAACATAATGTGGAACTTGGCTTGAGTGTCAGGCAGCCCATTCTGAGGAAAGTCATACAAAAACATGAAAATTCCAATCAGCGCATACCACATATCACAACTTACAGGGCTCCTGTAGATGAGGGTTGGGCAATGGGACAATAGGTTATCGTTATGTATTTTATTATTTAGCAAAATGTTATTGTAAGTATTTTATGGGTATTGTTAGCATTTCTAAAGCATTGAACTAGGGAATTATAATAAAAGACACAGGTTTAAACTGTTGATGTAGTTGTAGTATGTACAACTAGAAACTGCATAGTACAGTATCAGACTAGATGTGAGCCCCTTATGGCATTATTTTATTTTTTTACTAAATGTCTGATTTTTATGGATGTTACTTCTTACATAGACTTTTTAAAAATAATACATATTATGCGCAGTGACAATATCATGATGTTTTGGGTCATATTGTGCAATCTCACTCTGCATGACAAAACACTTCCAAAGCATCAACATTTCCTCTATTAGCAGTTAGCAAACTGATCTATAGTGACTGGCTACAGTGACTGCCAAGCAATCTTTGCACCCTATATTTCAAATGCTCTGCTTCCTAGGCCACTACAGGAGACTATACAGAGCATACGGAGATCAGCGCTCGGCACCAGTGACTAACTCCTACCCAGTATTCTTTCAGACGCTCATGGGTTTTACCGTCAACCTTGAGGAAATAAAAAGACACTGAAGATGAAAACAAACAAATTTCCCAGAAGCCTTGGAGATTATTATTATTATTATTATTATTATTATTATTATTATTATTATTATTATTATTATTGATCATCACTCTGAATGCCTCCTGAATAACTCAAGGTCTCTTAACGGAAGGATGCTTTTCAAAGTCTATACACTGAACGGTTTTTCATCTGAGAAGTGAGAGCCTTTTCTGTACTAGTCATGTTAACTAAGCCTACTCATACAAGTGAAGAGCGTCTTCATACTTACAGTCCAAAATTTAATGAAGTACTGCAAGTCTGTTGCAGTGACGAAGAGGCAATACAGCAGGGAATATGCAAGAAAAAGTGTAAAAAACTTGTAGTTTGAGAAGCCCACACAGTTGTTTACCCTGTCAGAAAACAAGACATGCAAAGCTGAACACAGGAACAACTGCCAAGGATGTTAACCTGCCACATATATCTCTCTACCATATTTTATTTCAAATGTTATTTGCACTGATCTTTGGTTTGCCTAAATACAGTATATCATAGCATTCCTAAACTTTAAATCAGGATTTTAACACTGTTTCAAAAATGGAAAAAGGCATATACTGACAGGTGACAAATTAAAGAAAAAAACAGAATAAATGAGTGGAGAAACATAAATTCATAAGCATAAGCAGATGCTTCTGGACAGGTGTACTGCATAAAAAAGGTAAGCAATAAATGTCCTACCATGCGACATGCACAAAACTGCTGAGCAGGCCCAGCTGCAATAGAAACAGTGACTAAAGTGCCATCTGCATTTAGATCTGGGGGAAAGACATCAGTAAAATTGCAGGAAATTGTGGTTGAAAGTGCACATTCAGTGAATGTAAATGAGTGCATTAGTGTACGGATATGTACAGAAAAACAGACGAGCAACTGTTCCTCAGGCGACTGAAAATATCAATGCAGAATGTGCCAGCAAGAACAGCCCATCCACAACTACATAGGGATACAATAGCTGGGCTGCAGCATATAAACCCCTCATTACAAAGATTCACAGGTGAGAGTTCAGTGCTGTAAAAACCATTTACCCTGGTCTACAGAGATATTCTCCACAAGTTGGCGAGTGCAGGTGTGGCATACACTAAGAGATCATTACAGGCCTGAATGTCTGAGCTCTACAGTGGGGCGTTGGGGGGCGGGGGTGTCCTATGGTTCTGTTGTCCTGTGGAGGGCATTTTGCTGCTATGGTTGGGATCCACTTGTCCCCTTAGAGCAGAGTTTCTCAACCATGGGGCCATAGACTAAAGCTGGGCCGTGAAGTACCTTGTGCTGGTCCATGAGCCAAAAGTAAGGGAGAGCACAGTGGGCCGCAGATGCAAAAACATTCCACCTAATTTGCCACCATTGTGCCAGAATTCTGGTAGAAAACAAGCTTACATTAGCCAACTGTGTTGATATTTTATGTCCAGTGCCACATACTACAGGAGTAAGCACTCCAACATTACTGTGGGGATTGAGGTGGAAAATGAATACAGTTATTCTGACTGATTATCCCATTATTGAACATGTCTATCCCGAAGGTAGTGATCTCTTCCTGGATATCAATGCGTGCGTTCACAGTGTAAATAATGTTGACACTCCTTCCCTCCATGGCAGTCCATCCCTCCAGGACAGTTCCAGAGACTTTCACAATCTATGCCAAGGCACACTGAAGCTGTTCTGATGTCTCATGATGGATTGTTTTTTTCTTTCATTTGTCACCTGCCTGTACTTTGAATTAAATTTTAAATAAAAATATTTTACATTACTCCATTTATATTACCACATTCTTATTCTTGCTGTGTACATATTGTCTTCATATTAATTGAGCCCCTCCAATGAAAAACATATTAACCATTCCACCTTTTTTGGATTATGATTTATTTTGTTTTCCATTTTATTTTGTTAAAGTTTTCACATTAAAAAGACAAACAATGCTTTATTTACATTTTATTTACCACTTTATTTTAAATACAGGGCATGAAACAATGCCATAGCATGCTTATATAATTTGCACAAAAAATGTCAAATATACTGTTTTTCATTGCAAGGGCTCAACTGTTCTTGCTCTGTCTGCTTTTAATTTTCTGAGCAAGTACATACCATGGACAGTGGTGATCCATCTTCAAGATGCACCTGCAATACAGTAATGAGAAATGTAGTTGAACTGTTATGCAAGCAGAATGATTCTGAGAATAAGCTTCAAGTGGGTGTTATTTGGAAGAATCCATACTTATCACAGACTGAACAGTGATGACATCTGTCAGGTTTCACAAGATGGCACCGCTCACAATAGCGAATAGCTAAGGACACATGTTGTACAGCAAGGTAAGGAAAAAAAACAGCATTTGCTAAAGACAGGAAATAAATTAATAAATCAAGTTACATTTCACTAAAAGTTAGCCTGAATACTTTAGCGACTCTTTATCGTTCATATATAGAACTAGCATTGACCAGAATTTGGCTGGTAACAGAAAAGTCTTGCAATGAGAGCTTACCTCCAGATGTTGTGCGAGTGTAAATGGGTAAATCCTTGGCTATTCTTCGCAAAATCTCCTGCTGAGATTCCCCACGATCCTCTCGCTCCAACAGTTCTTTGTCCAAGTGTGACAGGTGGAACTGAATGGGCCAGACAAAACCCAAAATGCTTTGATTTTTATAGTTTTCACTTGCATAGTTCACAGCGACAATACACGACTTCATGGTGCCAAATTGAATGAACATTTATCCAAGAACTTAAATTTTACATCTCAAACAGATTTGAGTTTAGCAAGACTAGTGGACTGCAGCTAGACAGAAACAGCCTGTGGGTCCTGTTTGGCTTTTCAATAAGGATGCAATTTCTGAACCTTACAGTGGTATCATGGCTACAGTAGGGATGTCATTATCGATTAAATTATTAATTTAATTGCTTAAATAATTAATCATGTTCTCCATTCATATAAAGTTCTCCATAATATAAATAACTTTACTTGGAGAAGAATTTTAAAAATGTAAAGTTTTTAAAGATACTGGGTAAATATCAGAGACGACCCCTTTTATTAATTTATAAAATGGAAATGGCCATAAAGGACAAGTTGTTCATTTGTTAGTATGAAGATAAGTGTATTTTATAATATTATATATATTATATATATTATATATATATATATATATATATATATATATATATATATATATATATATATATATATATATATATATATATATATATGTGTGTGTGTGTAAGTAAAAGAGAAGTCCATCACGTACCTCTTTGAGTGGGTTCATAGGTTTGGTGAAGATGGTTTGCCAGTATGCCCATACAAACATGATGAAGAACACATGATACGCCACGAGGTAAACTACTGAAAAACAGAAGACATTTATACAACAACACAATAATGACTGTTAATGAATGCAAGAGCCAGTAGGGATATTTTGTAACAGTGTTTGTTCATGATTATGCCTCAAAATAGTACTTTGATGTCATTCTGTTGACATTACACAAATCATTCCCAGCCAAAAACCACCCTGAACATCTCATCATCATGTTACTGCACTGGCATTACATTTTTAGGATAAGGAGAACATTTTTGTACAACAGGCTTACTTACTTTTCTCTCCCAGGTTTTCAATTGTTTCTATATAAAAAGAATGGAAAACAAAAAAATGGGTTAGGCTCAAAAAGCAGGTTTATTTTGCTATTTTTGTGAAAAGCTTTGTCTCATGGTACCCGGCTCTCCCCCTTGTTCGGGTTTCAATTTTGTATGTCCAGCAGCTGTCGGAAATAACACTTTTTTTTTTGCTGACCTCAATAAGGCTCGCCTGAGAAAGGCACAAATATCAGCATGTTTTCATAGCTTGTATTCTTGCAGTTTCTCCTCAGTCTGCCATTAGCATTTTATTTAATTAATTATCCTTAAAGGGAAATTCCACCTTTTTTCTAAATTTCTGCATAATTAAATGGCTAAGATGTAAACAAAGTCATTCTGAATGCTTTGGTGTAAAATGCTCCATTCTAGAGAAACTTTTGTTCACAGTAGTGGTGAAATAAAAAAAACAGACGTCTAACTCTAAAAGCAAAACAGAAGGTTTTGCATGAATTGGTTATGAATATGTTGGCTAGTGTCTTGTTTAACAATAGCTATGTTATATTTGCGTTGTAGACATTGTGTGAACCCTGGTTCACAGAAATGCACATCGGTTTCGAATAAACAAAAGTAAAATAGGAATGACATAAGTCCTGACGTGCTTTTTAAGCAGGAAAGTAAACCCCTCATCTGGTCACACTGGGGAGGCATTTTAATGAAGAGAAAATGGAATCTGGCCAAAGCTGATCTTGTTATGACCGAGACACGAAACACACGTGAAGGCAAGGTGTAAATTCGCTCATACTGTATGTGGAGACATCTCAGAAAACATACATGCAGTACACAGAAGGTCAGTAAACAGCAGATGGTTGCCTGTACAGTTGCAGTAATTGCTGATGCTGGACCCAGCACCACAGGGAAGCAAGCTGCAGATCTCACTCAGATCACTAGACCCTCATACAAAGGCCTTTCAACTCCTGATGCTGCTAAGATACAGTGCGAAGATACCAGTCAAGATAAGCTGCAATGCATTGACAAGCTAATCTATCTCTGAGACCAACTAGTCCTGATGCATGACTGCACAAGACATATCTGTGATCACACTGAGGCTGCTGGCACTCTCTAATACAGAACAACCTGGAATGAATAATTCTGACTCATTCATCAAACATCAGGAGAAAGATGTCTGTAACAGTGGCAGCGGGATGTATCTTCATATTCAAAATGACTTCTATGTGTGTATCAGATTCTCTTTATTTATGTAGGAGATTTTCATATTCAGTTTTTTAATCTTCCATTTATATAGCACATATGATAGCATACACCTACAGAAACACTTTCAAAAAGGTTCTATTTAGAACCATACACAACACAAGAACCATTTCACCATGCAAAGAACCTTTTAAGCAAGAAATGGATCTATACAGAGCTCATGGCTCTAAACAGAACCACTATATTTAATAAAGAACCCCTGAAGTACTGTCTTTTTCTTTTTAAGTGTGTAGCATCGGTTTCCCTCAAACCCAAGCATGTTCTAATACAGGGTCCCTCAAATACCGATAAGAGAAAATACTACATCAGTCCACGGCTGCCCTGTATCATGCCTCATTCAAAAAGCAGTCCAGGCTGAAACACTCCTTATAACGTCAGTGTGAATGGGCGGAGCTAAACTGCTAAAGGCTGAACATGCAGTTACACAGTTGTATATAAAAGTCTAAACACACCAAAGCAAATGATGTTTTGTTGACCCCTTGCTTCTGTTTAAGAGTACGTTACAAGTGACCCGCTAGCCAATATGCTGCCGTTTTTCCTTTCACCTGATGGTGGCAGCACTACAGTAAAATTATAGCATAATGCACCACACTGTGGTAACAAAGTCTCACAGTAACCTAGGTCTCACAGCACCAACGTCTTCTCAGAGCAAATTCAGTAGATCAGAAAATATTAACTGTTTAAGGTCGAACAAAAACATTTGATATTTAAGCTGTTTGTTCCACTCCTCTTGTTTAATAAATTTATTTCTAATTGCAGTTGCTCTTTTTATTTGATATGTATAGAACATTATCTAACAAAACTGAAAAATGCAGAGTCATGTCATGAGCACTTACTGATCTAAACTGCTTTCCAATTCAACGATAAAAGAAGCCTCATGCATCATTTATACATTGATAGGAAACACAGCAGCACACAGAAAGCTCAGATTCTATGCACTGATATTTTGAAAACTTGTGACTCATATGTCAGCCATCTGTTATTTTGATCTGGTATGATCTGGTATGATGTGGTCCTCTTTGAAAAATGTTTGGACACTACTGCTCTACAGAGAAAAATATGGCACTGTTTCTGCTCATTTTAGTACACAATCTATTTATTTGCTTAGTTTTTCATTTTGGGGAAATACATAACACAGATCATTTGCCATAACTTTTGCACAGTCCACATTTTATGTTTTATTTTTCCCCAATATGTGCACTTCAGCTGATAAACAGAAACTGCATTCAAATGTGCAGAAATGTGTTCTCTGTAAAGGATGTGCTTATTTTCCCTCAGATAACCAACAAAACATGACATTTGACCAGGGCGCCTAAACTTTTGCGTATGACTATAGCATGTTTTCTGTGACATCACAAAAACAGTGAACTCAAAATGGGCTGTTCTTTGTCTGTATGACTGAGGAGCGAAAGGTATAGTCTGAAGCTTTAACACTGTTTTTATATATATATATATATATATATATATATATTACATCAAAGTCATTTATTTAAGTAGATATTTCAGTCGCAGACCCTTTAAGTACAGCACCCTTGTGCAAAGTATTAATCTCACAAAACAGTGCAGCTGAGCTGTGAACAATACTGAGCAATAAACAGACTGAGGATTTTTTGATACTGTATTAAAACTGTTACTAACTTAATAGTGATTGTAGTGTTCCTACACAAGACCTTTTCACAGGTAAATCTGCCATTCTTTCAACATTTGCTTTAATAAACAGGCCATTAAATATATTCTTCCCTAATATAACACTGTTACAGAGTCTGAGGCATTCTGTCACACTATATAAAACAGATGCACTGAATTACAACGTCCAGCAGCACACAAGTAACCAGCAATTGGATTTTGTTTTAGATAACTATGAGTGACTTCTAACAGCACTCACTAGTTTGCGTTGATTAATCTCAATGTTTCTATTTAATGCTTAGGCTTAACCATAAAACTCATTGCTATTGCTGAGGGTTCCCCTTTCTTCAGTCTTGGTTCCTCTCAAGGTTTCTTCCTCCTGCCATTAGGAGGTTTTTCCTTGGGCTTGAGTTTCTGGAACACTGATTTTTAAAAACATCTCTTATAAAAAGGGCTTTATTAATACATTTTGATATGATTTACATTGGAGAGCATTCGGATGTAAAAGTGTATAGGGAACAGTCAAATTTTATTACTCACAAAACAAACAATTTAAATTCTATAATTGAAGAAATGGAACAATATTCTTAGTCTGGACTGCAAGAATGTTGCCCGTCAGCACTGGTTACGGTGATGGTGGGGTTAACTCAGTGTGCGGTGCAAGTGATTGTACGACCAAAAATAGGTCAAGCAGAGATTGCTGGGGTTCACTTTGACAGCTAGGCAACGAGATTAGCTCTGAGACATATAATCAGCTGATAACACATTCACAACAAGCCCAGTTTCTGTTGTAGGCCACATGCTGTCTAAAGGATGATTCACCCATTACCTTCTGCTTGGTAGTAGCACTTGCAGAGGAAAACATAGCATAAGACCAATGAGGTCAATTCACTGTTAGCAAACTGTGTTGCATACGGTAGAGACAACTGTAGTTATTCTAATAATAAATCCATTGATTAAATCTCATTCCCCAAAGCAAAACTCAGAATGTACTAGTTCTCACTTCTAATATACTATCTCTACATCTGTGTCCTTCCTGCACTGATGTGACCACATTACTCTGTGATCTGGAATGCAGTTTGGTGATTTTATCACATTTTTCTTAATTTTCCTGATCCTGTCCTTGGGCCACAGTGACCGTTCACACAATACACACCGAAACGGGTTGTATACAGAGTCTGGCTGCCTGCAGTTCAGCATAAACAGTGGTATAACTCAGCAGCAACATCAGCACTTGGGACTGTGCTCTCTGCCTCCAACACATCACTCACTCTAGCCTCTGGGGTCATCACAGTTTAGCTGTGGGGGTCTCTCTCGCTCTTTGAAATAATACAACACGCAAAAGCTTTGGTGCACCAACTCCATTTCGAGGCTAAATTAATTCAACACAGTTCTCTTACAACTGACTGTCAGAATCATCCATTTTAATGGAGATGAATGGTCACTGCATTCTTGGCACACTTTATTATTATTATTATTATTATTATTATTATTATTATTATTATTATTATTATGTCTGAGACTGGGACATAAATGACCCAATGTGACCTAACACTATGGAACACAATGGAACAAGCATGCCATTTTCATGGAAATACATCTCTGTCTCAAACACTGTTTTAAAGATAATTATCTATTCAGGACTGTGACTCAACAGTTTTAATGTTTAACGTCTCTTGACACCTTGATAACCACCTACAACGTTAACCATCTCTTGGCCACCACCGTTAACGCGTCCACCAATGTCACAGTCACTAACCTTTAAGTCAACTCAACTGCAAGAAAAAACGCTCGCTTTTCTTTTCAGTAAAACAAAGTGTCGTTTTTCCTCGTGTGTCCATCTCCCCCATCTACAGCCACATGGCTCTGACCAGCTGCCGTCTCCTTCCACAGTTCAAGTTCACCCAGACAGCTGCGTGTTCAGCCTTACCTATGCAGAGCTGCACAACATAGGCGTAGTAAGACCACGCCACGATGAGGCAGATGAACAGCACCGGGATCCAGTACAAAACTCTCCGGCAGTCCCTCTTGATGTTACGCGAGCCCGACGGCGCCATGTTCTAGCCTGTCTGCTGACCAAAACGTGGCCAAAACAAACAACAACAACAAAAAAAACCAGCCACGCTCGCTCCAGCCTGTCAGGGCATGGATGGCGGCGAGGGGTGCTGAGTGCACCGGGAAGACGCTGCCCCGTGCCCCATGGCCAGCAGCGCTCTCTCGCCCTGATCCGTCCTGTTTGTGGTGCAGCGTGGTAGCCCCGCCCCTTCTCACCAGGTTGCCATGACGCTCATTAAGTCTGGCGTACGCACTCCAACCCACAGCCGCGGCCACTGCACAGCAGCCGAGAGCGCGTACCGGTGTAAGTGTTCTTCTTTCAGTGAAATAACGCCTCAGACAGAGGGAAAGTCTAATTTCCATGACATAATGCCTCGTGCCGAAGTAAAAGTTGGCACCAAAAGCGAAAAGGAGTGAAAAACTCGACAAATATGCTCTCTAACCGCAGTAAATCTACAGTAACTTAACTAGCTATCTATTAGCGCCAGTTTGCTAAGATAGCTAACCTAGCTTGATATTCTCCTGTTTTGGATTCTCTTGGCCTTAAACAACGCGCTAAAGCTCAAAACTGAGAGCCCAGGTACTGTCACTAACACTGGAATTCAGTTAAACACAGCAAAAACGAATTATGAAATGAAGTGAAGGACTGCAGCTGTGGAAAAATTAATTTCCTCACAAATACTTGAATAAGTAACTTACGAGTACTACGCATGTGTGAAAATACAAATCAAAACGCATGGAAGTAAATAAAAGGATAAGCTATTCATCACTTTCCTACAAACAAACTAAACTTCAGTCACCCTGGAACGTTTAAGAAAGTTTAGAAAAGTAGAATTTTGATAGGATTATATATTTCTGCCCCTTTTTTCTTGCATTTTATTCTTTTGCCTTGAGGTCCACTTATCACGTGTTTGGCTTAATGTGCCAAAATCATCCATAATACATTTTTACATTACCATTTTCCAGCTTTTCTTTATCCCTTCAGTGAATTTAAAACAGCTTGTTTTTGCAGCCTAGTTAAAGGGCTGAGGAGTGAATGCTAGGTTTTAAAAGAGTGTTTACATATTACACCAAACTCTTATTTCACAAAACATTTTACTTATACTTAACTATTGCTTTGAGGAAAGAAAACAGCTTTTATCCCTGACATTCGGAAACCAATGAGTTGACCACACCCAATTTCACTTCATTTCAGTGGTCGATACATATTTCATAGCTTAAAATGCTGCAATCCAAATGAAAGTAACTAATACGCGAATGAGTTGACACCTTTACAATGATTCTTATTAATAGCTTTAATAGTAAAATATAGTATAGTTTTACTTTTACTGTACCCACCTCTGCACAGGGCCTTACTGAAAACGATGAATGACCATCATCATCATACAGTTGGAGGCTACAATCCAGGAAAAAGACACAGTGAGTTGGTTCTCTAATACTTTATTATAAATACAACCTGAAGCAGTTCATCAGCACACCTAAGACTGAATTAGCTGGAAATACTGTAATGCAATATAACTTCATTTTTACAATGATCATCCTAAATAATACACGCAGTAGTGTTACCAAAATACTACCTAAAACGTTTAAAAGAAAAAAAGTGGCCTTTAATGAGGATACCCTTTATCATGGACAACAGTCTGTAGGCATGTAATACCTTGCACCAATGGTTCAATATTATGTACATAGACTTAATCAAATCTGTCTATTAATGCCTTCCTTTTGCCTTTTACACATTAATTATATATTATGCAACTCCATTTTTCATTTCTGAAGACAAATCTTAGTAGAGTTGTATAAGCTTTAGAATTTTGTCTTTTTAAAATAAGATTCAAAATAAGTATCTGTGGATTTAACATTTGAGAGGAACAGCAAGAAAACATGTAGAGCACACTGAAAGCTATCTGACAGTTCATTATTGGGCTCTATGTTTTTAGGCCTTCTGTAAGCCGATCTGGGCAATGGAGAGGCTCAGAGAAAGTATGTTAGCAATGTGCTCGCTGTATGTAGAGAAGATTATACGACTTAGATCTTGTAGGGAAGCAAATAGAGCAGCATAGTACAACCAAAGTGGCAGCAAGGAAGACACAAAAGCAAGCCTTGTCATATTTTCAATTATCAAGATAATTATGAGTACTACAAACTATTATACAAGCTAAATACAACCAGGCATAGGCATGAATATGTCATTGGAAATCAATAAATCATTTTTTGCAAACTGTCTAACTTTAGTGCAGACCACTGTTAGATATACTAGTAGATCAGTACGTCTACTGCAGCACGGCAACTCAACAAAACAGTTTAGAATGATTGTTTAAGTATCAGTAGGTCCTGGCACAACGTAATAAGACTAGATAGAAAAATAGTGTAAGACTTCTATGAATGTATAGTTGTGTGCTAAAGATTTGGCATCCCTGGTTGTTGTGTTGTGTTAAATTTTTTTTTAGTTAAAATAAGTTAACACATCCTCTATGGAGAACACTCGTCTGCATGCTTTAATGCAAGATTACTCTCTATTTTCTGAGTTTTACATATTTAAAAAAATCATAAAATATGGCATGTGAAAACCTGTGGCATATTTTCTATTGTATGTTTTATTTTTTTCCCCAATATGTTAAACTCAGCAAATAAACGAATTGTGCACTGAAATTAGCAGAAAAACGCCATATTTATTTGTTCCCTTTAGTCAACTGGTCAACTTGTTTTCCCTTCAAAAACCAACAGAGCGTGTGATTTGACCAGGGGTTTTCAAATTTTCCTACACAATCATCCCTTTAATTAAGGAGTACAGTGTTTGCACTAGTGCAGAATCCTGAATAATACTGAAAATGCTAACATTTATAAATCATTTGCATTTACAAAATATTTTAAAATGTATCTGATTATTAAATCACTTGCTACTGTTTTTTCCCCAGTGTTTTATCTTTGCATTTAATGGTTTTTAAAGGGCTGTGTGCACTGAAAATGTCACACTAAAAAGGTATTAGGCATAAGTCCAGGAGGTAGTAGGTTAATCTCATTCAATGGCTTACAGATTTTGACACATACATCAGTAACTTCGTCTCATGGGGTGCTCTGAAAATTCATTTCAGTCCAGTGCAGTATTCAGCGTTATGGCTATGGTTCTTAGTTAATAAAAAGATATAAGAAAGAGTAACATATTGTAGTAAATTGTACAAAGAAGAGGAAAAATTACATTTAAATCTAGAAATATCACTATAAATATTATATAAATCTTAGAAATCAGTAACTAATGCTAATTGCAAAGAGCAGAATGACACCATGCTACTAAATACTACAGATCCCACATATGGGTCTTTCTACGGTTGTGATGATAAATGGTGTCCCAACATGAAAATGAAGATGGCTGCATGATCTTTGTTCTATTCTTAAATTAACCAATAAAACAAAACCAACAAAACTGTGATAATTCTATCTATGATCATTTTTAAGTGAATTTTACTTATGTTGGGCCTGAAAAACAGCACATCGTCACAGCACTGATTTCCCAGATGTTGAAGTATTATTTTTATGCGCATTAGCAGTTTAAAATAGCAAAAAAGCACAAAATTATTTTCTACATAAATATCTAACTATAAGTTTGTTTTGATAATAAATCTAAAGATTTCTTTATGAAAACATTAATTGTAACCTTAAAGAACAGGAAATTCTTTTAAATTACTTCTTGTATGAATATCTCAAAGGAAAAAAGACTAACTCAGAGAAGTCTACTGTTAGTAAAATCTTTGATAAATTTGACTTAAATCCTGACAGCTTCATGTCAGTGGTGTTACTCCTTAAATATTAAATTCTTTTAAAATTAAAATAACATTAATGTATTATTTGTAATTTTCTACATGTAGTGTGAACAAGAAACAAGTAGAAGTGTATTTAGAAAAGCTCAGATTTTAGTAATAATGTCAGAAGTGTACTCAATGTAACAGACTACGTTTTAAACTTGATATGTTCAGTATTCTTAATTCATTTGCTGCCGCAATTGCAGAATGGCCCATATAAGTGAAGTTAGATTATGTTAGGGTAGTAACTAGTTCCTTCCTTGAAGCTTAACAGTCCATGACATGGAATTAGTATCTGTTGATCATTCAGTGCATTAATTATTACACAGCAGTATGATACTGAGCCTTTAGTTAAATCGTATTGTATCAGAGTTGCACTATGTGGTTAACAATCCTTCGATTAAAAAATTCCCAAGAGCAAGTCATACTACCACACCTTGTGATTTTATAAAGAAGTGAAAACAATAGTAAGTAGGATAGTAACAGTTTTAGTAGAGAGCTAAGCTTTACGAAGTCCTACGAAGTCCCAGAGTATTGATCTATTTTCCAGACAGCTCTTTCTTCATACAGGCCTTAAAGGAGGTGAACCTCTCTTCACCTCGATAGCCCTAGGTTTTGGGAGGAAACAGTACACAGAAAAAGAGAAAGTCAGTCACTTTATGTGTAAAGGAATGCTATAATAATCTAAAATAGAATGCTGCAATTAAATGTTCCTTTGTTGGCAGGGAGAACACTACAAGTACAATGTAGTATAACAAAAATATCCAAAATATTTCAGTCCTGTCCACTAGATGGCAGAAAATCCTCAGGCAAATGTTTTCCAGCACCACAGGAAACTGTCTATGTACACATGTACAAAAACAAGTTACTGAAGGCCAAGGCAGTGCCTTACTATACTGAACATTGATCTAAATACTGATTTAATGTACAGTATAACAGCAAAATCCATGTTCTGATAGAGAAAGCAAGTAACTTCTAAACAGACTGGCTCTTTGGACTCTTAAGAATGAACTAAATAAACTTATAAATAAATAATGATTAATGTGACTAAATGTGATTAATGTATGACACTTTACCCTCTCAGTCTACATCACATCATGCTACTGTTCAAAGCCTTGAACTAGAATTTCAGGTTGTTTGTTTTTCTCGAGCTAAATCCCAGCAGTCCCCAGACTGATTGGGGGTTCATAACCCTGCTGTCACCTGTGGTGCTGTAAAAGGAAGATAAACGGCGTTTACACAACCCCAGCGGACCCTCCGGTCTCATTTACCCAGGAGCCACGATGCAGGCGGTCCTTCATGATGCCAATGAATTCCTTGTAGCTAAGCTGGTCATCATGGTCCACATCAAAGATCTTAAAGACGATGTTAACAAGGTGTCGAGAGAGTTTTAGGCCCGTGGCCACGTAAACAGCACGAGCAAACTCATCTGCAAGTCAAATAAGATTGATAGTGAATACGTTTGTGAAGCGTGGCAGCAAATCATCTTCTCCAATGCTGGGGATTAGTGGGACAGGAAACGTATACACAGAATTAGTACTGTTGGATTTTTATGTTGTAATAGGTTTTACCTTGTCCAATTGATCGACTTGCGAAATTGTACATTTGCATGGCAATGGCAAAATCCTCCAAGTTGTTGAGGAACTGAAAGAAGGACCTGAATTCCTCAAAAGTGATTCCCTATACAACACAAACAACAGCAAAAAACATCAGAACCTCTTTATGGCATTTTTAAAAATTGATTATACATCAATAAGGACATGCCCTTTTAATGCAAAGTTATGAAGGCCTTTTTAGAAAAACATTAGGATAAAATGGTCTGTGTCCCCCAGAGACTGTGTAATATAAAACCTGCCATCATGGGAGAAAACGCATAAAAATAATGGCTTTCCAAAAGATGTCCCAACACTGAGAATAAATGCCAAGCTCTGAACAACATATTATCTAAACCAGACTTAACTCTCTCAATTAGAGGAAAGCTTAAGTGTCTAAGAGACCTTGAAGTCATCAGACAGATAACAGATCTAAAGGCAGAAAATAACTTAGTCAAACAGTCAAAGTGTACCCTCCCAAGTCCTGATACAGGCCTGTGACTTCAAGCTGTCAGCACCATGGGATTGGAGGCTTTAAGAAAGGGTCAAGCTGTTTGCAGATTTTCTCTAAAGAAGATCAACCTGATTCTCACATAAACAAAAACAAAAGGAATCTGTCCAAAACATCTCAAGGCTAGCAGATTACCAGCCCAGAAGTCTTTTGAATCCCACTCATCCATTTCCAGGCACTAGAGCCTTTTCTTTCTATGAGGCCCTTCTTGTGTCTCTTTTACAAATGAACTAATGAGTAACATGTGACGCTTTGCTGTTGTTACAAGGTGAACTGCATAAAAAAATCTCTTAACTGAATGATTAGGCACACTTCATCATCAATGGCCATCTACCAACAGCCACCTCAGAAGGTGAAAAAACTCATAACCTTTTAATGCATGGGTCAGTTTGCATAGAGATTTATAACCTAAAGATTCTCTTTTGTAGACTCTTTGCATCATGTTAAGATTCCGTTGTTTTTGCAATGATTTTCGCTGCACAGTTTGAGTACACATTAGCAGTAATGAGAAAATGAAAAATGCCAGACTAAGACCTCTGTAGGGGGCACTGTTATGTAATATAGTCGGATCTTGGGCAACATTTATTACTTCCTAAAACAAGAATATGTAAAATCAATATTGCTTGTCATGTCATAACAGATACAAACACTGATCCTAGATCAGCTCTCTTACGCTGACACATTTGATTAACCTTGGCAGTTTCATTCATGTCATTATACATTCAAATTTCCATGTGGTCGTTAATCATTATTTATATTATTTATTTGTGTTCATACATATTTAAACATACATTAAATGGCTTATTAAGTGGTTTGTAACAACAGCTGAACTTTCTTGGTGCTATATAGAACATTTTTATACAACATTCTTTAAAGCAGTGGTTCTCACACTGGGGGCTAGGAGGAGGGTACTAAGGGGTAGTACTTACTATCCCCTAAAAAACTTTGAAAACTGCTCTTTAAAGAACCATATATAACAGGTTTTCTGTCATAGAGAAGAACCATTTAACCTTGTAAATAACCCAACACTGCCATTCAAGAGTTTACTTTAAAACTCCTTGAAGAACCTCTTTTTTTTAAGGATGCTTTTAAAAAAAGTGGTTCTTCAAGGGTTCTTTAGTAAATACAGTGGTTATATACATAACCGTGAATATTCAAAGAACTATCTGAAATCTTAATTTGAACCGTTCAAATATCTGTTGCCTGGTTAAATGGTTCTTTTTATAATGTAATCATATATTGTTCTTCAAAGAACCATTTTAAAAATGGTTCTGTATAGCACTGAAAAGGTTTCACTGATGTCATGAGTCAAAGAATAAACCCATTTTTTAATACAATGGTAGAACCCTTTTTTGTTAACTCTTCTGCATGTAAATTGCTGTCTTGCATCTTTGATATAGATTATGTTTGCTAGATTGTTAGACTGTATGGCCATTTATCCACTTCTAGCACTGGCACATTTACCATTTAATTGATTAATGTGCATATGAATAAAAAGGAATTAAATTAAGAAACAAACAAAACAAATTTAATTTATTTGTATTGCTGGTTTATAAAGAGAGCCAAATACAAAAAAGAGACAAAGACAAAAAAGAAGAAATATACTATAGGCACACTAGAATATGGTTGTAAAGTAATCCAACACCAGGTATGGCAACTCTGACAATGCTTTTTAAAAAAAAGCTCTGTGCTGCAGTAGGGGCATGCTCACACATACGGGCCTGTCAAAGATCAGTGAGCTATGGCGAGCAGAGTCACGTCAGTAGATAGGAAGAGAAGAGCAGAAGAGCAAAAGCTTTACCTTCTCATCTGGTATGCTCTGACGCACATTCTCCAAGTAGCTGCTGATGTTGTCTACAGTTGTATAGCGCAGTAGGATGCGAGCAAAGTCCTCCTCGCTGATAGTGGTCATGCCCTTAGAATAGGCCAGGAACTCAATCTCCAGCAGTTCTGTCTGCAGGTTGTCCATGAATCTGTCAGCAGAGCAAGACACAGATGCGGTGCTGAGAGGACATGGTACCATGAACTGAGTAAAGGACTAGACGGGCTCCAAAATGTTATTAAATCTATCCCATAGTTCTTAATGAAATTGACAGAATAATAAATATCACCACAGCCCCACATGCAAAAGACTGTAGGTTGAATTTACAGTTCAGAAAGAAATGCCAATTCTACTATCATTGTATGATCCTCTTGTCTATCTACTAGGTACCGTAGCTAACCTACTAAGTACATAAATGTTTACAGTAACTGTCATGTCTAGTTGTATAGCTATGTATAATAAATCCATGATCCATCTTTAGAGGTATAATGCATCCTTATTTAATAGTTTTCACAGAATAATTTATTGTAGTTGCTAAATAATAACTATTAAGATTATTAACAGAATAATCAGCCTAGGGTTCAAAGGGATAAATCAGTGAGTGTGTAAAAGTGGGGAAAACACAATGACACTGCGTTTATAGGACCAGGCTTGTGAAGCACTGGGGTAAACCCCTACGGTTTCATCTTTATTAATATATTTGAAAATTGGTCTAATTGTCCTTTTACCTGTAAAAGTCCTCAAAATTGAGCTCAGTTTTTCCTTTCTTTCCAAAGAAGTGCAGCAACAGAGTTGTGTCTGTGATATTCTCTTGTACTTGCTGTGAAGGCAAAAGCAGATGGTAAAAAACATACACATTACTCAGTATCGACAACAGACTGAGAGCAAAATCTGCCACAGAATAAACCATCACACATTTTCCAAAATGGCTTATCCACAGGATGAGTACACGGACACAGAAACAAGGCAAAATTGTTTAGCACAGACAAATGTTTTGTGATGAAGGCATATTGATTCTGTTTTGTGGTATTTTATGAGATGAAAATCAGTGTCTCACGTCCTTAAACAGAAGCCTTGCTTTGGACTTTCAGATTGTTTCAGATTGTCTTGTTGCGTGTTGAGAGCTAGTCATTTGAGTAGGTTAAATCAAACATTTGAACGTTATTTGAGTAGTCTGTTGTGTAACAGCAAGGACAGAATAAGGAGCATACACCCATGCCAGACAGCAAACAGGTTACTCATGCAAAAAATCTGCATAGTCATGTCAGTATTCTTTCCTTTCAGGCTGGATCTGTTGCTGATGATGATGAGGCTTTTTCCTTTGGGAACAGGCTCTTACAGTACCTTATCTAGTCCCATTACTGCAAAATATGCCAAAAACAAAACAGATATACTGTGGCTGCATAATAGCTGTATGCACACTGACGTTTTTAGCCTCTAGATTGCTTAGGATTGACCTATCAGTGTTCCTCCCACAAGCATGTTCTCTTTTACTGTTGCCAAAAATCCCATTTCAACTATCGTCAGTCAGAGATCAAATAACATTTAATTTACAGTTAAAGTTACTGAGCTGGATGATGATGTAGCTAACTGAAATCATGCAAATTGGAAATAATGAATTTGCCACTATGCTTTGACAAAATCTTAGCTTCTCAGTGGGTTGAATGGAATTTTGGCCACAATCTGTGAGGCTAGCTTTACACAGTTAACTTTTTCCTACATGAAAATGAATTTCACTTAAACTGCATTATTTAAAGCATCCTGCAACTCATTTGAAAGTCAGCCACAAGAGTTGCAACTGTCTCAAGCTTATGGAACAGATTTCATGAAACAGCTACTCAAAATGCTACAAGTTCATCAATGTGATCAAATAACATACTTTGAAACCACTGATTTCACCAGATGAATCTACAATGATATAAAAAAATAATGAAAATATGAAATAAAAGAGAAGATGACCTATTGGTCGGCTGAAAAAGAGACCCCCACTGATGCGGTCAAAGTGAACTAGCAGTGAATCTAATAAAGAATGACCAAAACATTAAGTAGAAAATAATGTTACTGGCTACTTAAACATTAATTTTTAAAATATAACTTACACACAACAGATGGAAAAAAGTTATGTATAGTACAGAACCATAGATAGACATGTAGTGAGAAAGATACAGTGTATTATAACATGCAAATAATGATCTGTACATTCGGCTAACTAGTGGAATAATGGAAAGTGTTGCAAGCAACTTTGTTTTTGAACTGTTTTGAGCAACTGCCAAGTTGCATGGAAATTATGTTGCATGATTGTTGCTTGACTCACAGTATGCAACTAGTTGCATAAAAGTTTCACTGTGTAAAGCCAGCATGAAGCTTGTCTACCCTCGTAACAGTAGCCACAAAAGAGCACATTCGTGACTTAAGCATGCATATGTCGATTAGTTGGGGAGCAAATTCTTTCTGAAGTACCATTACATTATTTCTTTGCTGCATACTGAAACTGAGATTCTTTGTTCTATCCAGATAGTGACAAAGTTCAACAAATTACTTATAGGCTAAACTGGCATCTATAAATGACATATA
Source organism: Pygocentrus nattereri (assembly GCF_015220715.1). NCBI lineage: Eukaryota > Metazoa > Chordata > Actinopteri > Characiformes > Serrasalmidae > Pygocentrus > Pygocentrus nattereri. Next base: position 18,838,958 of record NC_051218.1, read on the forward strand.
TGGGGAAAGACATACAACAACTTCACAATAGACAGAAGGGAGCTATTCACAAATGGCATACTGAAATCATAAGACTGATGAGACAGAGCATATTTGTACCTCCACCAGATCTGAAAAGAGAACTATTCTCGCACCCTGCTTCAGCACATCCCAGAAGCTTCTGGGTTCAAACTGAGGCTGTTCTTTTTTAAGGACCTGCATATCAGAAGTATAGCTGTTATAGGCTTCAAAACAGGCATTAAAAATACAGGAAAATGCACACAGACATGCACACTACAACACAAATCTCACAATATCAAAACATATTAGAGTTACAAAGAGAGCAGTGTTGCAAACTTCTTAAAGGAATACTGAAGTACTTGCCCATTGGCTTCTATTATATGTGAATTTTGAGACAACAGGTTCTTTATTCTTTTATAAATACAAGAACTTTATTGTCCCTGCTAATCAATGTGTTGCAGACAGGTTAAAAGATGCTGAAGTATTCCTTTAATATTGATTGTTTTCCTCAGGTGGAGATTATAATAGGCCATAATAGGACAATCATCATGCAAAACATGCAGGTTACTCTGAACAAATGCTAAATGAGATGATTACTGAGCCAGCCATTGAATTTATGGGAAATGAAACATCTGTTGAGAGATCATAAACATTTGTAAGGAGACCATAAACTTGGATTCATTAGTTATTAAAAGAGCTGTTGCAGATGTTTCAGGTGATCTTGAATGCTCTCTACACTATACAGCTCAACTCACTGCTATCTCCAGTTATGTATTCCACAATACTTTGAAAAATATAGTGATGGCTGAATACTGAATATACTGTGCTAAATGTATTCAGTAACATATTCCATTACAATACAAAGTACTCTATTCAGGATACATTTTCTATAAATGTAGCATACATAGCAACAGATTTTTACAATTTTTAACTCACAATGTTCCTTGCTGTTTGGCCATTTTCTTCATTTAATTATTGTGTTAATATTAGTTTAATAAAAAATCACGTTAAAAAGGCAATTTACTAGAATTTGCAAATTTTTCAGCATTATTTTGGCTTTCATCGCCTGCTTCAGTCCACTGTTGCTCCCTTAATCCCACTACTATCTCCTGAACTGAGCAAACCATTGACTGTATTCCAATAACAAATTTAGCAAATTTGACGTACAACCCCATTTCCAAAAAAGTTGGAACGCTGTGCAAAATGTAAATAAAAACAAATTGCAATGATGTGCAAATCATTTAAACGCTGTATTTAATTGAAAACAGTACAAAGGCAACACATCAGATGTTGAAACTGAGAAACTGTATTCTTTTTTGAAAAATATTTGCACATTTTGAATTTGATGCCAACAACACGTTCCAAAAAAGTTGGGACAGGGGCAACAAAAGGCTGGTAATTTTGTGTAATGCTAAAAAAACACCTGGCGGTTGATTGGCAACAGGTCAGTAACATGATTGGGTGTAAAAGCATGTCAGAGAGGCGGCGTCTTTCAGAAGTAAAGATGAGGAGGGGTGCATCACTCTGTGAAAGACTGCATGATCAAATAGTGCAACAATTCAATTTAAGATTACCAACTGATCAGCACACTGATTTATTCGTCCACTCAGGCTTTAGCAGAGCTCCGTAACACTGAAATTACTAACTGATCAGCACATAGGTTATCAGTCTACTCAGGCTTTAGCAGAGCTCAGTAACACTGAGATTACTAACTGATCACCACATTGATTTATTAGTCTACTCAGGCTTTAGCAGAACTCAGTAACACTGAGATTACTAACTGATCAGCACATTGATTTATTAGTCTACCCAGGCTTTAGCAGAGCTCAGTAACACTGAGATTACTAACTGATCAGCACATTGATTTATTAGTCTACTCAGGCTTTAGCAGAGCTCTGTAACACTGAGATTACTAACTGATCAGCACATTGATTTATTAGTCTACTCAGTCTTTAGCAGAGCTCAGTAACACTGAGATTACTAACTGATCAGCACATTGATTTATTAGTCTACTCTGTCTTTAGCAGAGCTCAGTAACACTGAGATTACTAACTGATCAGCACATTGATTTATTAGTCTACTCAGGCTTTAGCAGAGCTCAGTAACACTGAGATTACTAACTGATCAGCACATTGATTTATTAGTCTACCCAGGCTTTAGCAGAGCTCAGTAACACTGAGATTACTAACTGATCAGCACATTGATTTATTAGTCTACTCAGGCTTTAGCAGAGCTCTGTAACACTGAGATTACTAACTGATCAGCACATTGATTTATTAGTCTACCCAGGCTTTAGCAGAGCTCAGTAACACTGAGATTACTAACTGATCAGCACATTGATTTATTAGTCTACTCAGGCTTTAGCAGAGCTCTGTAACACTGAGATTACTAACTGATCAGCACATTGATTTATTAGTCTACTCAGGCTTTAGCAGAGCTCTGTAACACTGAGATTACTAACTGATCAGCACATTGATTTATTAGTCTACTCAGGCTTTAGCAGAACTCAGTAACACTGAGATTACTAACTGATCAGCACATTGATTTATTAGTCTACTCAGTCTTTAGCAGAGCTCAGTAACACTGAGATTACTAACTGATCAGCACATTGATTTATTAGTCTACCCAGGCTTTAGCAGAGCTCAGTAACACTGAGATTACTAACTGATCAGCACATTGATTTATTAGTCTACTCTGTCTTTAGCAGAGCTCAGTAACACTGAGATTACTAACTGATCAGAACATTGATTTATTAGTCTACTCAGGCTTTAGCAGAACTCAGTAATGCTGAAATTAATAAATGATTATCACATTGATTTAACACCTTTAGCTGTAACCTTAACTTTTTTTTTTAGATCTTCTTTAGCGTACATCTTTACATACCCACATACACAGATTTTAAAATAGTTACAAACATATGGCTTTTTAACTGTCAACTAATAAAGAACAATTTATCCGAAATGATCTAAAGAAAGCAAAAAGCAGCAAGAGCCTTTTATCAACTTTCAGTCAAAATGGCTATTAAGCAGAAGTTATTCATTTTTCAATGTCAGAAAAAAGCAGCAAGCACAATTAACATAAAATTAACGCAGTGGGTATCACAGGGCCTGGGTTTAATTCCCTGACAGTGGTCCTCCCTGTGTGGTATGTGAAAAGGAAAGAAGAAAATTTGCACTAGAACATGGACATCAGAGATGTGGAGCAAGGTGTTATGGAATGTTAAATTTATATCAGAATTACTTGGATTATGAGAAGCAGAAAATATAACCAACTTCTAAGACTAAATTTAGGAGGTGTGGAAAAACATCCCTGCAGATTTCTTTGAAAAACTGAAAGTCTCCCAAAAAAGGATAGAAGCTGAGGACAAAAAAGATTATATTTAGTTGTTGGGAAATGTATGCTCTTCAAAAATACTTAAATGAACTTAATGGATGTTTTGACCGGAAAGTAAATCAATTAAAGGGTGGTCTCTGACTTTTCCACAGTACTTTGTACATCATTGTATTTCTTGATGAATACACCAATATAAATGCTATGGAATAAAATTTCTTTAACTTACATTATAAGTTAAGAATGATTTTGTCTTTAGCTTTAAGGTTTGTTTTATTACTTTTATATGTTTTGTCTTATGTGTTTTATACCTTTTTGTTACATAATGTTTTTTTCCAACCTTCTGTGCCCTGCAGGTATTCGGAAAGGTAACGCACCTGATAAAACAATGTTCTTCCGTAGTGCTTTATAAGTCACCAAACAAAATGTAAGATTTATGACTAGGTGCACAGGTTCAGTCGGTGAGGCAACATACTTCCAAGGATCACTACAATGATTCTTTGAAACGCTGCAAAAACCAGTGCCAAATGTCTATACTGTGCAAATACAGTCTCCTATACTTGCACTGTAATCTATCGTAGGGCTCACAGATTGCAATTAAGACCATGGTGGGTGGGGTTGCAAAAGACAAGAAAACAGCACCCCTGAACAAAACCTAAGCAAGTTTTAAAAATAGAAAAATCCCCAGCTTTGCTGTTCTCTGCTGGGACTGGCTCATTCAAGTGTTAGCTGTGACTAGCACGCCACTCTTCATGGTCAGGCCATCACAAAAAAGGTAATCTGAGCCCAAATACCACTTTTCAAGTAACTGTAAAAATAAAACATGGGGGTCCTGGAGGAATTGTCTGTCTTCAGGTGAAGGCCTTTTAAGTGAAATCTTTGAGACCATGCCTCAGCGATCGCCACCTGACAGTAGACAAGTAACATAAATCATCTGTTCTCTTCTCCATGCAATTCGGCTGCACTGCCAAACAATGGAGACATGTTTCGCTTTGCGTTCGGCCGGGATCCATTAGGGCTGCATTGTCCTGCCTTTCTGAGGCTGAGCCACGCATGAGGGTCACTTCTTGTGACTTTATCCAAACATTACACACTAGATGGCAAAAGGACATTGCTCTGTGCCTGTCAGAGAAGCTCCATAATGTAGCTACAGAACCAGGGAGGTAGAATGCCTTTCAGCCAGAGAAAAGAAGCCAAACTGGGGTAAGGTATCCAGCTTACTAGCAGTTATGATAGCTTTCTACCTTTAGCATTTACCAGCTAAGAAAAAAAATTAAAATATAAAATTAAACGTTTTAAAACTGGCCACCCACAAAAAATCTAAGCAGCTGCTATTTTTCAGGGGCTCATCCTACCTTCATGATACATCAGAAGGGAATTTCTCTAGTCTTGAAACTGGAAAATCTCACTTTAGAGACTACAGCTGTACTGCTGTATGCAAGTAAGCATGTGTACAACAGATGTAGTGATAGTTACATATTTCATTTTGGCGTGAGTGTCCCTTTAAATATTCCTTTTAGGGAACTAAAAGTGTGGGCTTTTTTTTTTTTTTTACATTGCCCCAAAGAACCTTTTTTTGGCACCTTTATTTTTAAGAGTATAGTTACTTTAAAAGCCGGCCTCTACCACTGTTTCCAGTACAAACATCATAACATGGACATGCATTACTATTACAGACTGTCACGATATACATCACATACACTGACAGGCAGGCTAAGAATGCTAGTCAAAAACATGCTGTTAATGATTCTTAACCATATTAAAATACATACAGCATTGCTGACAGAACCTTGACATCCATATAGTTCCACACTCTTGAAGATGACATATGGCAGTAGCATGCACAGTACAGGAAAGAAAATGGTCACACATTTCAGACACACATTTCTTGTGGTCAAGCCAGTTATTCCTATCATTATTAAGCTTTCATAAGTAGATGCAGTTATTCCCATTCATCCTGTTCAAATTCTACATGTCTGATTTTACATTTCTGATTTTACATTTCTGCTAACTGAACGCTTATTATTCTAGACGAGACAGGTATTTATCTCAGTGAGGACTGTAAAGTGAATGTCAAGTGAATAGGAATGAATTAGATAGCTGATAGACACACTTAAATGCCTCTCTTACCAGTTGAGATGAGCTGTCAGAATCTCCTCCCCTTTCTTTTTTGTCATTTTTCTTACGAAATATTTCCTCCAGCTAAATGAGAAAAGTCATAATTTTGACCTTGTATATACATGTACTAGTATAGTTATAGACATTCGTTCGCAAAACTTTGTGCACCTCTGGAAATGTTTTGTTGATTTTCTAAATGAAAACAAAAGTACATATCCTCCACAGAGAACACATTTCTGCACATTCTAATGCACAATTATTGTTTATTATTTAATATATTGGGAAAAAGTTGTGGCACATTTTATATTTTATGTCTTATTTTTTTCCAATATGTTAAACTCAGAAAATAACTACCACATGGACAATAACATTTACAGACAATTCCCATATAAATGTACATTCCCTGCAGATATTATGTTAGCTTCTCAACAAAAGGTAATTTTACCAGGGGCGTTGGAACATTTGGACACAACTGTGTTAAACAAACGGGAAAAAAGCATACCACCATGAACTCCCTTTTATCCACCATTTCATTGCCATCTGCATCAAACATGTTGAAAGCTATTCTGAAGCCTGCATGAGGCTCTAGAAAATGATGAACAACAAAAGCTGAGATTCAGTAGGTAAAAAAGGAACACAGACATCTGAAAATCTATGCTGTTTATATAGAGTATATATACAGAATTTTAACCCTATTGCACAAGCACAAAACATACAACCTGAGCATATACTCACTTGTCAAAATGCAAAGAAGAAAGAGATACTCTGTGTATGAGATGATGCCTGAAAAACAGCACAGAATGCACAGTTCTTGACAGTTGAAACAACCTTTGATCCTAAAACCTCCCCTTAAAAATCAAACAAACTATCATATGTCATTTAAAACTCGACATCTCTCCTTTTCCAATTGATAACATCTAAGGGGATTCCCTTCTTAACTCCTATTTAGTGTTCTTTCCACACAAACAGAGACGCTAAAAGTCGGGTAATCAGGCCGGACACAAACCCAAACAAAAGCAGCCCAAAGCGGCTGGCTCCTGGGCCAACTTCTGTTTGTTTTCCTAGGTGTAAAACATTCTCAAGTGAGCTGTCACTGATTGTGGATGCCTGATGTGGGGTTTGTGTTCTTCTTTCAGGCCTGCGAGTCCTTTTGTTGTGCGAAAAGCGAGAAAAAGGAAGAGCAACTGTCATGACAGGGGAGACTTAAGGAGAAATGTTGCAGCCACTGAAAGCATTCCCAGGCTTTTGTTTGCAGGTAAAGATAGCGACTCGAGCACAGATAGTTCAGGGTGACTGCTCTGAGTGTTGTGGGAAAAGGACATCTGTATGCTTAGCGGAGAGGATAAAAGAAAACGGTCTGTGTGAGCATGAGTGACTACATCTACCCCCAGTGCTCAAAGCAGATTTGGAAGAGTTTTACAGATGTATTTTGGATCATATCTCTTTATGGAGCCTCTTTGTAAGATGTATCTAGAGTCATATCCCTTTTATAGAAACTGTGGCCTTAAAAAAACAATGATTTGATTCCAGCCGATGAGCTAGATAAACAATACTTAAAATGAGTAAAGCAACATTTGTTTATGCCTAATCTGTTGGAGGCGGTAAATGGTTTTGCAGCCTTCCAGACAAGAAATCACACACCTTCAGTCTTGCAGAAAGAAACCGAGCCCATATACTCAAGAAGATCCTGTCAGGAATACAAAGATCCATAGACAATTCACATAGAGTGTCAGTGTGAGAGCTGTAATCCAACGCCATTCTTAGTATTCATACTGTCCTCAGTGATGGGGGGCTGTCACTGGGGCAAGTCTCAACACTGCAGAGTTCAAACAGCTTTCCTTGTCATCTGAAGCAAAGCTTTGTTCAGAGATCAATCTAGTCTTTTTTGAAAAACCTAAGTGCACCTTCAGAATTTAACGGGTAAATTAAAAAACCAAGGTTCCAGCACTGGCACTCAGGAGGGGCCATAGAAGGCACGGTATATAGACAACACACTGCTATGTGGCCTAAAATGCAAAAACGCACTCAAGACTTGATTCTTGCCACGGCGGTTGGAGCCATTCTTCCTAAAATTTTTCAGAAAGAGCAATTTATGTAAAGCTAATGCTTAAGGTCCTTTGCTACTGTTTATTTTGAACAGCAGTGATTAGGATGATAATATGCTAATAAACCTCCATAATGAAAAAATAATGGAATGTTTTCTGAGCTGCTATCATTTTATTTAGCATACTATAGCTCTTTTAACATTGCACTGAAAAAGGTGATGCATTGAATTTACCTAATATAATTTTCACTTGAATTAAACATATTACATAAATACTGTTAAACTAAATATTACTTGCCCTGACATATTGAATATCGCTGCTGTTGGAAATTGTATCTCCATTTTTGTTGTTTTTCAGTTTTTAACATAATTTGAAAATGGCTGTTGTCCTTTACATTGTATGTAAATTTCATGAAGAATGGACCAAAAGAAACTGCCCAAAATTTGGTTACATTGACTTACATTAAAAGCAAAGTATGTTTTTTCCTTCTCCTGTAAAGTTACAGTTTTGGAGGTTTTGTTACGACAGCAACAATATACTGAAAGTTCGCTGACAGACAAAATTGTGTTACTACAGTAACACAGTACTGAGCAAAAGTCAGAAAGCACCCATCATTTATTTCATTTCCAGTCAAAATGGCCATTAAGTACAACTTATTCATTTTTCACCATAAGAAAAAAGCTGAAAAATACACTTAGCAGAAAATATACAGAAACCTCAAAAAACAAATACAATATAAACTTCAGCATTTAGTGTGTCTACACTTTGCCTTTATTACAACTTCCATTCATTTTGGGAGACTTGCTTTCAGATTATTTCAGATAATTCTGGATGGACATTTTTTCCACACCTCCAAAGTTCAGTCTTAGAAGTTGTTTGCATTTTCTTTCTGTCACTATCCAAGTAATCCCAGGATAGTTTTGGGCTCTGTGACGTTCATTTCATTGTTCTTAGAGCACCAGAAGCTCAATTTTGGATTTGCAAATATTCCTTCTTTTTCCATTCTCAGTAAAGGCTTCTTGGCTATACATACTTCCAGACTCATAGCACTGGGTTGTCTTCTCACAGTGGAAGTGTGCACAAAAACACCTATGGATTTTTCAGATCTAAAACAAGAGCGGTGTTTGATTTTTCTCCTCTGTCTCAAAGACAAAAGCTTTACATGCTGTTATTCTGATGGTGACAGTTTTGGTGGTCTAGCAGGTCTTGTATGTTTGTTAGGAGTCCCATTATTTTATTTCAATTCCAGTTTTAAAAACTCCTTTTTTCACTTTTTTCATTTGACTTTAACCTTTCCTATGAAAGTGGATTATCTTTGATCTAATCTCATCAGAAACATCTCATGAAAAATGAATAGCTTGTACTTAATAGCCATATTAATGGAAAAGCCTCTGACTTTTACACTGCACGTATGTTGTTCACTGTATGTTGAACCAACTCAATTAACCCCAAATGTAAGTAAACTGAAAGAATGTGTTAATGTAAAACATTTTATTCATATGAAAATGAGTATGACTAACAGACCAATACTATGGCCATTAGAGGACTGAGTAATATGTGAACTAATGTCTGTCTGTGGAATGTGTTGTACTCCAGTTACCCCTCTGCTGAACACATCTTTTTTCTATTTAAGGTGCCACGTGGTATGTAAGGGATTTCTGTCACCTTCATATCTGAGCTTCCCCTGGAGCAAAGTCACAGTTCTGCTAGATTCCAAGATAAGATATAGATATAGAGCCAGCACACTACATTATGTTTGCTGTATTTGGAAGAGGTTCACTGTCCTAGTAGTGTGAAGAGGAAATCAGAATCGTATCTAAAATTATTCCATAGTCTGTTCTTTGTGGTCTGTGAATCTTGTAGCATTTCAATATTAAGAACTTCTTTGACACAACTTGTTTACTGAGATTTCTCCATTATCTCCCTGCTGCAACAAGGACCGAACTATCAACCAAACAAAACTCACTGTTATTGCTCTCCAAGTCTCAAAGGGCTCAGCTACTTTCAAAGCATGTTCAGAACTACACTACTACACAGTGCTCTAACTAAGATCCTTGACTTTCAGGGTGCCTGGCATGACCTTCCTTAAAGAAAAATTCCAACCATTTTTAAAAATCTGCATACTTAATCACAGTGGTGGTTATAGGAACCAGATATCTGAAGCATGTAATGCCTCTAAAAGCTCTGTCACAGGAAATGTTTAAATGTATTCATTTTTTCACATTGACCATGGTTTTAACATGATCGCTATTCCATTTAAAACTGAAGACACATGCAGAATCTGTGTTCATTACCTCTGGTTTCACTCACAACCACTGTCTGTTTCTCTACAATTTCACATCAAACCACACGTTGAGCAAAATTTTGCTCAAAATTTTGCATAAATTTTGAAAAATCCTCCTTTTAGGTGCAAACATGGTTGCAAGGTAAAACTGAGCTGCATTAGTGAATTTGCCCCTCAGTAGTATGAGAAGCTCCTTTTCAGGTCCAAATTGCTCCATCTGCAGGAGCCAGTGCCCATAAGTCTCTGACTGCAAGGTCCTGGGGGGATTTATGCCACAAGGCTGTAGGTGGCCTAAATACCTGGGAAAGTCCACTGCATGTGTAAACATTAGATTAATGAGTAGCCATTGAATATATTAAATTACTAAAAATATTGTTATTATTGGGATTTTGGGATGTTTTAGACAATGTGTGATAGTGGTTTTCTCTGTTTGGCTAAAAATCTTTAAATCATATGCAAACGTTACAGACAATAGGACACTGCTATTTAAAGAGGCTGTTCTTTGTTTCAAATGCACACAAAAATATGTTTAATTTCACTTTTCAAGACTTTTTTGGTTACATGTTACTGTAGCATGTGGGGGGCCTCCAAGGACTCTTGTGCCTAGGAATCCCAACACCCTGGCCCATCCCTGTCCATCTCCAGTGTTATTTCTGTTATGTTCTTAAGACTCATTCTTGGCCAACTCTGATCTATAAATCTTTCATATGACACTACAGAGTACTTGATCACATGCAGTTTTATCATATGTTCACTAGTTTGAAAACATAAGTGAGCCTAGGTTGCTTTTCAGATGTACTGCTGTACTTTGAAATGTTCCTTTGCTCAAAGATACACTTCAGCATGATCAAGCCAGGATAAGAATCTTCTATTTGAATTGTTTTTATGGATTTATAATCTGGACAAGAGGCCCTGCCTAACGACTCAGTCTAAATGTAAATGCATACCTATCCCTAACAGTACAAAACTATGGGATGACAGAAACCTGTCTTAAGGTCTCACCTTTCTCATGTAAGTTTCTGAAAAATCGAGATGATCCTTTCCAAACAGGAGGAGTGTCTGATAGGATCTTATCTAAATCCTTCAAAAAGAATGGATAATTTAAAAAACAGTTTACCCATATTTGTCAATGAAATACAGTCAAGAAGTAAACATAAGTGCGATAATAAGTAAGAACGTTTTTAACGTACCTTTTTTGTCAATGATCTCCAAAACTTCTTTTCTGAAACAGGAGACATTTGATTACATGAGGGAGTCAGATCTTGCATTTAGGTGTCAGCATAAACACAGGCATCGATGGACTGTATATTAACACAGTGTACTTATCAATATAATGCATTTCTGTCTGGATATGGGTCTTGGTAACAATCTCATCCAGTCACATCATAAATCCAGTCAAAAATGCAATTTTTGACAGCAATGCGGTGATCTTATTGTTTAATACTGTACCACACGTTCCAAAGGAATGGCAAGGCCATGCTATTGCGATAAGGCAGAGAGGTCATAAAATGCTCGACTGACTGAAAGCATTCCTCCTCTCTCAGCAGTCTGACTAGAACCACGAAGCTTTTCTCCATGAATTGCAAAATCAGCCATGAGTCTGCAAAAAGAGCTCCACAGCTCTGTTCCATCAAAATGCCGGTGCATCTAAAAATGCTCACTGCTTTTAACAGCAATCCAGACACGAAACCAGTTTAGAGCTTCGGCCATCTTATAATACATTGTTAAAAAACATAGGTTCATCAGCATGATGTAAACAAATCAGATGCAAAACATTGGTCATTTTAGCACAAACAAAACAATCACAAGTTAATATATGAGCCATATCTTATGTGCACAAGATGAAATTCAATTATGCGTAATGGCCCTCTGGTCAGACTTTCACAAACATGCACAGTGACAGCACACTCAAAACAGACTTTATAGCCAAGGCATAAAACCATAAATACCGTTATGCCTTTTAGCTGAGCATATGCCATTAAAAATAATGCGCTTGAAGCAGTGATGCAATGGGTGCCCTTCATATTAGAGTTCACATTTTATTCGTCTCTGAACATTCCAGGAAGTCCAACTCCCAGCTAGCAGGGTAGAACTGTGCTCCGAGTTTCAGGATGACAAAAGCTTTTTAAAGCTGCTGAAAAACCAGTGGTGCAGCTTGGATCTTATGAACCCTAGTGCTTCACTAGCTCACAACTCACCCTAAACATTTTTGATACCACACAACAAATCCATGATCCAAGGCCAAAAATGGAAATGTGGGCTTCTCTCAACCTCAGAATAATGCACAATTAAGGGCAGCCAGTTAGAACAGAGATCATTTACATATATCAGTCTTGAAAGCGCAATAACAAAGACAGTCTGTTTGATTCTGGAATAAAAAGAGTTTGTAAAATGTTCATGTAAAAATTAATTAGAACTATTTTACAATACAAATTTTTCAAATGCACCAGGAAAAAATGTCAAAACAAAATGTCAGAACAAAATCTTGTATCTCCAAATTGGTAACTTGACAGGAGGTTCTTAATTTGTACTATACTTTTTTCCCCGCAAGTCATTTAGACCATTTCTATTGGACTGTTCATTATGAAATTTTAACATAATGCAAAGGGTAGATTAAATGCTCAAATTATGTTAGTGTGATCTGTTTCTGAGGGTTAGCAAATCATGCTGCAATCATTAGCGTTGCTACAATAGTCTATGATATTGGATTTGCTGCCAGAACTAATAACACTGCTAGCCTAATTCATATTTAAAGTAATGACAGATGGGTGCAACATTATACTGGGTGAAAATGTCCTAGTTATAACCTCACTGTAACATAAAAATGGCACCGTATTAAAAAACCATAGCTGAATAATAAATTCAGTCTGTCTATGAAGCCTGTCCTAATGTTCCAACATGTAGAGTAGCAATCTCATTCATAGGTTAGGTCTTGTCAAGATCAAATACATGTTTGGGAATGGTTCTGCAGATTTTTGTAACAGAAATGGGCCTTAAGTGTTATGCTGGTAGAGATGGATATCTTTATGCAGGTGTTATGACTCCATTAGCAGTGACCAGTCATAGCTACCTTTAAAGATCTACTGGGTGGGATACTTGTATGAAAAAAAGGAATATAATCTCTCAGTTTTACAACTAAATCAGTGATTAAAACAGAATTCCGTGTTTATTGTTCTAAATTGTTAGGCAGCTTCAGGGAGCTTCATGTATTTGTTCTGTATGTGCAGTCTGAGAGATAAAGACTGTATAAACTGTATGTACAGTGTGAAAGAGTTTAAAAGTAGTGCTTACTCTTTGGTTCACTCATAGTGACTGACTCGATGAAGTCCAGCGGCGTCATGTAAAGCTGTCCTTCGTACTCCACTGAGCTGAACAGCCGGAATCTGTGCTCATGAGCTGACATTGCCATGTCCTCGTCATCAGCACGTATCTTGGTCTGTAACATTGAAATTTTTTTTAATTTTTGAAACTGAAGGTAAAACCCACCACCTTGATTATAACAGTGCCAAAAGGGGTTTTGGAGCTATACAAAAAAAGTTTCATTGGATTTCAATCGTAAATGAGATATTCAAGTATGAAAATGTTTTTGAATGCCAATTAAACATCTTTTCCTAGAACTGTATGTCCAAATTAAAAACCATTTAAAGGGCCCTTATTATGGAAATCTAACAAAAATAGCCTGTTTATTTGTAAGGTACAATAAAGGGTGGCCAATCAGAATAGAGGTCATTACCATACATTCAGTCACAGTCAACTGCTGGTCATCTACAGTGGGCAACAAGTGGTAGCTAAATGAAAACTGTGACCTTGTTAAATTAAAGTTTAATTAAATGTTTTATGCATTTATAAAGAAATAGACTCAAGCTTCTAGAAGGCTATCTAAAATATCACCATAAACAGTTCTGAAAACACCCATCAAATCCATTATGCATGGTCAACAAGGAACTCTGGGTTTCCACAACCTCACAATAAGACACAATAATGGGCAGCCAGTCAGAGCAGAGATCATTTACATATATCAGTCTTAAAAGCACAATAACAAAGGCAGCCTGTTTAATTCTAAGGGACAAAAAAAGATTGGAAAATGGTCATGTAAAAATAAATTCTGACTGCTTTTGGTAAGTGAAAAATGTGGAATATGGGCCATTTAAGAACCTTCATTTTTAAAAGTGTCAAGATCAGTTCTGCAAAATGTCCACAAGCAAAACTTCCCATACTGCATTACTGACATCCACACATGACTGAATACTGTTGTTTTTAATGCATGTCCTCTCATTTAGTTCCTCCACATGACTGGGGACTCAAATGTTCAGAAGCATTGATATGAAGAGTCTGAGCTCACGAGGACAGAGCTGATGTCTTTCCCAGGTGGCAGGCAGCCAGGCCCACTGGGCACCAAGCAAACACCCTGGGAATGTGTGCCCCTGCTACTTATTACCCACATCAAATGTCAGCCTTGCTGCCAAGCTGCCGTGTCCCGTTACCTCAGCCCTGGATTCCTGCGTCTCAATCCACAAGTCAAGGTTACGTCCAGTGCTCCCCCCACCCCTCGCCCCTGTTCCCGAGTTGATAAGGGAGCAAAGACAAAAAGGAACACAGTGTAAGGGAGGTTGCAACGCAGACTGAGTCAACCCTGCATGGTTTAATGATCCAACAAACCAATGAAGTCCACACAGATCACCGCTAGACAAACTTGCCAGAGAGACCGATGCCAAGAACATGAGTAGGGTACAGCCCTTGTCTCCTTGTGCTCTTTTTATGCGCAGAAAGGAGTGGATGGACTAAATCAGTGAACTGAACAAGTGCTCTCAGTAGTGCTTTCTGGAACCAAGATAATCTTACTTTGATCTCCACAGTTTATGAGAGCTATTGAACACTGCTGGGCATGTACAGTGCACAACATAAGTGGTGGCTGAATGGAAATTGTTATCTTGTTCAATGTTTTTATTCAGTGTTTGATGTTATTGTCTTCTTAATCCAACATTTTCTCACATATTTTTGAAGAAATAAACTCAAGCTTCTTCAAAACTGGAGGTAATTAGCTCACAACTCACCCTAAACAGTTTTGATACCACAAAACAAATCCACGATCCAAGGCCAAAAATGGAAATTTGGGCTTTTCTCAACCTCAGAATAACATACAATTAAGGGCAGCCAGTCAAAACAGAGATTATGTGCATATATCAGTCTTGAAAGCTCAATAACAAAGGGATAAAAAGAGTTTGTAAAATGTTCATGTAAAAATTAATTAGAACTGTTTTACAATACAAATTTTTCAAATGCACCAGGAATTGGGGGCAGTCATGGGCTGGAGGTTAGGGAACCAGCCTCGTGCCTGGAAGGTCTCCGGTTCAATCCCCAGAGTCGACAGCACATGACTGAGGTGTCCTTGAGCAAGACACCTAACCCCCAACTGCTCCCCAGGCACTGCATATTGGGCTGCCCACCGCTCTGGGCAAGCGTGCTCACTGCCCCCTAGTGTGTGTGTGCTCACTAGAGTGTGGTGTTTCACTTCACGGATGGGTTAAATGCGGAGGTGAAATTTCCCTGTTGTGGGACTAAAAGGGTCACTTAATCTTAATCTTAAGGAAAAATGTCAAAATGTCAGAACAAAATCTCATATCTCCAAATTGGTAACTTAACAGGAGGTTCTTCATTTGTACTATACTTTTTTTCCGCTATTGGACTGTTCATTATGAAATTTTAACATAATGCAAAGGGTAGATTAAATGCTCAAATTATGTTAGTGTGATCTGTTTCTGAGGGTTACCAAATCATGCTGCAATCATTAGCATTGCTACAATAGTCTATGATATTGGATTTGCTGCCAGAACTAATAACACTGCTAGCCTAATTCATATTTAAAGTAATGACAGATGTAGTACAAAGTGCTTAAAATGATGTGCTACATGACATGCTATTGAATGTACACTTTCAGACTGCCTATGCTTATGCTGGCTATGCTGTTATCCCATTTGTTCAGTTAATATCACTACTTTTGCAAAATAGCTTCCAGGTTTCTTAAATCCCGTCATTTTTTTGTCAGGGTCTCATGACACTTTAATATGCCATTTGTCGGGTAATGCAGTATTCTGCAGCCATGTTTTCATTTATCAGTTTTCTGACACTACAATACCCAGCATGCATTACACAAATACATCATACAACTAGTGGGAATCTCTGCAGTGCTCAACCCATGCTGGCTGGTAGAGATGGTCTAAAGTGATGCTTACTCTACCATTTAAGAATAAAAATAACAATAACATAATAATATATATTTTTTTTTATTTTAAAAGCCTGCCCAAAACTAAGCTCTAAGCAGATTATTCTGGTTATTCAGAAGTTCCTCTCAGCTTCAAGATACATCACTAGAAGAGGGGGTTTCCTCGTTTTTATTCCAGAAAATTATGCTTTAGACACTACTGTAGCATCGCTATGGGACGCAAGTGGGCATGTTTACAACACAGGTCGCCATGGTTACATTCGGTCGCACCTTTAAGTTTACCCCGTATGATTAATCTTAAGGAAATTCCATTGTATTTGTCAGTGCCGGTGACAAACTGCATTGTATTCCTTTTCAGACATGTTTGTTGTTATTACAGTGATATATGCTTGTCGTTACAGCCATATGTGGCAGCTCAATTGACATGCTATTTTCAGCACCCCTCCCCGGTGGAGAGCGCCTTTGATACCGAGCGTATGAAACTCTTTAAGAACCTCTTGTTTACCCTGATCATGCCTCGGTACTGAAGTGCGTATGAAACAGCAGTGAGGGCTAAAGGCAGCCTCTTGTTTACGCCCTGTGTAACCCTGTTTTTTCTCAGCCATACCTTCTCTTTCGCTGCCACACCTGGGAGTCTCACCAGTCCACAGTGTTGACTTATTCTGCAGCCCTGCTTCTCATCGTCCCGGGACAACCAGAGCTCATACACCGCTATTCCTCCGAGCCCGAGACCCAGTCCGGCTCCGGCTCGTCTCAGCGAGCGTGTGCTTTTCGGATGGAGTCCTGCTCCGCTCGTGTAAGCGATGCATTTGTGTCCCGCTGAGATGAGCCGACGCAGTGCCGCCATCATGGCAGTGACAGAGCGGCTCGCTCACTCTCGCGAGATGTGGCGCTACGCGCAGCTTCATCCCGTCAGATCGCGTTCAGCTCCAGCAGCAGCAGCGCTCGAGCTGCTACAGGGTCAGTTTACAGCTCCTGCGTGGAATCAGGCGGCAGAAGTTCTACACTCTTAAAATAGATGGTTCTTTAGTAAAGGACGCGGTTCTACACTCTTAAAATAGATGGTTCTTTAGTAAAGACAGCGGTTCTACACTCTTAAAATAGATGGTTCTTTAGTAAAGACAGAAGTTCTACACTCTTAAAATAGATGGTTCTTTAGTAAAGGACGCGGTTCTACACTCTTAAAATAGATGGTTCTTTAGTAAAGACAGCGGTTCTACACTCTTAAAATAGATGGTTCTTTAGTAAAGACAGAAGTTCTACACTCTTAAAATGGATGGTTCTTTAGTAAAGACAGAAGTTCTGCACTCTTAAAAAAGATGGTTCTTTAGTAAAGGATGCGGTTCTACACTCTTAAAATAGATGGTTCTTTAGTAAAGACAGCGGTTCTACACTCTTAAAATAGATGGTTCTTTAGTAAAGACAGAAGTTCTACACTCTTAAAATAGATGGTTCTTTAGTAAAGACAGAAGTTCTACACTCTTAAAATAGATGGTTCTTTAGTAAAGGACGCGGTTCTACACTCTTAAAATAGATGGTTCTTTAGTAAAGACAGCGGTTCTACACTCTTAAAATACATGGTTCTTTAGTAAAGACAGAAGTTCTACACTCTTAAAATAGATGGTTCTTTAGTAAAGGATGCGGTTCTACACTCTTAAAATAGATGGTTCCTTAGTAAAGACAGAAGTTCTACACTCTTAAAATAGATGGTTCCTTAGTAAAGACAGAAGTTCTACACTCTTAAAATAGATGGTTCTTTAGTAAAGACAGAAGTTCTACACTCTTAAAATAGATTGTTCTTTAGTAAAGACAGAAGTTCTACACTCTTAAAATAGATGGTTCCTTAGTAAAGACAGAAGTTCTACACTCTTAAAATAGATGGTTCTTTAGTAAAGACAGAAGTTCTACACTCTTAAAATAGATGGTTCTTTAGTAAAGGACACGGTTCTACACTCTTAAAATACATGGTTCTTTAGTAAAGGACGCGGTTCTACACTCTTAAAATAGACGGTTCTTTAGTAAAGGACGCGGTTCTACACTCTTAAAATACATGGTTCTTTAGTAAAGGACGCGGTTCTACACTCTTAAAATAGATGGTTCTTTAGTAAAGGACGCAGTTCTACACTCTTAAAATAGATGGTTCTTTAGTAAAGGACGCGGTTCTACACTCTTAAAATAGATGGTTCTTTAGTAAAGACAGCGGTTCTACACTCTTAAAATAGATGGTTCTTTAGTAAAGACAGAAGTTCTACACTCTTAAAATAGATGGTTCTTTAGTAAAGGACGCGGTTCTACACTCTTAAAATAGATGGTTCTTTAGTAAAGGACGCGGTTCTACACTCTTAAAATAGATGGTTCTTTAGTAAAGACAGCGGTTCTATACTCTTAAAATAGATGGTTCTTTAGTAAAGACAGAAGTTCTACACTCTTAAAATAGATGGTTCTTTAGTAAAGACAGAAGTTCTACACTCTCAAAATAGATGGTTCTTTAGTAAAGGATGCGGTTCTACACTCTTAAAATAGATGGTTCCTTAGTAAAGACAGAAGTTCTACACTCTTAAAATAGATGGTTCTTTAGTAAAGACAGAAGTTCTGCACTCTTAAAAAAGATGGTTCTTTAGTAAAGGATGCGGTTCTACACTCTTAAAATAGATGGTTCTTTAGTAAAGACAGCGGTTCTACACTCTTAAAATAGATGGTTCTTTAGTAAAGACAGAAGTTCTACACTCTTAAAATAGATGGTTCTTTAGTAAAGACAGAAGTTCTACACTCTTAAAATAGATGGTTCTTTAGTAAAGGACGCGGTTCTACACTCTTAAAATAGATGGTTCTTTAGTAAAGACAGCGGTTCTACACTCTTAAAATAGATGGTTCTTTAGTAAAGACAGAAGTTCTACACTCTTAAAATAGATGGTTCTTTAGTAAAGGATGCGGTTCTACACTCTTAAAATAGATGGTTCCTTAGTAAAGACAGAAGTTCTACACTCTTAAAATAGATGGTTCTTTAGTAAAGACAGAAGTTCTACACTCTTAAAATAGATGGTTCTTTAGTAAAGGACACGGTTCTACACTCTTAAAATACATGGTTCTTTAGTAAAGGACGCGGTTCTACACTCTTAAAATAGACGGTTCTTTAGTAAAGGACGCGGTTCTACACTCTTAAAATACATGGTTCTTTAGTAAAGGACGCGGTTCTACACTCTTAAAATAGATGGTTCTTTAGTAAAGGACGCAGTTCTACACTCTTAAAATAGATGGTTCTTTAGTAAAGGACGCGGTTCTACACTCTTAAAATAGATGGTTCTTTAGTAAAGACAGCGGTTCTACACTCTTAAAATAGATGGTTCTTTAGTAAAGACAGAAGTTCTACACTCTTAAAATAGATGGTTCTTTAGTAAAGGACGCGGTTCTACACTCTTAAAATAGATGGTTCTTTAGTAAAGGACGCGGTTCTACACTCTTAAAATAGATGGTTCTTTAGTAAAGACAGCGGTTCTATACTCTTAAAATAGATGGTTCTTTAGTAAAGACAGAAGTTCTACACTCTTAAAATAGATGGTTCTTTAGTAAAGACAGAAGTTCTACACTCTTAAAATAGATGGTTCTTTAGTAAAGACAGAAGTTCTACACTTTTAAAATACATGGTTCTTTAGTAAAGGATGCGGTTCTACACTCTTAAAATAGATGGTTCCTTAGTAAAGACAGAAGTTCTACACTCTTAAAATAGATGGTTCTTTAGTAAAGACAGCGGTTCTACACTCTTAAAATAGATGGTTCCTTAGTAAAGACAGAAGTTCTACACTCTTAAAATAGATGGTTCTTTAGTAAAGACAGCGGTTCTATACTCTTAAAATATATGGTTCTTTAGTAAAGACAGAAGTTCTACACTCTTAAAATAGATGGTTCTTTAGTAAAGACAGAAGTTCTACACTCTCAAAATAGATGGTTCTTTAGTAAAGACAGAAGTTCTACACTCTTAAAATAGATGGTTCTTTAGTAAAGACAGAAGTTCTACACTCTTAAAATAGATGGTTCTTTAGTAAAGGATGCGGTTCTACACTCTTAAAATAGATGGTTCCTTAGTAAAGACAGAAGTTCTACACTCTTAAAATAGATTGTTCTTTAGTAAAGACAGAAGTTCTACACTCTTAAAATAGATGGTTCTTTAGTAAAGACAGAAGTTCTACACTCTTAAAATAGATGGTTCTTTAGTAAAGACAGCGGTTCTACAGTCTTAAAATAGATGGTTCTTTAGTAAAGACAGAAGTTCTGCACTCTTAAAAAAGATGGTTCTTTAGTAAAGACAGAAGTTCTACAGTCTTAAAATAGATGGTTCTTTAGTAAATGCAGTGGTTCTACAGGGGTTCTTTAGTAAAGAAAATGGTTCTATAAAGAGCCATGACCACTCAAAAACCCTTTGCATGATTATAGGGCTCTTTAGAATGTTCTTTAGAATGTGCTGTAGATCGTTCTATATAGAACGTTTTTGAAAGTGGTTCTGTACCAAAATGGATTCTACTGTTGTTATGATGTCAGGCCTGTAACAATAGAAGAACCCATTTTGGTGCTATACTGAACCCTTTTCAAAAAACGTCTATACAGAACCATATACAGCACACTGTGCATCAATCCAAATAACCTTTTCGCCATGCAAAGAACCCTTTAATCATGCAAAGTGTTCTCTGAGTGTTCATGTTTTCTTTATGAAACCCATTTTCTTTACTAAAAACACTCAAAGAACCATCTTTTAAGTGTGTATCTAGAGCTAAGAGTTCTATTTAGAATATTTACTATTATTAGTGCTTAAATGGTTCCATATAACATCAAAAAATGTTCTGCTATTGTTACAATGTCAAGCCACAATGGCTAAAATGCAACTGTCAGATATAAATGGGATGTTTTTGTTGCATCTTTAAAACAGCACATTTAGAAACTGTTTTTGCAGATGAGTTTCAACATCTGGACTGTACTGACTGGGGAGTATATAGTATAGTTGAACAATGTTTACATACTACAATAAACTCTTTGATTTCAAAGTTTGCATTGCTGTAAGTAGTTTTTGCTATGCCTACTTCCAAACATACACCCTCAAAAAGGTAGTTCTTAAGGGTTCTAAGGCTTCAATGGTTGTATTAAGATCCATGGCAACTTGAAAAGTCATTTAAATGCATAACTGATTCTCTGCATTGTTAAATAAATAAGTAAAGCTCTGGTTTTTTGAAAAGGGAATTTTCTTGTATAGACCACCTGCCACTTAACCCAGGTTAAGAGACCCTCTGAACTAAACAACCTTAAAAAATAAATAACTACCAGAAAAAAAGAGATTAAGCAGTAGTTCACCTTTGTGTTTGTGTACAATCTGCAACACACATTATTATAGTGTATTTATTTTGAGTATAAACAAAATTATCCATATTAATGATTAATATCTGATATTGCGTTGTGTGTATACTGTAACTATTCATGCTGTTAGTGTAAGATTTGTGTACCTAAATACTGACTTGAATCGAGACTTCTTCTTGCTTTAAGCCCATTTGAGGTGTGATGCTGAAACAGAAATATTCCAACACATTAAAGCTGAAATCCAATTTGAATGGCAGCAATAAAATAAATACTCAGTTTATACTTGACCTGAGGTGCCTAAGAATAGATAAGATTTCTTGCACTTTCAACTGCTATTCTATACATCTAATGCTTATATGTGCAGTGGACAGTCTGAGAATATTAGCAATCTATTGTTACAAGATTCGCAAGCTCGCTCCAAGTACTCGAGCCCCCTTGGGCCTTGTGGTGTGAGGTACTCTGAGGCCCCTGGCACTCAGAGGCCTCTGGCACTGTCCCCACTGGCCCAATCAATAATCCATCCCTGAATTAACCCACAATATCTGGATGTTTACATTTTCCATCTGTGGACCCACACAGTTGTATTCCTATGTATGGGGATGGGGTTGGGGTTGGGGGGGTCCACTGACCCAGTAGCTAGTGCTTTGCCATCAAACCCTAACATTAACCACAGGCGGCATTAAAGAAGGAGTACACACATCTTCAAGGGTTCTTTAGTACAGACAGTGGTTCTGTTTAGATGAGTTCTATATAGAATCATTTCATGTTTAAATGGTTCTTTTTGAAATGTTGAAATAGGTTCATCTATTGTTAGATCTATAGAACCCTTTTTGGTCCTATATGATGCCACCTTCAAAAAGCTTGTATATGAAAAATGAAATTGAGAGCCATCTGTTTGAAGTGTGTACTGCACTCATAACTCATAACACATACATTTTAAAAAGCATTTGTATGTTTATGTGCTCCATCATCTGGGGGACATTTGGTCCCCGCCTGAGGCCAAAGGACACGTGCGCACACAGGGCAGGTCTAACCCACCAGTCTCCGCCCACCGCTCGCGCGTTGCACCTGCCTCGCGTTGCTCGTCCTTAGAGCACACACCACTTCCCTCTGTCTCACACACCCACGTCCACACACACACGCACTCACGCTCACCTTGCCTGATCGCGCGAAACCGGGACTGCTGAGAGTTACGACCTCACACTCACACACACTCACACACACACACTCCAGCTCTCTGCGCGGTGGATGCAGCTCGACTCACAGGAGAACCTTGAGAAACCAGACCTGCCTGAATTAAACTGGATGTTTACTGAGTGAAGACTAACGCAGAGACAGAGGTCATTTATCCCGCGCGCTTACACTTCTTACCCCTTTCTCGGGACCCCCACCCAACACCTTCAGACCCCCCCTTGCTGCGGAGGGGGACGTTAGGCCGGCAGCAGCAGCAGCAGCCACGGCAGGCATGGGAGCGACCTGCCGCAGCGTTTAGGCTCCATCCAGCGCTCTCCTAGCCTTCACCGGACAGGCCGGACTATGGCGGGGCTCGGTGAGTTCGGCGCGCTCGTGCACGGCGCCGCAGACGGCGCGAGCTCGCCTTTCCTCATGCCCGCGCTGGCTGACGGGCTCGCGCTGCTACCCGAGCGCCTCCTCATGCCCGCGGAGCCCCTCTCCCGCAGCCCCACTACAGACCTCACGCACCTGAAGGGCATCCTGCGCAGGCGGCAGCTGTACTGCAGGACGGGCTTCCACCTGGAGATCCTGCCGGACGGCACGGTGCAGGGCACGAGACAGGACCACAGCCGCTTCGGTACGGGACAGGGGGTCTTTAAACTGCGCTCTTAAACACGACTGAAGTGCATATGAGCTGTACAAGAACCAGTTCCTTTCACTCTAATGATCTTTCCTTACTTCAGATGACGTGCATTTGTCTACTTTTTACCAAGTTCCAAGGGTTTATGTTCAATTCTGAGAGACTTGTAATCATAATACTTTATATATTTGTAAGGAAATGAATCCGAGTCCTTCGTGATGTCTGTCTTCTGCACGTCTCACTTAAAGGGGAATTCCAACCGTGTTTCAGAATTTCTGTATAATTCAGTGGTTTAGATGTAAAGCCATGCAAAGCGGTTTGATGTAAAATGGTTTATTTTTTCAGAGAAATTTACCGACTGGTTTCTTTACAGTGGTGGTAACAAGAACCAGAGGTTGCCATGTCCACAGCACAAATATAGCCCTTTTATATACTTTCCAAAACCACCAGTGAACCTACGTGGGTCTTTAAAAGTAATGTTGATGATGGTAAAATAGTCATAAATTTGAAAATAAAGGGCTATTTTACCCTAGAACACTCTTTATGTATCTATCCACCATGAATAGATTAAAATAAATGAATTAAAATACAATTTAGACCAAAAATATTATCACAAAGCTACTGTACAACAGTGTGTTAGACATCAGGCAGTGTATTCATTAGCCTTTCATGTGTTTTCTGTGCGGGAGCTTTTAGAAGTGGACGTCTAGTTCCTATCATCACCACTGTGAACAGTTCTGACTCTGTAAGTTCCTCTAGAATGGAGCATTTTAGGCCAAATCATTCTAAATGACTTTGTTTACATCTTAACAAATTCATTGAACTAAAATGTTATGAAAAATTTGTGGAGTTCCCCTTTAAGCAGTTTTTTTTAAACCATTAAGAGACAAATGGTACCTAACAGAACAATTGTATGCAGACTCACCACTGCAGTTCTATAACTCAATAGTCACTGATTTACTGCAGTTCTATAACTCAGTAGTTGAGGAGCTTTCTTTGTTTACCTTTTCATTTTCATTGAAGCAAGAACGTTTTACTTGTGGGTAGTTCGGGCTACTCTACAAAACTCTGCAGAAAACTGCACAAGTCTCCTGAACTTGGTACAAATGTAGATTTCTCGAGCATGTTATTAGCACAACTTTTATTATTTAGATATAGTAGATATGTTGCAATGCAGAGATATCACCAGCAATTATACTTTAAGCAGAAGTTCACTCTATAGAAGTTCATGCAGAGCTGGTATGTCTGTAGAATGTCAGTGAGTGAGTGAGTGAGTGGGTGAGAGAGGATAACTCCAGCAGCTTACTCACAATCTGTGACGAGAGCTTGGACTTCAGAGAACATACCTAGAACAATTGATTTATTCTTCTCCAGGTATTTTGGAATTCATAAGCCTGGCAGTTGGATTAATCAGCATCAGAGGAGTGGACAGTGGCCTCTACCTTGGGATGAATGACAAGGGGGAACTCTATGGCTCTGTAAGTGTTACTGAATGTTTGCATGGGAATTACAGTGGTGCATAGTATTCTGCTTGTTCCTATTTGTGTATCCATGATGTTTCTTACTGAAGTCAAATACCCCCTGTTTAAACCTTTTGCACTATGTGTCCTACTTGCACAAGGCCTGATATTCACTTTGCCTTTACAGGAGAAGCTGACAGCTGAGTGCGTCTTCCGGGAGCAGTTTGAGGAGAACTGGTACAACACATACTCCTCCAACCTCTACAAACACGGGGAAAGGGGGGCACGCTATTATGTGGCCCTCAACAGGGACGGGACGCCACGGGACGGGACAAAATCGAGGCGACATCAAAAGTTCACACATTTCCTTCCCAGGCCGGTGGACCCAGATAAAGTGCCTGAACTCTACAAAGAAGTGTTAGGCCACAGCTGAGACCAATCAGCCTGGCTTTAGAAGAGGAATAAGCCCAGTTCTTACCCTATAGGAACGAGGGAACCGGATGGTTGGCTTCTAGCACCAGTGCATTAGCCAGTGAGAGCACAGGCCAGTAGTGATGCACTGAAGTGCTCTACCCTGATTGTCCTGAGTGCTGAGAGTTAAGTGGGTGTCCCAGTGTGCATGGGTCTGACAGAACCTTTCGAACACTAAGCTTGTTGGTAAAAAGTGAGCAAAGAGAAGGTCCTGAGTTCCTGACTGCAGTTTGATTGCAGCTCTGCATGACAAGATTTAGAAATTTTTGTGACAGTTTTTCAGCTTACCGCTGACCTGCTTTGGAGATAACTGAGACTGGTTTAGAAAGACTTTCTGGAACTCTGTCAGGACTGCAACCTGTGCAGAACAGGATTCATCATCTTATAGGATATTATTTATACAGTTCATGCCTTACATATTTATTTGATGTATTTATTTATTTGATAATATATATTTTCACACCTAAATGTAAACCTATCTAAATAGATATCACAGTAGAAGGTGCCTTAAGATAGTAAAAAATCTGATGTCCTCCTATTATGGAAGTGCAAAATATTACTCATATTGTTGCTACCATTAAAATTACAAGACCAATCCTGCTTGTTTCCCGTTCAGGTGTATGAAGAATTTTTTTCTGTGAATATGTTTTAAGAAGGACCAAGAAAATTAACCCCAATCCTTTTAACTTCAATCTGTGCTGAGTCTTGTAATAGCACCTGTCATACTGACTTGAACTATTTTACAAAGTGTACATGTTGTCCCTTCATAAACATCACTTAAACAGGGTGAACTGTTGGTGAAGAAATGTGTATTTGTTTCTACATATTTCAGTGATATAACGTCATGTGGAAGAGGGTTATTCCCTTAAACATAGCTTCGTGCGCAGGCAGGCACAAGCTGTTGACATGACACTAGTTAGGCTGAGAACAAAAGGCTTGTCCGGCACTCATCAACTTCAAAGCTCCTCTTAGAGACCTTCTCATGTAACAGCCTCGCAATGACAAGATCAGGGTGGAATAAAAACTGACCTTTAGCTGTAGACTGGTGGCTCAGCGACCCAGCACAACTAGGGTCAAAATGACAAATATTAAGCAATCTCTGTCGATTACGTCACAGTCTGGCTTAATATGACCACTTAAGAGCCACTTACTTTTCCATGGAATGCTGTAATAAAAATAAAATATTGGAAAGAACTGCTTTTATTTTTTCTTCAGATTTCTTTTTTCATTTTAACTTTCGCATATTGTCTATTTCTATCAA
The DNA here is from genome assembly GCF_015220715.1 of Pygocentrus nattereri. Classification (NCBI taxonomy): domain Eukaryota; kingdom Metazoa; phylum Chordata; class Actinopteri; order Characiformes; family Serrasalmidae; genus Pygocentrus; species Pygocentrus nattereri. The sequence goes on from NC_051218.1 coordinate 18,865,306, forward strand.
GAGTGAGGTCTGTACCACCATTCACAAATTAAACCAAGCATCACTTGGACAAAAGGACAATATGAGATTTAGATACCTCAGGCTTAACATACCTGTACTCTTTTTTTCCTCTCTTTTTCTGAATGTGTTTAAACGGCTCAATGAGCAATTTCCACAACAGTGACCAAAAAAGCATATCTATCTACAGTTTCCACAACGCTTGGAAGAGTATTTGTGTCGAAGCATGAAGGCTACGCTCTGTGATCTCAGCATCTGTGTGATGGTGAGCCAGGGGCTGTCTTGACAGGGGAGCCTACATGCTGCCAACCTTTACCGGTATGTGATACTGTGGGATTTTCCCATCTGAACAGCTTACAACAGCGAGCAGCATATGGGGGCGGGAGAGAGTGGAAACAAAGAGGGGTTCACACTATAGTGGATGAAACGTCTTATTCCTATTCATCCAGATCTACAGACAGGCCTAAATACCAAAAGCACCTTGCATAATACTACACAGTTCAGTTTTTCCTCTTCATCCCAAGCATGTTAATATTTCTAGACAATGGGCAGATGATTGCACTGTGGAAAAATAAAGTGAAAAAATCCATCATCTTCTTTACGTTTTTTATATATTTTATTCCTTATGATGTGCTTGCATATTGTCGCCGTCATACTGTTGATATCAAAACACCAACTGGCGTTTACAGCGTGTGAATGGGTCGGTTAAAACAGTCTACTGGAGCAAAATCTTACATAAAAAGCTACTTTTTTCTCTCTCTTGAAAAGTTAGCATATTAGAAGTTCAAGGGTTTATTATGACAGCAGCAATTTGTGTGTTTACATTCTTTAAAAAAAGGTCCTAAATGATTCTTTGCTAATATGGTTCCAATAGAACTTTATTTAGGACACTAAATGTCACTGTCACTGGGGCAGTACCCCTCTTGTCACTGTGGTGGTACCCTCAGTGTACATCTCAGTACCTTTAGTCAGGGAACATAATTGTACCATAATCCACTGAAATTCCATTTTCTAAATTGTATTGACTTCACACACTGCGACTCGTCTCCAGGCTTTTTATTTTATTGTTCTGTTTTAAAACGTTCGGTTATGAAAAGGTACAAATTTGTACTTTTCACTTAGAAAAACTTAGTGAACGTGCAACATTAGACCTTAAAAACACTGCGGTGCCTTTGAGGGAGCAAAAAACCTTGATGAACAAATAATGTACCTGTACACTATCGTTATTTCTATCACATGGAGGTTCTTTAAAGGAGAATTTCACAGGTTTGTCAATGTTTCTACATAAATTAATTATTAAGAAGCAAAGTCTTTGGTTGATGTGAAATTGGGCTTGTAGAGAAACATACAAGCTTGGATTTTCTCTGTTATGGTGCAGAGTTTTTATATCTAATGTTGATGATGGTAAATTTGTCCAAACACAACAGCTTTCTTTAGGAACCATTTTGCTATGAAATACTCCACATGTACCACTCTGCCACGAGTGCATTTAAAAAGGTACATTTTAGGTCAAATCAAGCTTGTAATATCTTCTTGTGAGGGAGCTTTTAGAGGTGGCCGTCTGGTTCCTATCACTATTACTGTAAACAATTCGGACTCTGTAGGTTTCTCTAATGTTTCTTTAAAATGGAGCACGTTGTTTCAAACCATTCTGTATTTGTTTACATCTTAAAGATTTAATTATGCAGAAAATGTGTAAAATAAACAGAATTGCCTTATTCCCTTAAACTCATTTTTTAAGGGTCTTCACTCTCACACTCTTTAAATGTTATCTATTTAAATATCTAAACGTCCTGCAGGAAAACTAATGTGGTTCCTCTCTCAAAGATATCATTTTGGCATCTTTAGTTATAAAGACTGTGTGTGTGTTTGCATGCAACACAGAAAATATCACAGTAAAATATTCAGAAGGTGCTTGCTACCATTAACTGTGTTTACTGTGCTGTTCTAGTAAAAGGTCCAGATAGGCGTGAGAGGGGGGGGTCAATTGAACATTCTGGATGTTTGATACCTGATGCCATGAAATACTTTTTGGCACTTGTTAAAGCGGTGTTTTGGAGTCTGTCTGGGCTGAAAATGATGCCTTTGTCCCTGCAGCAGGTGGTCCGAAGCACTTTACAGCCAACACTTAAATCCTTCATCCATGCCCTCTCTCAGGCCTACCTCATGCACTTAATGGATGCACCCTTATTTTCATCACTTCAGACGCAGCCTCAAAGAGTCAGAGAGCTCTCAAGGAAATCCAATCAGATAGAGGTGTGTATGCGTGTGTGTGTGTGTATGTGTCTGTGTGTGCGAGTGAGAGAGACTGAGAGATTGTTACCTTCCACACCTGCCTGTAGACTAATGTCACATGTCTCTCTGCCTGCCTCTCGCTTACTGTCCCTCTCTGCCTCTCTCTCAGTGTCTCTCTCTCACACTCTCTCCCTCTGTCTGTTGTCTCTCTCTGCCTCTCTCTCAGTATCTCTCTCACACTCTCTCCCTCTGTCTGCTGTCTCTCTCTCGGCCTCTCTCTCAGTGTCTCTCTTACACTCTCACTCTGTCTGCTGTCTCTCTCTCTGCCTCTCTCTGTCTCTCTCACATAATTTCCCTCTGCTGTCTCTCTCTGCCTCTCTCTCAGTGTCTCTCTCACACTCTCTCCCTCTGTCTGCTGTCTCTCTCTCTGCCTCTCTCTCAGTGTCTCTCTTACACTCTCTCCCTCTGCCTGCTGTCTCTCTCTCTGCCTCTTAGTGTCTCTCTCATATACTCTCCCTCTGCTGTCTCTCTCTGCCTCTCTCTGTGTCTCTCTCACACTCTCTCCCCCTGTCTGCTGTCTCTCTCTGCCTCTCTCTCAGTGTCTCTCTTACACTCTCACTCTGTCTGCTGTCTCTCTGTCTGCCTCTCTGTGTCTCTCACATACTTTCCCTCTGCTGTCTCTCTCTGCCTCTCTCTCAGTGTCTCTCTCACACTCTCTCCCTCTGTCTGCTGTCTCTCTCTCTCAGTGTCTCTCTCTCACACTCTCTCCCTCTGTCTGCTGTCTCTCTCTCTGCCTCTCAGTGTCTGCTCTCTCAGTGTCTCACTCATATACTCTCCCTGTGCTGTCTCTCTCTGCCTCTCTCTCAGTGTCTCTCTCATATACTCTCCCTCTGCTGTCTCTCTCTGCCTCTCTCTCAGTGTCTCTCTCATATACTCTCCCTCTGCTGTCTCTCTCTGCCTCTCTCTCAGTGTCTCTCTCACATACTCTCCCACTTGATGTCTCTCTCTGCATCTCTCTCAGTGTCTCTCTCACACTCTCTCCCTCTGTCTGCTGTCTCGCTCTCTGCCTCTCAGTGTCTCTCTCATATACTCTCCCTCTGCTGTCTCTCTGCCTCTCTCTCTCTCTCTCTCTCTCTCTCTCTCTCTCTGTCTCTCTATCTCTCTCTCTCTCTCTCTCTCTCTCTCTCAGTGTCTCTCTCGTATACTCTCCCCCTGTTGTCTCTCTCTGCCTCTCACTCAGTGTCTCTCTCACACTCTCTCCCTCTGTCTGCTGTCGCTCTCTCTGCCTCTCTCTGTGTCTCTCTCACACTCTCTCCCTCTGTCTGCCGTCTCTCTCTCTGCTTCTCTCTCAGTGTCTCTCTCACACTCTCTCCCTCTGTCTGCTGTCTCTCTCTCTCTGCTTCTCTCTGTGTCTCTCTCACACTCTCTCCCTCTGTCTGCCTCTCTCTGTGTCTCTCTCACATACTCTCCCTCTGCTGTCTCTCTCTGCCTCTCTCTCAGTGTCTCTCTCATATACTCTCCGTCTGCTCTCTCTCTCTGCCTCTCACTCAGTGTCTCTCTCACACTCTCTCTCTGTCTGCTGTCTCTCTCTCTGCCTCTCTCTTAGTGTCTCTCTCACACTCTCTCCCTCTGTCTGTTGTCTCTCTCTCTGCTTCTCTCTCAGTGTCTCTCTCACACTCTCTCCCTCTGTCTGCTGTCTCTCTCTCTGCTTCTCTCTGTGTCTCTCTCACACTATCTCCCTCTGTCTGCTGTCTCTCTCTCTCTGCCTCTCTCTGTGTCTCTCTCACATACTCTCCCTCTGCTGTCTCTCTCTGCCTCTCTCTCAGTGTCTCTCTCTCAGTGTCTCTCTCATATACTCTCCATCTGCTCTCTCTCTCTGCCTCTCACTCAGTGTCTCTCTCACACTCTCTCCCTCTGTCTGCTGTCTCTCTCTCTGCCTCTCTCTCAGTGTCTCTCTCACACTCTCACTCTGTCTGCTGTCTCTCTCTCTGCCTCTCTCTGTGTCTCTCTCACATACTCTCCCTCTGCTGTCTCTCTCTGCCTCTCTCTCAGTGTCTGCTCTCTCAGTGTCTCACTCATATACTCTCCGTCTGCTCTCTCTCGCTGCCTCTCACTCAGTGTCTCTCTCACACTCTCTCCCTCTGTCTGCTGTCTCTCTCTCTGCTTCTCTCTCAGTGTCTCTCTCACACTCTCTCCCTCTGTCTGCTGTCTCTCTCTCTGCTTCTCTCTGTGTCTCTCTCACACTCTCTCCCTCTGTCTGCCTCTCTCTGTGTCTCTCTCACATACTCTCCCTCTGCTGTCTCTCTCTGCCTCTCTCTCAGTGTCTCTCTCTCAGTGTCTCACTCATATACTCTCCGTCTGCTCTCTCACTCTGCCTCTCACTCAGTGTCTCTCTCACACTCTCTCCCTCTGTCTGCTGTCTCTCTCTCTGCTTCTCTCTCAGTGTCTCTCTCACACTCTCTCCCTCTGTCTGCTGTCTCTCTCTCTGCTTCTCTCTGTGTCTCTCTCACACTCTCTCCCTCTGTCTGCCTCTCTCTGTGTCTCTCTCACATACTCTCCCTCTGCTGTCTCTCTCTGCCTCTCTCTCAGTGTCTCTCTCTCAGTGTCTCACTCATATACTCTCCGTCTGCTCTCTCACTCTGCCTCTCACTCAGTGTCTCTCTCACACTCTCTCCCTCTGTCTGCTGTCTCTCTCTCTGCTTCTCTCTCAGTGTCTCTCTCTCTCACACTCCCTCCCTCTGTCTGCTGTCTCTCTCTCTGCTTCTCTCTCAGTGTCTCTCTCACACTCTCTCCCTCTGTCTGCTGTCTCTCTCTCTGCCTCTCTCTCAGTGTCTCTCTCACACTCTCACTCTGTCTGCTGTCTCTCTCTCTCTGCCTCTCTCTGTTTCTCTCTCACATACTCTCACTCTGCTGTCTCTCTCTGCCTCTCTCTGTGTCTCTCTCACACTCTCTCCCTCTGTCTGCCTCTCTCTGTGTCTCTCTCACATACTCTCCCTCTGCTGTCTCTCTCTGCCTCTCTCTCAGTGTCTCTCTCTCAGTGTCTCACTCATATACTCTCCGTCTGCTCTCTCACTCTGCCTCTCACTCAGTGTCTCTCTCACACTCTCTCCCTCTGTCTGCTGTCTCTCTCTCTGCTTCTCTCTCAGTGTCTCTCTCTCTCACACTCCCTCCCTCTGTCTGCTGTCTCTCTCTCTGCTTCTCTCTCAGTGTCTCTCTCACACTCTCTCCCTCTGTCTGCTGTCGCTCTCTCTGCCTCTCTCTCAGTGTCTCTCTCACACTCTCACTCTGTCTGCTGTCTCTCTCTCTCTGCCTCTCTCTGTTTCTCTCTCATATACTCTCTGTCTGCTCTCTCTCTCTGCCTCTCACTCAGTGTCTCTCTCACACTCTCTCCCTCTGTCTGCTGTCTCTCTCTCTGCCTCTCTCTCAGTATCTCTCTCACACTCTCTCCCTCTGTCTGCTGTCTCTGTGTCTGCCTCTCTCTGTATCTCTCTCACATACTCTCCCTCTGCTGTATCTGTCTGCCTCTCTCTCAGTGTCTTTTTCAGACTCTCTCCCTCTGTCTGCTGTCTCTTTCTCTCTGCCTCTCTGTGTCTCTCACACGCTCTCCCTCTGTCTGCTGTCTCTGTGTCTCTCTCACACTCTCTTCCACTGTCTCCTGTCTTCTCTCTCTCTGCCTCTCTCAGTGTCTCTCTCACACTCTCTTCCACTGTCTCCTGTCTTCTCTCTCTCTGCCTCTCTCAGTGTCTCTCTCACACTCTCTGTCTTCTGTCTCTATTTCAATGTCTCTCTCTCTCTCTCTCTCTCTCTCTCTCTCTCTCTCTTTCTCTTTCTCCGTCAGTTCAGTCAGACAGTGCAGGTGTTCCCTCAGCACTTGTCAGCATCTCCTCAGTCTCTGATCTGTAAGGTGGTGTGTGTGTGTGCTTGTGTTTGTGTGTGTGTGTGTGTGTGTGTGTGTGTGTGTGTGTGTGTGTGCTCTCACACCAGCACATGGAAATAATACAGCCTAGATGGCTTTGTTGTCTGTCTGGATCACAATAAAGTCTAATTCGTATTTTTACAGACTGACCGGAGAAGGGCCGGGGGGTGGGGGCAATGCTAAGGCTCACCTGCTGATTTAAAGCTGCGGATTCTTCTAAGGATAGGCATCTGTTTGCATAAGGGTGGTGTCCGACAATACACACAGCAAGTATTTATTTAGAGCCCTTTAAGAGTAAATGACCTCTTTAAAGCCAAAGTACAATGCCATGCTGTTTACATGGCTTAGTGCCGAACAGTCTTGGTCTACTGAATAGGTAGGAAATTCATGACATATATGCAATACTATGAAGGGATGATTTAACAAAAAAAAAACTGAGCGATTCTTCACCCCACCCAACTTCATCACATGCCACATACTTTTTTTTTAGCAAGACATGTTTGAGGCGTGCTTTTCCTAAACTGCAATTAAGCTTTGCACACTTGTTTTCCTGACACTCAATTTTAAAAGCTGTCAACTGTAGTGGAAATGTTGTTGGGTTGTTTCCATCGCTATGGAGACAATAGAAAAGACTTACGCCGCCGAGCCAATCATTGAGTTTCTAAAAGCCTCTGGGGTTTTCCTGGAGTTGCAGTATTTGAGCACTCCAGGGCACTTTTAATGACAGTTTGTGACTTAATTATAATGCGTTCAGGGATGAGTGTGAGTAGCACAGTTACAGATACGGAAAATCAGAGGGAAATGTTTATTAAGTATTTCTTTTACCAAACTCAGAGCACAATACACTGCTGTAAAAGCTGATTACAGTAAACACCTTTTTTAAACCCATGAGCAGGAGATAAATATGTATTAGGAAATTTGCTGTAAATAAATAAATAAATAAATAAACAAATGGACAAGGACAGAGACTGTAATGCTGGGGAGCGATGATGAGGCAGATGCATGTGCTGAGATAAGTGAGATTTATTAAAACAAATGAAAACAAAAGCACATGCACAGGACTAGAAGGTAAACAAAAGCACATGCACAGGACTGGAAGGTAAACACAAGCACATGGACAGAACTGGGAGGGGCCAATTGTGACAGGATCCCCCCCACCCCAAAGACACGCAACACCGAAACATGCCAAACAACTAAACAAACCCAAACAGACACAAGGAACCAAAAACCAGGGAAAGAACAAGACAGGGACAGGAGCCAGGGCAAAAAGAACTGGGACAGGACACGGGACATGAGAAACAGAGGACGGAATAGGCACAGGAACAGGAACAGAAACAGGAACAGAAACAGGAGTAGACACAAAACACTGAACAATAGGAGCAGAAGGCACAGGCATAGAAACAGACACCGGAGCAGAGACAGGAGGAGAACGCGGAACAGGAGCCAAGGGCACAGACATAGAAGCAGGAGAGGAAACAGAAGAGACAGCACCAGACATAGAAACAGAGGAAACATGAAAAGACTGAGGGCAAAACAAGGGCTGCGAGGATGAGGAGGCACAACAGAAAACAACACTGAATAAGGGACAACAGAAGGCACAACAGGACGAGGAAAACAAGATCGCAACACCGACCACGCAAAAGACAAGGGAACAGGAACCAAAACAAACACAGGCACAGAAACTGACACACAAACAGACACCAGGACAGAAACAGAAGGAGAGACAGGAACAGGAACCACAACTGGAACAGGCACAGGCACAGACACAACAGTAGGGAACAAAACAACACCAGGAACAGAGGAGGGCAAAAACAAAGGAGCAGAAAAAACAGGGGACACAGTAGCAGACACAGGCAGAACAGGAGGCCAACAGGGAGCAGCAGACACAGGTGGAACAAGAGGCCCATGGGGAGCAGCAGACACAGGCAAGGGCGGGATGGGCAGGAACAGAGGGACTGCGACGTCTTCGGAGGCAGGCGGGACTGCAGTGACATCCTTGGAGGCAGGCAGGCCTGCAGCAATATCCTTGGAGGCATGCAGGCCTGCAGCAATGTCCTCGGAGGCAGGCAGGCCCGAAGGCATGGCAACAGGTGGCGGGCCCAGAGGTGCGGCCCAGAGGTGCGGCCCAGAGGAGCATGCCATGCGGTGTGGCCACAGGAACAAGCATGCCGCGGGTAGTGGCCAAGGGATCAGGTGTGCTGCATGGTGCAACCATGGGATCAGGCGTGCCACGGGGTGCGGCCACAGGAATAGGCATGCCATGGGGTGCAGCCACAGGAACTGGCGTGCCGTGGTGTAGCAGCCACAGGAACAGGTGTGTCATGGGTAGCGGCCACAGGAACAGGCATGCCACGGGGTGTGGCAATGGGATCAGGAACTCGGGCTGCGTCCACAGTGGCAGGAACTGGAACAGGCTGGGCAGCGTCCATAACACCAGGAATGAACTGCTGCACCAACCTGCAGGAACAAACAGAAACAGGACCCTCTCAGCTGCTCCCAATGCTAACCCGAGCTATGGGAAGCTTGCAGTGGTGCTTGAGAGTGAGCTGAGTGCCATAAAAAGGGTTTACTGAATGTTCCTTCTGTCTCACCTCATTTTGCCCTACAGGTAGCTCCTCCCTGCAGCATAGCTCAAGATGGGTGAACCCTAGGCCTTTTTACGGGAATGACGAAAAGCCTGTGTACCCTCAGCGCCAGGGGATTTGCTGTCTCTGGCTTGGTGGCATTGGGACATGTGTATCTCGGGCTCCATCAAAACAGCTGGAGTTTCATCCCAATGGAACAACCACATACCGGGGTCTCGCTTTCTCACTGCGTCCTTGATCGGCTGGACTTTATGTAATGCTGGGGAGCGATGATGAGGAGGACGCATGTGCTGAGATAAGCAAGATTTATTAAGGGCAAATCCAGAGTCAGGGTCAGAATAGTCCAGGGTCACAGAGCCAACATGGATTGAACGGGGAACAGACATACAAAAGATACGCAGGCTAAACAAACAACAGAGGCCAAATACACAAAGAACAAACATAGAGCAAACAGCACGAGAATACAATACACAGGTGGACAACACAGGTGAGAACAATCAAGGGTGGAGTCAAGAAACAAGGGGGCAGGACCGGGAAGAACTCAATGAAAACAAAAGCACATGGACAGGAATAGAAGGTAAACAAAAGAACATGGACAGGACTAGAAGGTAAACAAAAGCACATGGACAGAACTGGGAGGGGCCAATCATGACAGAGACCACCTTTCATTTATTTAATTATTTATTTTCCAGGTTTTCTCAGGAGAAGATTCTGTGGAGTTTAGGTATGATGTAATCCACTTACATAAGGAAGGGGAAAGTTAAAAGTAAATCATTAAAACAAACAGCAATTTCCAAAAATGGCGTTCAAGAAATTATTCAAAATATTATACTGAGAAAAGCAACTGACAAAAAAAAAACTGCACCACTGAATGTGTTTGGGATTACTTGGATTGTGAGAAACAGAAAATGCAACCAACATCTCACACTGAACTTTGGAGGTGTGGAAAAATATCCCTGCAGATTTCTTCAAAAAAGTCTCCCGAAAACAACAGAAGCTATAATAAAAGCAAAGGGTGCACAAAAGTTTTCTGTTAAATATGTTATACACTGGATGAGCTGCACTACCTGAGCCACTTGTGAGGGTTGTAGAGTCTGTCTCACGCTACCCCGAGTGTGAAAGCACCACCAACATTCAAAAGTGACCAAAACATCAGCCAGAAAGCACAGGTACTGAGAAGTGGTCTGTGGTCCCCACCTGCAGAACCACTCCTTTATTGAGTGTGTCTTGCTAGTTGCCAATAATTTCCACCTGTTATCTGTTCCATTTGCACAACAGCTGTGAAATTGATTGTCAATCAGTGTTGCTTCCTAAGTGGACAGTTTGATTTCACAGAAGTTTGATTTACTTGGAGTTATATTGTGTTGTTTAAGTGTTCCCTTTATTTTTTTGAGCAGTGTATATATATATATATGATGCCGAAAAATGAATCACTTATATTCAGTGGTTGCTTTGGCTAGAAATTCGATGTAGAACTGACTTTTGCACAGTACTGTAAATAAATAAATAAATAAATACATAAAGTCTTTACTTCATTTTATGCTGGTTTTGAAAAACTTTATTTATAATTTGCCTGTAAAGTAATTTTACACATTTGTTTTAAAAGGCGCCACATATATTATGCACACAGGTAACATATATTGCTTATTATATATATATAGAGAGAGAGACACGTCTGCAGAGTAAAGCAGTTATATATATATATATATATATATATATATATATATATATATATATATATATGTGTGTGTGTGTGTGTGTGTGTGTGTGTGTGTGTATGTTTATATATATTATGAAACCCCACATCTTACATTTTCCTCAGGTTCCTAAAACTGATTTACTCTGCATACGTGTCTCTCCCTGCAGACAGTTAGGCCCTCAGGCGATCTGCCTCATGTTTCAAAATGGCTGCTCCTCAGACCCAGACTTTCAGACCCAGACCACCCCACATCTGCTCAGCAAACCGCGTGGCGTCTCCCAGCGGAGCCCACAGCTCAGCCTCCCCTCAGCCCATGCATCCAACTTATAAAGCCACAAATTAGGTCTTGACATTTGGGCGCAATAATTGCTCCTGAAAGCATGAGGCATCAATTAGGCTCTCAGCGCTGTGACAGGTTATCCCTACAGGACATGAGTGTGCTGTTGACTGGAGCTAGCCACTGCCCTCGTAGGCTGGACGGACAAACCCATTATCCTGTCCAGCAGTGGGTGGACGGGCATTCCAATACAAATTACCACTTCAAAAAGTACAGAAATGTGCAAAACACCTAAACCTTCTTGTTTTTTTTTATTACTGGCTTAGCAATAACATCTGTAAGGCATGTAAGAAGTGTTGTGGTATTTGTTCTGGTCACTTAATTAGATTTTTTTTGGGTCATTGTTGAGATGTGTATTTGCCTGATAATGTTTAAGCATAACTTATTCATGCGTTCTATATGATGTGGTATTAATTTTCACATGTGGGAATTTTAGGGGGATTGCCCGCAGCTCTATGGAATGGCCTCAAAGATCTCTTTGATTTTCCGGCATTAGAGTGACTTTTCCCGCAGGGTTCTCCAATCCTAGGGGTCAGAGGAAAGGTCAATTGGTTAATTTCCATAGTTTTCACCTAAAACATTCTTCAGGCACTTGGGAGTAATTCAATCAGCAGCCAAAACATGGAATAATATCTTTTGATGAAAAAAAAATCGTTAGGAATTGATTGTATACCAAAGCTGTACTCAGCCCCTTTAAAATGAGGCCTTCCAAAGGGGTCCAATGAGGTGACGATCAGGCATGTTAGCCAGGATCGTTTCTCAACACTTATTTCTGGTACATTATTTATAGGTATGACGTTAGCATTTAACAGTAACAGCTGAGATGACAGAGAGGCAGCTTGAGCTATAGTTTGCTGATGAAAGGCCATCTACAGTATGTGCATAATTCGTTGAAAGTTTAGTGCAGCTTGTCAAGGTTTGTGAGACTTCCTGGGCACTGTTTGCCGAACCTGAGAAAGGTATGTGCACCGTGCACTCTCTGCTTCCAAGTGAAAGTGGAAATGTGTATTGTTGCCCATAAGTGAGGCGGAAAATTGCTAACCCATTTGTCATTGTGCTCCTCGATGTAGAGGTCAATCAATGGATTCTTTCATGACAAGCTTACAGAGCTGAATGTTTTTCCATGGCCTCACCCCTTCACACCTGGACTGCCAGGTAAAATAACAAAACAAGAGGTGAGCGAAAGAAAAGAGGGTTTAAAGGAGCTCGGCCTTCCACACAAGGAAAGCTGATAGGTGTGAAGAATGTGTCATGTAACTTAGCACTTTAACTGACTATCTCAATTCAGTTTAGCATACAAATTGTACCCAGTGGAAAACAAATCAGGTGTTGTTTTTTTAAGCAACTCGGTAACCTCCACGCAGACCACACAGGCTTGCAGCAGTACAGTTAGTTAACAAGAGCAGCTCGTTGAATTAAAGAGGAATTCCACCGATTTTTAAAACTTGGTGCATAATTCAGTGGTTGAGATGTAAGCAAAGTCATTCAGAGTGGTTTGATGTGAAGTGGTTAATTGTAGAGAAACTTAACAACTCCGATCTCTTCTCTGTGGTGGTAATAGGAACCAAAGACTGCAGTGTCTACAGGAAATTTTACCATCCAAAATGTACTTACATGAGTCTCCTGAGTTTTATATGCAATAGTCATAATGGTAAAACAGGCCTAAATTTTTGGTCTTACAGCATCATGTATATACATGTCTTCCATGAGTGGGTTTTAAAATAAGTTTTAGGCACAAAACACTGATAAAATAATGTCTCAGGCATCAGGCAGCACATTTGCAACCATTTCATGCGATGATTTTCTGTGAGGGAGATTTTAGAGACATTAATCTCTTTAGACGTTCCTATCACCACCACCTGACTGTCTGGTCTAATGGTTCCTTTCTTTATCTGGGTAACTGTACTGGTGTAGAACCTTGAGTGTTAATTTGAATGGTTTTCAGTAACACTTTATTTGGATGGCCCACTGTATATGCTTACCTTCCATTTAACTTACATTCAATTAAATATCTAATTAATTCACATAAATTTAACTCTAACCCTGGCTGTAACCATAACCCTGACCTTAACCTTAACGCAAAACTAATCCTAAACCTGCTCCTAAACTTAAACCTTAGCTAATGATTTCTGATTCTCAACACTAACACTGTTGAGAATGCCAGCTGCAGATAATCTATGGGGGCTTTTCATGTAAAGTGGGAATTCATTTTCTTACTTCATGGAGTAATATGTTCCTCAACCAGTGTCTCCACCCTAACAAGATGTATTTTGTTGCTGATCCCCAAAATGTAAAGGAATTCACATTTCCTAGCTCTGTTAGGAATGCAATGTGCATTACACTGCAACTTAACACATTAGATTACATAAGTAGAGATTCTGAAATTGATTAACTAAATATTTTACAGCATGTTATTGAGCAAACTGAGATCAGATTTCTGTATGGATTTCTCTATCACTCAGGAAAAGATGAGGAAAGATTTCTGTTGAAGTGACTGATTGCTTGTTGTCTAAATGCAAATAACTTTGATTGTTTCAAAACAGCCTTCAGAACATATTGATGTCTGTTGGAGAAAGATTGTTTCTGCTTGTCAGTCATTTGCGTGATTTCCTGGTGCCACAGTACTTCCAGCTATTGGTCCCTCTGGTTTATTCGTGCTGAATTGTGAATAAAAAAGTGTGTCATTCTTTCTGTGCACTACTTATTGCCCAATACAAAGATGTTTACAGCGAAGGTCTAGTGTAATGTGTGGGTTTTTTTTCCAGAATACTCCTGCAGACGATATAAAGTGTGTGCAAAGGGGAGCAAGAAAAAGATAAAGGTCTATTGCGCATTTAAGAAAGAGGTACAGAACATAGAACGTCAGACAACAAGTAACAGTAAATAATTACAAAGATACCAAACAACAGAAAGCTGGCAGCATAGAAATGGCAGGAATGAAAAGGCACACTGACGTGATTTTTACATCAGATTTATTTAATACAATCATCATGTTTGTTGTATTTAAATTCTGCAAGTACTGCAGTGATTTTCCTATTTCATCGTTAAGTTTTGCTTACAGTGTTAAAATCCTTGACATGCACAATGTCAAATTATCCAGTCAGGAGTATAGGCATGTACAGCTATTCCAGCGCGCCAATTGGTAGGAAAAATGTCGCTTTAAGCCTTCTGGAAGTTCTAGATACTTCACTGAATGTATGGCAGTCAGTGAAGGAAAATAGCATCAGCTTTACTTCGTGACTCTTTACTAAAACATTCACTTTAAAACTGGAAAATATCAGGGCCATAAATATTTGGATAATTGATAATAAAGTCATGGCTATTTTAGTTGTCTACAACAGCATATCAGAGTTGAAATGAAATGGATATGAGCTGCAGAATTTCAGCTTTTATTTGAGATTATGTATTCATCATACACACACACACAAATATATATATATATATATATATATATATATATATATATATATATATATATAATTTTTTCAGGGGCTCAAAAGGACCCAGCTGTTCCACGGCCAGGTGTGTGGTATTACATCATTATTTTACTTACAAGCCAGCAGATAAAAGATCTAGATCTAATTTCGAATGTGGCATTTGCTGTTGCAATAAGTCAAAAGAGCTGTCACTGCCAGTGAATTAAGCCATCATTAGACTGACAAGCAAAAAACAAATGCATTATGTATGAAAATGGCAGTGATTGCACACTTCATCCAATATGGATATTAATAAATACCCTTAAATATGAAAGTGTGCACTTTAAGCTTATATCAAATGTAAAAGACCAATCTAAAGTATGAATTGCCATGTGCATGTGAACTGCCATTTGCTCGGCACTGACATACTACAAAAATCCCATTGTGGCCCAAACTGAAGGTCTAGCTGTAATCGTTCACTGCTGAAACAGTTGAGTTTAATAACCTGAAAAAAAAGAAATAAAAACAGAAAACCAAAATTTATAAAGGCGTTAAGATACAGTGTGCTTATTAAAGCATACTATAATGTGACACAGTGCAGTGCAGTGTATACAACTGCTTTAAAACGTAAAGAGATGTTTTTCTGTGAAATCTAATGCACAAAGACTCTCTGCATGCTTCTTTGTGATGTCCTTTAGAAGATCACAGTGCTGATATCAAACAGAGAGGCCACCTGTCAATGTGTACAGCTGCAATTAAAACACACACACATGAAGCCACGCTATAAATCACAGCACTGAGCATGGCAAGCCCCTGCAAGTCATCAGAGCTGTTTGTGAATTAGCACTACAATAGCTAACAGGGTCAGAAAATCAACAAATGATCCATAAATGACCCCTCACAAAAATATTGGACTGGACAGCATTTAACCTCTTAAAGTCACAGGGTTATTACACTTATTATTCAGTAACTACAGGGGTTTCAATGCAAACTGGCTGAGCTGTTCTTCCTTTATAGAGTGTGTAATAAATTGTGGGCCTGCCAGTGGGCCCTGGCCATTTAACTGTTTATCTTTACTCTGAAAAGGCTATAAGAAGTGTTTGGCAGTACAGGGGTGGGGCCAGTACATGTGGTACTCAGTGGTTTAGATACATGTAGGTCAATTCAAGACATGATTTTCAGCACTGTCTATTGTCCGCATATCAATCTGTAATTCCAGCAACGCATCCTCACATTAGAAGAACTTGGAATCCGTTCAAAGTGTAATAAATATGCTGCAACATTATGTCAGCTGCAAAAACTCATAGAATCTTGACATGTTCTGTGTGAAAGGCACAAATTTATGAATGAAAGTGATATCAGATCTAGCTCATTGCAAAATGTCAGTTAGCATGCCAGCATCCTTGCCTCTTTGCGAAAGATCTAAACACGCATGCAACGCAACGTACACGACTTAATTGCCTGGCACGTCTTATTTGGGGCAGATGTGACCTGAAGAAGTGAAAACTATACCTCGTTCAAGCAACTTCAAACAAGCACTTCGACACAGGACTAAACCGCCTCCATAGTAATTTAGAAAGCTTCTGAGGAAAAGGAAATCCCCTGGCACAGAGTCCCATCACCTTGATAGAAATAGTTTGCATCAGACACTGTAACATTGGTCTTTGACAAAGTAGTTATGCTATGAAAACCAAAAAGGAACACATCAGGTGGCATTAAAAGCAGATCAACTGAAGTGCTTTGGATAAAGTTACACTTAACCACTACAAATACTATGAACACTGGGATTCAAAGCACTGAGACCACTGATGAAAATACTTCTATTTTGCATTTGTTTCTAAGTTAATACCAAATGTTTCATTACAAATGATCAGCATTATTAGCAGGACAATGTGAGCAAGAGGTAAAATCTTTGAATGTTTACTTAAACTTCAGAATTTCTTAGTATTTGGTATGTCCCTCTTCTGCTTTAATGACAGTGTGGGCTCAAGCTGGCATGGACTCCACATGTTTTTGCAAAAGCCTCAGATCAGTAGATCAAATCTTAAAGTCATTTAAACAGGTTTCAATGGAAAGAATAAGACAAAAAACTGACCTTTATGAACATCCATGATCTTCCATTTGAATAGTGACAGAAATAGAACAGAATTTCTTAACTATCATAACTTTTCTCTGATTGAAAGTTTTCAACATTCTAACAATTTTTGTTGTTTATTTACAGGTTTTAATAGAAAAAATGCCAGATTTTCAATGTGGTCTCAGACATTTGGACTTTACATCAGAGCTGGGTAGTAACTCCTTACATTTACTCAAGTGCATGTACTCATGGCAAATATCCATAGGTATGTGCTCTCCTTAATTTGAATTTCCTCGTGTTTTGTGCATGGCAGCATCTGGTTAATCTAATGCCTAAATTTCAACTTGATAAATGTTTGTACTTTTTTCAGTGTTCTTTTTGATCTTGTTCATTTCCTCGAAGTTGACAGATTTAGATTGTTCATGAGTTTAATTTCTTAATGAGAAAAAATTTTTCCAAAAAACAATGTGCTACCTTTTCCTGTCACTACTGACACTTAAAGTTTTAGTCCATAGGCGGAGCCTTATTTTGGTCACTGCATTTTAGGTCAGGAAGTGAGACTGCATCCCTGTCCCACATAGTGTGTGGTTACATCTCATTGCTTTAAAGTAAATGTGAAAATCTGAAAATCAGTGTGTAACCTTAAGAATTGTCATTACTCAATGCATATTTTCTGCAAGTACATAAACTTTTCTTGTGCGTCGAAAAATGTTGTGATTTTCTTTTGCTAGTCGTGTATTGGCTCCACTCAAAATGAACTAGAATTTGAACCCATGAAATAGTCATTACTGAAAGTTTTGGTAGTGTTATGGTGTTTGCTGGAAAAAACAAATGGAAATGGAATGTTCAACCATTTATTTGAATAAAATAAACACATTTAGGGTTTAGGGTCACTCAAGGCAAAGTGATTGTAGTTTAAAGTCAAAGTCATTTAAAAGCCCTAAATGTGTTTTTAACTGTGACTTTAAACCAACTCAGTAGAATGATCCGCATAAATATATATTCTGACATATATTGACATTTATATTCAAGAGATATTATTTGACTGGGTGATGTGTACATTTCCATGTGATTTGGACACAGCACAAACCAAACCAAAGACTCAGACAGTTCTTGACAAACCAACATCAAAATAAATTTGATATGATTTCCCTTCCGTGCTAATCCACTTCTGAGAACATAGCCCCAGGCCCATACACTTCCTTTGAAAGTTTAACGCTGACAAATTCAAATGGCTCAAGATCAAATGTGTACCAACAGATTATCAAAGGAGCTCTTTTTCAGAAGTGCTTTGTAGGTTTTTCATCTGATGCGTGTTAGCCTGTTCAAAACAGACATTCCTGTCACTGGGACAACTTAAGCTGCTCAGGCATTGAATACATCATATAAAGCACAATGCAGTCTGTATACAGTTGGACAGTGATACAGTTCTTGTTTTGTCTCTGTACTCTAGCTCACGGAGTTGGAAATTAAACAACAATTATGAATCATATGGAAATATGATGCACTTTGCATAGATATCCACCCATTCTAGGAGACCATTAGCAGCTAGATATTTTGTAATTGTTGTTTCTCGGCCTGTCTTGGCTAAATTGGTTCATAGCAGCTACAGGACTGAAATATTAGACTAGTTTTACCAGAAAGCTTATAACAAACAGCCTGGCTGACCACAAAAGACCACAGTAGCAGATGCCTAAGAATACTGTGAGAAAAATACAAAGAGGGAAAAATGTTTAACAGATGAAGCCCACCACTGAAGATATAGTAAAAAAGGTCAAAGTCTGAGGGGTTTACCACAAGATGCAAAACAATGAGCTGAACAGAAAGATGAGAAGAAGATTATCCTGTACCAGTAACGACAGGCACATTGTGCGGAGAAAAAACAGAACATCTCAAAATCTAAAGCACTTTATGCCACTTTATCAGTGAAACATGGTGGTATGGGCACACGGTCGATTGCAGATGTGTGGACACCCTGGTCAAAATGATGTTTTGTTGATTTTCTAAGTGAAAATAAGTGAACACATCATCTACAGAGAACAAACTTCTGAATATTTGAATTCACAATTACTGTTTGTAATCTGAATTTGACACACACACACATGCAGTCATCAAAAAATATATTACTGTCTAGTTAGAACACAACTGTGCTGTAGATTACAGTGTGACATTAATGAAACGTGCAACATGTGAAACCCTTCTTTTGCTGTAACTGCACTGTCATATCCAACAATTAAATTCATAAAAACTATATTTTACCCAACAGCCATGACATTAAAACCACCTCCTTGTTTCTACATTCTTTTTCCATTTTGTCACCTCCACTTAGGTTGTCATATAGCTCTACAATTGCAAACGTTAATAGTCAGGAGGGGAATATGGGGGATAGGACCACCTAGAGCAGGTATTATTTGGGTGGTGGATCATTCTCAGCATTGCACTGACACTGATGTGGTGGTGGTGTGTTAGTGTGTGCTGCACTGGTATGAGTGGATCAGACACAACAGTGCTGTTAGGGTTTTAAAGCACTGTGTCCACTCACTGTGCACTCTAGTAGACTCTTCTACTTTGTTGGTCCACCTTGTAGATGTAAAGTCAGAGACAATAGTTCATCTGCACTGAGGTGTTTAAAAACTCCAGCAGCACTGCTGTGTCTGATCCACTCTAACCAGCACAACACACACTAACACGCCACCACCACATCAGTGTCACTGCTATAATAATAATAATAATAATATACATGAAAGATCCACCACCCAAATAATACCTGTGGTGGTCTTAACCACTGAAGAACAGGGTAAAAGCGGGCTAACAAAGTATGCAGAGAAACAGATTGTTTGTATCTGTAGAACTGCAAAATGCACCTATATGGTAAGTGGAGCTGATAAAATGGATAAAGAGTGTAAATATAAGGATTTAATACAAAGTTGTAATGTAATGGCTGACTGGTGTATATAGTAACCCCAAATTTCAAGTGTTTCATATTTAAATGAGTGAAGGCAATATTCATCATTACATTTAAATGTGCAAAATAAAGTGAACAAGTGCATGGGTTCAGGCCTCATGCAGAAAGCTTTTTCATCTTATCAAAAAGCTCATGTACAGAAGTTAATCAGCAGAGTACAAAGGGGCCTTTATTTAGGTGAAACCTCCATGCTCTCCAATATCAAAGGCAGCACAATCTGCCACAACAAGATGCTACACCAGGTGATAAGATATATGGCATCTGACATATGAAAGAATGTCTGCAGTGAATGATGGTGAATTAGAAATTTGAACTTAGGATCAGTTATTAAAGTTTGAAGGTTGCACATCTACAGTGGAAATGTATTTTTCAAAAAAACAAAAAACACATGCTTTACCATGAACTGGAATTTAAAAAGTCTAATTAAAAAAGAGGGCCAATATGGGAAATGTGTCAAATAAATGAATTATATGAAATAAGCAAAGGGTATTAATCATTCCATGAGTCAGGTCAACTTCAAATTATGGTTAAGATGTTATTTCTGTGAAGTGCTTGGAAAAAAAAGGAAGAAAGAAAAACTTCCTGCTCATTGTTTCAATGGCTTTCTCTTTAGAGACCACTCTGATCCCAGCAGTAATTATCTGGAGGGAAATTGCACAGCAGACAGGTATAAATGGGGTTCCCAGCATTACACAGCACTGCAGCTTCTGGTAATAGATGACCATAGATCACCACTATAATGACATCCCTTAACTCCTCCTAGCTTCAGCTCGCAAATCAAAAGCCATTATGATGGTTATGTTACAGGTAATCTTTTAATACCCTGTCCATACAGATAAAGTGGAGACAAACTGATTGATCAAAAGCAGTTCTGAAGGCAGAGAATGCCTGAACCAGCATTTTGTGAGAGGGCCATTTGGAGCGACCCTGAGCCTTAGATGTTAATTATACCAGCGTAATGTATGCTTGGTCCCACGGGCCCTTTCCCCACTGCACGACATCAGTATTCACTACAAATGCGTGCTTGTACATTGCTGAAGCTTAATTTCTATCATAACATTCAGTCCAACTGAATAGGTGAAATGTTTTTTGGCATTTTTGGTAGATTTCATGTAGATATTTCAGGTAGATATTTCAGGTTCCCAAGAAATGTTGTGTCAATGTCATAAGAAAACCTTGCGATGACATCTTTTTCCATTATTGTAAAGACTATTTTAAATTGCCAGCAGTACTTCAAGATTTCATGATGAATGGAACAAGAAACGGAAATTAGTTGGAAATGGTCCAAATTACTTAAGATCTTACATTAACGTACAATAAAGTTAAAACATGGTGTTACTGTGCCTTTAAGACATGTTATGTAAATGATTGGCTGCCTGTACTGGCCCTCATTTAACAACCAGTTGGCATGGAAACACTCCTTTTAACTTCAATGTGAATGGGCGGAGCTAAACTGCTGTATGCTAAATAGGTGGATATATTGAAATTCGTTTATGATGCCACAAAACCTTTAAAAACAAAAACACTGTTTTTGTACCTTAGTTTCCATATATAGACTATATGGACTGAGGAGTGAAATGCACATTTTGAAACTTTAACAATGACATCAAACTCTTTAATTTGAAAAAAAGCATGACAATTTGTTTTTGTGCCCTTTAAAGAGGAATTCTTAATTTAAGAAGCTCTGCATAATTAAATTGTTACGTCACTCAGAGTGATTTAATGTAAAAATGCTCCATTCTAGAGGAACATACAGAGTTCACAGTGATAGGACCTCTGAAGAGTTTAACACCTGTAAAAGCTCCCTCACAGAAAACTAATACACAAAACTGTTACAAATACACTGCATCATGCTTGAGACATAGTTTTAGGATACATTTTATAAATAGTTGACCTAAAATGTGTATATTCATGAAACAATGGTGGAGATCAAGATGCAGGGCATTCTAAGGCAAAGTAGTCCCTCAAAAATGATTTTTCTAAGTTACCTTTACTGATATGCTATATGATATAGGAAGATTTAGAAGCCATATGTAGGTTCACTGTTCACTTTGGACAGTATATAAATTGGCTATATTTGTGTTGTAGACATTGTGATATCTGGTTCCTATATAACCACCACTGTAAAAAAAGAAATCAATGTCTGTAGCTTTCTCAACAATGAACCATTCTGCATGAAAACATCATGACTCACTGTCTTTGTCTGCTTTCAATGACTGCAAATCTGAAAAAATGAAAGAAATGCCCATTAAGAATGATGTTTACCTCCTCCTATAAAGTTAGCATTTCAGTTTTACAATGGTTTGTTACGACAAACTGTTAAGAACATCACGTCCTTCTTCTATAAACCATTTATGAGATACGAGGGCTTCTTTTGACAGTGAAAAAGTATTGTTTATGTAAAACAGTTACATCATTATCACCATATCTCCCGTTTAACCTCTTTATTTTAGTGAAGAACGCATGGTGAAGGGGGGCATTGTTTCAGACAGGAGGAAATGTTGTATTAGGGCTGCGGCAGAGAGGATGGCACTGAAATCACACTCCATGCAGGTGCTGGTTTTATTGCAGGCAGTCTAATCTCAGAGGCATCACACCACTGCTGTCAGCCAGCCAGCCATCTTCCCTTTGCCGCAAATCTGCAATAATAAAAACCTCATAACCTTGATGGACAGAAGGGTCTTCAATTGGAATAAGAAGAAAGAAATAGACTGGATTTCTAAAATTGGATTCAAAGTGAGATTAACATCAAATATCACAGCAAAGGTTCGAAGCACCAAAGGGAGCTTGACATTTTGGCAGCTTGCTTGGGCTAAGATGACAGTTTCCTGGATACAAACGTAGTTAGAGAAAGACATTATGTAAACATTAGTCCTGTGCGATCACGAGGGGGGCTGTCCCATTCCATTACTAAGTATGACTGCACTCTGTCTAATTTTATGACTGGATTTAGTAGGATTCAGCTCTGTTCAGAAGGACTCTAACCAGCTTTACAGTTTGACTGTGAAACATAAGATTAACAGCCAGTGAAAGAATAGAGGCCTAAACTGTCAGGTAACACTGTACGGTTCTCTGTATCTCTGTAATCTTCACTACACAAAGACAGGATTCAGAAAGTTAACAGCATATTGTCACCTTCTGAGCTTTTCTGAGTCCTCACACTGGAGGGATTTAGCATTTGATATGCACCAAAATAAGCGTAACAGGTATACTCACCTACTTAAAGCTGAGGGCAGATGGGTAAGAACGAGCAGATCAAAGTACACCTCAGAGCACATTAAAGGCCTTTTTGAGGAGCTGAAGCAATGTTTAGCCATGCATTCCCCTGTCACAGTCAAACAAAAGCATCTCTCTCCCTAAAAACGGAGTGTGAGATCCACTAGGAGCTTCAGCTATGGTGACCAAGCACAGCAGTCAACAGAATCCATTGCCCTTAGGCAAAACGCCAGTGAGGTTTATTTTGTCACTTTCTAGACACTGAATGTTGTACAGTTCATTATTTAGGTTTACATTCCAGGAAAATTTGACCTCAAAGAAAATAGGCATATATACTACCAAAGAACACAGATTTGTTTGTTTAAATTTGATATGCAAGTATAAGGAACCTTTTTAAAGATTAAAGAGCCTCTACATAACTTAAGATTCCTATTAATGTTTTTTCCTAGAACTGTATGCCAGGAATCATTTCGGAACCTATGAGTGTATGGAATGTGAAGTGTATAAAAATGTTTCCGGGGAGTCAGTATGGAATAAAACATGTAGCAAGCGCTTGCTAAGGAATCCTACTCTGTCAACAGGAAACAGTTATGCCATGTTCAAGAGCACATATACTGTTCCATGCTTCAGCATACTTTGTGCACCTGAGAGCTTAACAATGTCTAAGTTACAAGCAGAACAAAAGATTCCTTTATGGCAGGAGCATGGGGGGAGATGACAGCTATAATATTGGCCTCAGTACATATAGGTAACATACTAGGCAAGAGGAAATAGCCTTTTTAAGCTTGACATTGATGTCCACTGCCATTTAGAACTGATAACACAGGGTTAGTGTGTTTCGTGGAGCAGAAGAGTATATCTGGGGTAACATTAGAAGGTATTAGTGCTGTGTTATGCGTGTAGATAGGAGATTAAGTATGGTAGATGCCTTCTCTCGTGAAATTCCCACAGAGAATCTCAGAGACCAGCTAATGTGTAAAGAAAGATTAAGCTAACAGCATATACATACCATTGGCTGCTTATTCAGCAACTGCATAATAACATGTTTGCTGTCATGTTCGATGCAACCGATGCAGCGTCTAAGCATTTTTACTGCTAATGCTGCTTTAATATGCACAATGTGGCAGAAAATTGCAAATTGCTCACTCATAATTGCAAATTGCTCATCAGCTAATATAGTCTTAGCATTTTGCCTAATCATATTTCTGTTTCTGATGTTCAATTTGCTGTGCATAATTGGTTCATTAGCGGACTTTTGCTCTAGCTGCATGACCAACACACCATCCGTTAAATGTGCTCGAAATAGCGTTTTTTCCCTTTGCATCTCCTACGTCTCCCACATAAAACAAAAGGGAAGAAAGTTTTATTCATATCCACTTTCAGATCATTTTTAAAAATATATGGCTTAAAAAGGGCTCTTTGGTTCTTTGGTAAACACCTTTTCAATTGACTACACACTGATCAGCCATAGCATTAAACCACCACCTCCTTTCTTACCATATAAGTGCACTTTGTAGTTCTACAGTTACTCTAGTCATCTATTTTTCTGCATGCTTTGTTAGCCTGATTTTAGCCTGTTCTTCAATATTCAGGACCCCCACTGGACCACCAGAGAGCAGGAGTTATTCAAGTGGTGGATCATTCTCAGCAATGACATTGACATGGGGGTGGTGTGTTAGAATGTGTTGTGCTGGTATGAGTGGATCTGACAGCAGTGCTGCTGAAGTAGAGGGTCTACTCACATTAGACACTCCTACTTTGATGGTCCACCTTGTAGATGTGAAGTCAGAGACAGTAGGTCATATGTTGCTACACAGTGTGTGCTGGTCATCCTCTAGTCCTTCATCAGTGGTCACAGGACACTATTGGCTGGATATTTTTGGTGGACTGTTTTCAGTCCAGCAGGGACATTGAGGGGTTTAAAAACTCCCGCAACACTGCTGTGTCTGATCCACTCACACCAGCAAAACACACACTAACACACCACCGCCACATCAGTGTTACTGCAGTGGTGAGAATGATCCACCACCCAAATAATACCAGCTCTGTGGTGGTCCTGTAGGGATCCTGACCACCGAAGAACAGAGTGAAAGGGGGTTAACGAATGTTGATGTAGGAAAAAATGGACTACAGTCAATAACTGTAAAACAGAACTTGCTACATGTAAATACCTTTCAAAAATATACTGACACATATTTTGAAAATTATACGTAAATATATTTCCTTTGCATATGGGAAGGTTCTGCACCAAATGTAATTCCTAGAACTTAACACCAAAGTCAAGAATCACTTAGGAACCTTAATTTTGTCCTTCATGCAGTCTGTTCTAAAGCTGAGTATTACTTGCATTGGAGTGTGCAAGCTCATCAGATTGGCCTCTGCAGACTCAGTGGAGCTTGTGCATCCTGTCACCAGCTAGAACCTGCTTGTCATCCCCAGCTGTGCCTCTGCCAACTCCTCAGTTCTTAAAGTCCCTCTGTCAGGAGCATGGTGGTAGTGTGGGTGAAAAGAATATCTGAAAAAAAAAAGCCAGCAAGGACAAGCTTCTTTCATGGCACTTATCATTGCATTCTATCTCTCACATCTTGCTGAGACAGACAAAGTGCCACCAGGACCCCTTGCCTCTTAGCTTCTGCCAAAGAGAGCTCGCTGTTCAGTATCTTAACACGAGGAACTAAGGCCCATATCGCTTTGCCTCTATTCCTGTGTGGAGATTTGTGCTTGGTGGTCCACTCATCAAGTCTGAATACTCCATGATGACTCTTGCTATTATCCAAAGGTTAGATCTCTGTGTTTTCACCTCAGTTAACAAATAAGGAAGAACAAAGGATTGTCCACAGATCCGAAGAACCACACACACTGTCACGCTAACCTTCAAAGTGCTGGATGCCCTGATATCTTTATCTTTTTTTATTTTAGATCAGCCATGATGTACCTTGTCAAAGTAGACACAGTTAAATTACACTGTAATCCTCACTGTCTTGATACTGACATTGATATTTTTATGCCGTTTCAAGCTCACTGTCAAGTCTGATCCTTTGTTTCATCCCAGTGGCTGTCATTTAGATGATACAAAGATGTAGGTCTCATTGTTGATTGCCAGGATGTCTCCATTGTTGTCTGTATCGCATTGTGTGCATGGACTGAAGATGTCAAAACAGACATCATCTCAGCTGACATACAGGCACATGGAAAACTTCCCGCAAAGCTGTTCCTCTGTCTTACATCTTCACATCAAACATCAAAGGCAGCAGGATCACACAAACAGCTGGCATTAACCATTTCAAAAGGCAACTGAAGCTCCTTGTGTGCACCTAAGATCCAGCCCCACCTTCTGCCTCAGACTGCTGAAATCACTCACTCAATCACGACACCTCTGAGTGGCTCTTTTAACTCTTTAACCCAACCTGAGGCCATAGTGAGGCTGTGTTCTTTCTCCAGACCACCCAGTACATGATCTGTAACTGTGGCATTGGCTTTGTGCTTTGACATTCTTGGGCTTCCTTGGTCTTCTACGCATAGCAGTCAGCCTGCACTGGTCATTGATCCCTACGACCCTTCAGAAGACAAGTCAGTGAAGGAAGGAGGGCTGCTTTAAAAGCCATTCTCACAAGGTGATTTCCTTCACAGAATTAGTGTGAAGATGCCCTGAGGAGACTTTACAAGTCCATGCGAAATGCTGTCTTTCTCCAATAAATAAATAAATAAACAAACAAAGAGTCCAATTAAAGGAAATACTTATCATAGTAGTTCTTAATGAGGCCTACTTTTTTTTGAGCTCTTTAAAAGCGATTTCTCTGTACTACTGAATGCTGAATGCTTCTGAAAAATAGCCACAAGCACTTTATACTTATGAAAATCACAAAACATCACTCCTGACCAGCAGGTCATTTTCAAAACCAGCACCTGAAAAGCTGCTACAGACTCTTTTTGACCACTTTAATGTGGCCATACATGTGCATTACAACAATATCATAAAAGCAGCCAGCGTTTGGCTCACTTCCAGCCTGTACTTTTCTCTTTCTCTGAGTTACTTGTTCGTGCATGGATTTGCTAGTGTTACTTTGGGAAACCCCTGTTTCACTCCATTTTTTTTTTCTCAAAACACTACATTGCTGGAGCCAGATGTGTATTTTCCTGCTGTTTTCTCCTGCAGATGTTGCCAGTGCTCAGTTAAGTATGGCATTGTGTTATTTCTTTATCATGACATGTTCAAGCAACATGTTGCCCTATATTGATATCAAGGCCGTCATTTTTACTTTTCTACGTATGCAGAGCCACTATCCATTTTAATCTAAAATCTTGCTACATTAACTTACACTATAAAGTTAAGAAGCCTTATCTTGTGATCCTACTACGTTTTTGATAGGATGTTATAAAAAAATTCTGTAGTTTAACACAGACTGTCCATCTTTCTTCTTGACATCCACACTTGACACCCTTGCAGACCCATTGTGTTAAGCTGTGTCTTTTCACAGTGGAAGGGTGGTGGTCTATAAGGTGTTGTATGGTGAATAGGAGTCCCATTTTCTCTATATCTATATATTATTTTAACAGTTCCTTGAACTTCAGGAAAATTTTCCTTTAACTTTCCCCTTCCTTATGCAATCTATTATATCTAATTTCTTCAGAAATAATTCTTGAAGAATGAATAACTTGTGCTTAGTACTGTTTTGATTGTCTCTGACCTCTGTGCAACATAGATTTTTAAAATACTGTGTATATACTACATTGGTTCCTGTTCTGTTCACAACTGCTGTGCAAAAAATAAATGTGTTTGTGCACATAGCTACATTGTAGTCTTTGTTTTATTTTCCCATCAATGTAGCCATGACTTACTTCAATGTGCTCCACATACCAGCACTTCAGACAGATCAAAACAATTTTCTCTTCGTATTTTTAGCCGCCACAGAAATAACTCGCTATTTTTAACTGCTATCAGTTTTGTTTGTTTCAACCTTTGACACGTTAAGTTCTTCCTGATTTTACAAAGAGGCAAGAGGAGAGGGAGGGGGTATAACCTCTTGATTGAGCTGAAGTGCATCCTAAAGGATTACAAGAGCAGAGTGCAGAGGTTTTTAGCCCAGCATGGCTGCAGGCAAGTTGGGTCACAGCCCACCCACAGCTGGTGGACCTGGGTCAGGGAAGCTGGCAAGGACCACTGGCTTCTAGACACCAGAGAGACTGCTCAGCTAACACGCAACCTCAGGGCAAGACATACAAAACTCTACAGCCAGCCCTTACATCTAAGGCAGCTTCTGGAAAGTTTGAGTTAGATTCTTTTTTAAAACAGTCATGTAGACAATTAAGACTCCATATTCTTGATTCTATCTAAATTCCATTTAGAAGAAAAATAATAGCATTGAACATTATGAAAGGGTTTATTTTTGCACATCAATGTAAGGCTGTGTAACAATAGCCTCTGAAAATTAATACAGAGGAATCGTACAGTAGGCTATTGAAAGACGTGATTCAACAGAATCAAAGTGCCAAAATAGTATCTGAACACCACAATGCTGGGCCTCCAAAGCTATTGTTAAGTAGTCTTTGTTTTGACTATCAGGGACTAGAGGCGGATACACTATCTATTAAGTGCGGGCTACAGAACTGGGAGAGGGCCCTTGCTTACATTAGACTTTGAATTACCACTTTGCCTCTATGTGCAGCTATTAAGGCTTTTTTATGAGATCTCTGATATGGCTTACAGTCTCCTAAACTTCCCAACAATAACATTTCTATTGTCAAAGGGTGAAAAGTTAACCAGACTGTACCAAATGAGAAAACAAGTAATCAAGTAGGCCTCATATACAAGCATGAAAATCTTCATAGGGCTTCACAAATCTCAGTATTGCATAGAATTGTAGCTTAAAGTAATAGCTTGGCAAAAATTCCATTTTTCCATTAACTTTGAACATAATTGATCATCCAAGACATGTCTAGTGTCTAAAATTTGCTTCTTTCGTTTAGTTTAGCGCTGAGCTACAAAGCTAATGTAGATAACTAGGAAAATGTATATTTCACCAATTAGCATCATATAAACTGAATGCCTAAATCTTAAATAAACATATTTGTATGTGTGGGATTGGTGCTGTATAGCATACTGTTGTGTATAAAATTGTTACTGAATAATGAGCCTCAGAATGTGGACATACAAAGATGTTAGAGCTATGATGAGGTTTGGTTCTGGTCCAAGCACGGATGGTCGTGTAGTTCTGTGTCTGTGCACGGGTGAAAGCATGTCCTTTATTTACCCGTGTGGTGATGCGTGGGCACTGGCCCTGCTCTGGGGGCTGTCATGTCCATCACTGCTCCCTGGAAGCGTGTCCAGCCGTGCTGTCAGTCTGTCAGCGCCGCTGTCTCCTGTGGCTCGAGATTAAACGCTCCCGGCCAGGCCGCCAGGAAAAGTGGCTCACCCGCCTCTCAGGACTTATGTCAAAAATGCTCCAGTCCATGGGTAATTTGCTACAATCCGGACTCCTTTCTCTATTAACTTCAAAGCCCCTTTTGCTGGAGAAAAAAAGAGAAATGAAAGAGGGGAAAATGGTATTCAGTTTTGGGTAGCGACAGATCGGCATTCTTCAGTGTCTTCCTGTACTGTTTCCAGCCAGGCCGAATCCAAAAAGTGTCTCTTCAGTAAGCTAGTTAGTTACAGCAGATAATGAAAACACTCCTATAGTTCTGCAGTGGACCAGGAGCACCTATCATGTTGCATGAAATGACAGAGCAAAACCAACCGGGTGAACAGTATATGTGTTAATGTGTATCTTACTTTGAGCATAAGTGTTACTGCAATGTAAATGGAGAGCAGTATTGAAAGCAAGATTGTTTGGAACATCCCCAGAAAGCTGATTCAGCATTTCTTAAGACTGGACACCAAAAGGTCATTGTTTCAATTATTGTAACATGCACGTAATGTAAGTATGTAAGTAATAAAAATATAATATCAATCACAGTTTCTATGTTTTTCAGGAGCCTTGCTTTCAGTTTCTTTTAAAGAAATCTATTTTTTCACACCTCTGAAGTTCAGTCTTAGAAGTTGGTTGCTTTTTCTGCTTGTCACAATCCAAATAATCCCAAACACATTCAGTGAGGCTGAGGTCTGGACTCTGGAGTGGGCAGTCAATTGTTCTGAGAACACCAGAAGCTTTTTTGTTTGATTTGCAAATGCTCTTCTTTTATGTCTATTTCCTTTTCTCAGTAATGGCTACACTTCCTTTTAGACTCAGTGTAGAGTTGTCTTGTAACAGTAGAGGGATGGAGCAAGAGCGGAGCTTGATTTTCTCAACTCTATCAAAGATCAATGCTTTAAGGACTCTTTACCTGATGGAGGCCGTTTGGGCCTACTAGGTCTTTAGTGGTTGTTAGGAATCACAGTTTTCTCTGTCTTTTAATAATTTTTTGATCTTCAAGGAAGTCTTGGTTTTTATTTTCATATGACTTTCCCCTTTCTTATGCCAGTGGGTATATTATATCCAGTCTTTTTTAGAAATACCTGCTGAAGTATGAATAAGTTTTACTTGATGGCCATTTTGACCAGAAATTAAATGAAGGGTGGTCTCTGATCTTGCACAGTACTGTATGTTATACTATATAATCATCTGTTGGGGTTCTTTTCACTATAGCTCGGGAGGTCTTCCAGAACTTCATGAAATGATCTGGATCTGCAGAATGAGGAAATGAAATCGAACCTTTGCTGTATTAACTAGACCTGCCAGCTTTACAAGGAAGTAGGAATAATTTATACTTAAGGTCTACTTTAACCTCGCTGTAAAATAACAAGGTTGAATACCTGTAGTTGTATTTATTTGACTAGACTGAGATTGCAGGTTAAAGTATGCAAGCCTTCCAAATGTGGGTGTGTTCAGCACCTCCTGCCACAATCCTTGAAGGCCCATTGGCACTGGCGTTAAAAATATCTTGTCGTGGTTACAGCCTGTTAATGTGAAATTAATCATTATGTTGGAAAGACAGATAAAGTATGGATCGCTCCTAAACATTTTGGTTTGCAGATTCTTGTCAGAAAGGGTGCTGCACACATACATGAGGGCCTTTCAGTGTTCCAGCCAGCTTCACTTCACAACTTCAAGATACAGAAAAATGGTTCCATCCCCAATGAGTTGACAGTGTTTGTGTATGCATGCCTGCGAGTGTATATGTGTTTGGAGGGAACCGGTGAGTGCAAGTGTGTGCACGTGTGATGAAAGTGTTTGACAGCAGCTCTGCCTCAACAAATTGCTTTCGAGATGTGCCAACACAAATGTATTTACCTCCGAGCCCAATAAACCATGACAAAAGCAATGACATCTCCAGGGCTGGATCTTCCTCAATGTTTTCTTTAAGTCACTCCGCTCCCTGTTTGGGCCAAATCAGGAATGCATGGGCTGCGTTCAGCATTAACACAGCTATGACTAACAGGATCAACTTTAATCAGCGTGCCCTGAAACACCTAAGGGGATTTTAGCAATTGTCCTGTACAACTGCAATAGATTTATTTTAACCCCTACACTCTTAATTATCATTGTTGCAGAGCTACTTTTTTACTCAGCCAGAGTAGATCTTTAATTTGTGCGCCTCCTGGTCAGCACTGCCCATTGCAAGCTGTGGAGAGACATCATAGAAAAGCAGAACTAGCCATTATATGTGCCTGCTTGCTTCCCTCACAATGAACAATGGCCACCTCAGAGGTAATGGCACTAGTACAGAGAGACGCTGCTGAATGTGAAGATGAGAGAAGACGATGGAGAAGTGGGGAGGCGAGGGGGGAAAAAAAAATAACCATTATCCAAAGACATGTTCTATCATGTCAGAGAATCTGTTTTCTCCAGCCAAATCCTTTGGTGCCTTGCACAGAAAATATTCAGGTCGTGTAATAGAGATGTGAGCAAGAGATAAGGAGTAGGGTGCGCACTTATCCCGAACTGAAAGAGTGCGAGAGAAATACTGACATTTGTAAGAGAGAGAACTCATGTGTCTTCGGCTTATCGCCAGAAAGCTGCTCAGGTGGGTAACAATGCTGAGCTCTATGTCTCTGAGAGCGCTATGCTCTGTAGAGTGACACTCCTAGGGGCAAATGAACTCGAGCAAGGCCTGAAGCTGCTTTTTCTATCTGATGTTGCCCTCTGCTGACCATGACAGTGAGTTGACACAGTAGAAACTGGCTTAATTGCTGCAAGTGTTGTGGTAATTTTGACATGACAAGTCATGGGGATCATCATTCATAGAGACTAGCCTGCAATGTTAGCATGACAGTATTAAAGTTGCAGATTTACTATGTACAGAAGCAATGAAGGGACATGGATTTGCATGTTTCTTGTATTCCATTATTCTACCATAATGAGTTATGTATATCATCATCACAACATTACAAATATATCAATATATTAATGTCATTATCTAGATTGGGGCTAAATTCTCAAACTGTTATCTGTCTAACATACAACTGCCTTCTGGAATCACATTTACCAGCAATTTTGTTCTCATGTCTTTAAAAAAGCCAATACTGTGGCTAATGATAGTGGCACTAAACCATCAGCGATTTAACCTCTCCTATATTAGCTTGGTATGAACTAACCTTAGCTGGCACATTATGTCAGAGACATGGCATAGCTCTCCCACATCACAACAACTAAACAGAAAAGGGAAATCAGAATGTCACAGCATAACTACAGTGCTCAAGTACAAGCTATGAGCTGTGTTTTTGAGTAAGCAGTGATATGATGTGTGGCTGATTGCTAATGTAACTAGTCAGGTAGTATTTGCTACACATATGAAGCTGGTGTTCCTCAAACTGCTGATTGTAGGCTACCTAATTAGCACCTGTAACACCTCGCTAGTCTTTCATTAGCTACAAGAGAGCTTACATGAAGTCTGCCAAATATGTGTTTTATATATAAAGTCTAAAATGTTACAGAAATCACTGGCATGCTGTACCAAATTTGTTATAGACGGTCTGTTCCATCTTTGCAAGGCTGCCAGTCAGTTATTCCCAGCCATACAAGACCAGACTCCAATCTATTTGATGTAGGAAAGACCAAAATGCTCCGAACTGAAGGTCAAATTACTGTTTAACAAAAGATCTGAAATCACAGGTAAGATCTGACAAAAAACATCAAATAGTTTGTGCTGTTTGGCTCAATAACTCAACAATAGTATCCAATAGTACCAAACTTGCGGAGATCTCCACAACCATGAACACTTCTCCACTAGTAGTGTCACCAGCAAAGCTCATTGGATCTTTTTATTATAGGGTAGAATTTCTCCACAAACAGACAAACATTGAGCATTACAAGCTTTCCCATTGATATTTTAAGACTGTTTCATTTTAGCCCCCTGGTGTCAGCATAATGAAAGCTACCTTATATGGAATATAGTGTTAGCTGTTACCAATAGCTTCTAGCTAGCATAGTTAGTTAAAAATATACAAACAAATATACAACTTTTTTTTTTTATTTTAAAATATAAATTTTACAAAGTAAATTTTTGTACAGACACAGTTAAATCAGTGCTTTGACCCACTTCATTTTCTCACTATTCATTGTGAAAAGGCACAAAAACAAAAATATGGCTATTTATGTCACTGTGTGGCTCTTTGTGGAAATGAAGCACTATGTACATTTTTTGTTACATCCTGGGTTTCAACATGGGGACTTGTTTGGGGGCAGTCATGGGCTGGAGGTTAGGGAACTTGTGACCGGAAGGTCGCCGGTTCAATCCCCAGAGCTGACAGTATATGACTGAGGTGTCCTTGAGCAAGGCCCCTAACACCCAACTGCTCACCAGGCGCTGTGGATAGGGCTGCCCACCGCTCCGGGCAAGTGTGCTCACTGCTCCCTAGTCTGTGTGTGCTCACTAGTATGTGTGTGGTGTTTCACTTCATGGATGGGTTAAATGCGGAGGTGAAATTTCCCTGTTGTGAGACTGATAAGGGTCACTTAATCTTACAACTGAAAGCTTTTTGTTAAAACTGAAAGTAGCATTTCTGAGACATGTTCAAATGCACAGCCTTAAACACAAATACAAGATCAACATTATACTGATGAAGATATGGTAACAATAGTACAGTGCTTCTTAATCCTGGTCCTGAAGTACCATTGCCCTGCATGTTTTGGTGTTTTTCCTGCTCCACGCATAGCTGACCTCATTAAGGGGATATTTATTAATTCAGCTGTATCAGGTGTTTTGGGGCAACTCTAAAATGTGTAGAGCAGTGATACTCCTTCACCAGGTTTTGAGTGTTCTTCCAGTACTCTTTCAATGCACTTGCATTTATCACATTGGTTTGATTGTTGGTGTCAGAAGCGCAATCCACGTTATAAAATGTTCTTCCACGTGTTACATGCAATTACACATTTCCAGCATAGAGGTCTCCAAAATCCCCAAATCTAACTTGGGGTAGCTTCAATGGAAAATAAGGAAAATAGCCAATAATATAAACTAAACAGCCATCCTGCCACCCTATGAAAATTATCTCAAATAATTTACAAAAAGTAGGGATCCCCTCCATCACCTGAATTTGCACTTATGGTTATGGTTCAGATATACATAAAATTAAATGAAATCATTTGGAATGATGATAGAATTTGTATCATTCCTTATGTTTTTTAAAGATTTTTTTTTGTGCTTAATTAAAGTCAGTTCAATCAAAGCACTGCTTAATTATTGACATGACAAGGTTGTAGGTTTTTGGTGTTATTATAAAATATGATGCACTTTTAATTTCTGCAATGAATATATAGATACACATGAAGAGTATAGCTTTATTTTAGCCATTTTGAGGTGGGGTAAGTACACTGATATGTTGGTCTATGTAGATCCTGCTTAAACTGTAAATTGTATAGTTGATGTATGTGTATGTGTTTTTTGTAATGTTTTCACTCACTTTATATTTACTACAGTGGTGAATATAAATCACATCAAAACACATCAAAAAATAGTTTTGTTTATAACTTTTTATGCAAAGCATAAAATCAGTTTAATCCCTCTTTACTAAAACAAGTTATGAATAAAATTCAACTTTGAGTGAGTGTGATTATATGTACCTGACCAAAAGATGGCAGCAAAGACAAACAAAGTGCTTACTTAAGCGTTCATGAATTGAAATTTCAGGCTCTTGTTAAAATTCTAGATTGGATTTTAGATTAGATATGGTATAGGAGAATGGAGCTGGTTAGCACAGCATTCACTTCTGGATCAGTAGGATACTCTCACAAACAGGCAACATAAATGTTGACCAGTATTCATTTTGCAAAAAACTTTAAACGGTACAATTCTAATCAAGTGGAAAAAAAACATTTGATTTTCAAGTGTTTAAACAAAACAAATGACTTCTTGAGTACATATGTAATAGAAATGATTTAAAGAGAGATATGTTACATTCACATTAATTTTAGTAGAAATGGCAACAGTGTATATTTTTATATATGATTTGAAATCCAACAGTAAGTAATACTAACATGAAGTAGAAACAGAGTTGAGTCCTAATATGGCTAGATTTGGTTAGCTCATTGATTTTGGGGGTGGTTGCCATATATGTCAGCCTGCAAGTGAAGGGCCATTGCCAAAAACATATTTTATACTATGTAGAATGCAGTACTGCACTATATCACTGTTTGTATTACATTTACTTTACATTTATAATGATGCTTCATTGCATTTCATGATAAGTGAAAGATGTGAATTTATTTATACTACCGTCTCAAAGATTGGAATCACCAGAATGTTGGAATTCATTTTTTCAATTATTTAAAACTACAAAATTAAATTTTGTTTATTGTTTATTGTTCAGTAGCTTCTAAAAAACGTTTAACTATTAAATAAGTGCTGTCTTGTTTACAGTACTTCAATCTAGACTGTATTGAAAGGATTTAGACTCCTGCAATCAAATCTTTTTAATGTGGTTAAATATATTTAAATATAATTCAATATAATTCAATGCTGTGCAATTAAATATAATTTCCTTAAGAATATATTTCTTGGAAACACAGTAGTTTGACTTTGGGCCTTTGACTTTTGGCCTGTGTAATGTTCCTCGAGAAAGGCAAGGCAAGGCAAGTTTATTTATATAGAATTTATATCTATAACTATATATATCTATATCTATATCTATAATATATATTTATTATAGAGAAAGACACTCTGACATGATAAGATAAGACATAAGAACTTGATAAGCACATCTATCAGCGATTTCACGAAATGTGCTGGAGCCACTCAGGAGTCTTGAAGCAAATTAGACGTCAATCATTTGGTTAGATTTGATTTACATGCACAATTCCAAATTCACATGCTATGACCCAAAAATACCATTTTGCAAAGAGAATTATACAAATTAGGAAAAAAATAAGAGTTAAATGACAGAAACCAACAAAACTGTTAGGAATGCTGGAAAGCTTTTTGAGCACAAGACTCAAGACTACTGTGTTTTAACTGGGTAAATGTGTGTGTAACTAGTTTAAAGGTGGCCACTTGGGAACCTTCAAGGACTTCAGCCTGACTGAGAGTGACTCTTGCTGATGTCATTAAAAGGGAAACTATTATTTGCTGACTAAATCTCTCCAGTGACACTTTTCCATCTGGGTCTGCATTGTAACAGTTTTGATTTGTAAGGCAAATTTGGCAATTGTATATATAGTGTGTGCCTTAGTTAAGCCTTTGCATGTGAGTTTATGTGTGTTTGTGTAAATGTGATAACCTGTTTAGATTATTATCATTTTTAATCAATTTTATGCTTTCTTATATGAACAAACTTTTATAATCTATTTTCAGTTTGCAGGGTACATCACATCACAGTAATTGTGAATGAGTGTTTTTCATACATTTCTAAACTTTAATCTTAGTTATGCTGTGGTAAACTACCAAACAATAGTTTATTATGATACAAAACAAAAAACTATTTTTAATATAACAAATTGTTATGCGCCTTTGAGTAGTAATGTATTTCTGTGTTTTATTTAAGAGTAAAAAAACTTTTTTGTGATACTAATAAAAGGTAGAGACCTAGAGAAAATGTTAACATAGGAATCAAAAGAGACAAAGTTATTTATATTTCAGCTGTTTTTTAATCATTTCCATGAAATACACAGTGACATAAGTGGAAAGGTAGAAAATAGTGTCTGGAATATTTAAAAAAATTAAGTATTTACAAATATATACACTGATGTATAAAATTAGCTTTCTGTGTAGATGAACTGAAAAGCAGGTAGTAGGGATTCATACAGAAGCATATAGAACCACTTTGGAATAAATAGATGTAGCACTGCAATGCAAAAACAAAGTGTTTAAGACATTTGCAGTCAGTACAATTAAAAGTCTCCCCCCTTTATTCTCAACCTCTGTCCAACAGGGGTCCCACAGAGCGCCACATTTTTAACCCCACGCTTGTAACACTCTACAGCTTATGATTCAGTAATTGCACAGGAAACTGTGCAAACTGGCTGAGATGTAGGGGTGAGCACGTGAAGCCTGGACCCACCAGCAGGTCCCAAGCATTTAAGAGGGATGGTTCAAGTTGGCTTGGTTGTGTGTTCAATTAGATACCAAAGGTAGATATTTCAGCTCCATGGCCTCCACGTTGACTGAGCAGTGACAGGCAGCAAAACTCCTCTCGTATCCAGACTGGAAGAGGGTGGTGTGGGGAGATCTCTGGAGACGTGAGGCATGTTTACAGAACTACAGACAGACAATGGTGTTGCAAAAAAAGTGAGAGGAGGTTTGGTGAAGGGAGGAGACCCAGAAGGAGCAAAAGGCAGATGGCAGGGAACAGATGAATATGGAGGAGAGGTGCTGAAAGAGGAAGTGGAGGAGGAGAGAAGAGGAGAGGGTGGAGGGGAGAGGTGATTTGGTGAAGCTGATGGAGTAAAGCCAATGCTGTTTTGACTGGTAGATTTATAACACAGTAATAATGATTCAGGAAGGGTTAGGTCTTGGTTGTAGCGATGGGATGATGTTGAGCTGAGCTTTGTCAGAGCGCTGGCTGACTTTGTGTCCGTTTCACTCCCAGCTTTGCCAAAACGTTCATGTTGACTGTCCAGATAGTATTCCAAACTCTGAAGAACGGTCTCCCTCTCAGATGGGTTCATCTGGCTCATGTAGGAGGTGAACTCAGAGACACACTGATGGGGATGTGTTCCATAGACAGGTTTTGGTGCCTTGAGTTGAGTTCGTGTTGTTTCCTGGTGTGCAGGAGTAGCACTCACTGCAGAAGAAGAGGGTGTTTAGTTATTCACAGTTATTCATGAAGGCAGCAGAAGTCCAGTATAACATATAAAATCATACACTGGAAGTTAAATGGGCTTGTTCACATATGCCATATGCTAATGCTTAACAACTGGTTTTGATGTGTTCATCCAGTCGTTTCACTTAAAAAAGGAAAACCAGAAAAGGGCCGATATACCATACAGGTATATAAAACGAAAGGCAGAAACAATTAGCCATTTCACCATGAGTGTATATAGAACCACTCTCTTTACTAAAGCATCCTTGAAGAACCATCTTTTTAAGGGTGTAGTTTTTCCAGGAACATTGAGAGGAACTGCCTCCCAAATGTCCCAAATTTACAAATGTAGCCCAACAAGATCTCAATGGATTGAAACTGAAAGTGGCATCTTCCACTGTCTTTTGGGAACAGCCATCATTTCTTGTGCTTTTCCTCTTTAAGTGAACAGCCAGGATAAACACATCAAGACACATGCTAAAGTAATTGTAGAGTAATTCTTTTTGACTGCCAGTGCAATATACTATAATGTATAATATAACATACCTTTGTTATCTGCCCTCCTGCATGTGTTCTTTCGTATATATTGAACAGCCAGGTCCAAAATTTCTGCTTTCTCCAGCTTAGGGTTTTGTAAACGCTGTGGAGCAAGAGAGGGGGGGTTATATCTGCTGCAGAGAGACTATGAAGTAGAGTCAAGCAGCTAACAAAATCAGTGCAGTGTTGTGTTCTTACTGTATCTGCAGTGCTCCTGAACAGCAGAGCCCTCAGCGCCTCCAGATTTTGGTTGATTCGGTCTCTTCTTTTCTTCTCTATTACTGGCTTCAACGTCTAACGAGGGGTGAATTAAACGTTATTTAAAACACACATCCAACACATCACATCCACAATTTCCGTGGCAAATCCTGCAAATAACGAGTAGTTCAGGAGAAAACAGTTTTGATTAAAGGAATAAACCCAGCTTACTCGTCTCAGACTCTCCGTCTTGGCCATAGTGTAAGTTCTAGAACCGGATCTTCATGTAAGCCGGTCTCTCCAGGAAGGTCTTAGTACAGTACAGTGAACGAAGACCAGGCTGGAACTTATACGGCGCACAAGCCACGCCTTCTCTGAAATGATTGGCTAATTCATACTGAGAACTGATTGACAGAATGATCTACTAGCCAATCAGGACAGAGGAGGCGGTGCAGGTCAAGGAACCTACCCTACCTGCCACACAACATGGCTGTGAATTCGATAAATCAGTTTTCCAAGTGTATTAGTTCATTGTTATACTTTGTACTTTGCATTGTTAATGACATTGTAAATTTCATCTGAGCTCATTAGTCTGAAGGCTTAATCTTGTTTTAGGAAACATGTTTGGGGAAACTAGTCTACTTCGAGTGTCTATGTAATGTATTTGATCATGTTGCTACATAAGAGGTTTGACATGTACAGAAAACTGCCTGGTAACTTGGTCTAAACGATTGACTGAGCTCCCCAGACAGTTCACGTGTATAACTTTTAGGAAATCTACGCGCACTCTGCGTCTAATGTCGCGTTCATATTGAGGTATGAGTTACTTTTCATAAGCTTCTAGCATCAGAGCAATTTTTTCATGGTCAGATGTTTCAACAGGGTGTCAATCCCATACCTATTAAAATGGATCTGATATTATTATAAACAGTGCAGTTAACCTACAAGGTTCATGTCCATATTGTAACGTGAGGGTGTAACTTGAAACCCTTGGACCCAAATTCCGCGCGTGGCCACAAGGGAAAGAGCCGTGTTAGGGGGGTTGGGGGTGGGGTGTGTATGTCCAGAGGTGTGATGCCCAAACGCTTAGCACAATTCTACTAAGTGTGCTGGCGTGTGAGCGCGTTGCTTTAAGTGAGAACGACCTGATGACAAGAGTCAACATACCAACACACGCTGATGCACACCCAAACAGGACTTCAGTCTGACCCACAAACCTCTGCCTCAAAATAATTACAACAACCTCCAGTAACAGGACTTAACAGCAGAGCTTTACTAACAGTGTTGTGCAAAATGTTTGAAGCAGAAAAGTGGAGAAAATCCTGAAGCACCCCTCACATCTTTGTCGTGGGAACCAACCAAACGTGTCAGATCGGTCACCCAGACCCGTGTAGCTAACGATTTTATTACGTGCTGATGCGCTCAGGGCCGTGTGGTGGGAAGGTGGACTCCTGGTGAACTTTTGGGGGCCAGTTGTGCAGCACAAACTGCACCTAAGACGAGGCCAGGTCAGAAGGTCAAAGGCTTAAACTTAACTAAAGGAAATTTACACTTAACCAGCTCCCATGGAGAACTATACTACTATACTACTAAACCATACAAACTACTAAGCATTTATTGGCATACATATAAAACTGATGGGAGACATTGGTGTTGGTCTACATGTCTGAGCATGCTGCTGTAAGGGTCTGGGTCGAGAGGTTTATGTAAATGAAGCTCATTGTAGAAAATGGGCGTAACCCGCTTATCGCAACTGATGGCCGCTGTTAATGCAGACTGGTTGAATTATACGTTTGTATGTAAGTTGTATTCTGTGGTAATTAAGACATGCATGCCGCATTTAGAGGTTATGCAGTATTATTCACGTATCCAGTGACACCGATTACTTTGGATCCTTCTTTCAAAAACTCCAAATATTCGCAACAGAATAGTTTGTTTTTCTGCAGTATCAGTATCCTGACTGTAATATGCTTCCAAGCTTTGTGCGTTATTTGCACCTAATTTTAGCATAAATTATTCAAATACAAAGTCCATGTTGTGATGTTCATATCTCAGGGTAAGGCAGGGGTGCACATTTGCAAGAACTAAAGCACTGTTAAGGTACATTTTCTCACTCATTAAGATCTAAATATACCTTCTAAGGCCCAGTTGTGTACCTACTGTTTTCCCCAGGGGAAAAGTGCATATCTATACCTTTTCATAAGTAAATGTTTTGAAACAGAATAATAGACTAAAAGAATGGCGACAAGACAGAGTAAGTAGAGTCAATACAACCTAGGGACAATATCATTTTATGAATTTTGGTACAATTATGTTCCAGAGTTAAGATACTGCAGATGTACCATTGAGGGTACCACCCCAGTGACAACAGGGGGACTGCCACAGTGACGGTTTTGTGCCTTGTTTTCTGAGAGTGTAGAATAGCACTTTCCCTTTGCATGTCACTGAAAATCTTACAGCATGCTGCTATAAATATTGGCCCAAAATACCTCAGTGATGATGAAAGATGATGGGGGTATAAATCAACAAATGATCATATAATAAATATCTCTTACAATGACAAATTGGCCTCATTGGCTTGGGAGATTTTGCGGAAAAGTCATTCTCCAAAACATTGTATTGATCATATAAGCTCCCAACCGTCCCAAATTACCCTGCATAATTTC
Organism: Pygocentrus nattereri; assembly: GCF_015220715.1. Taxonomy (NCBI): domain Eukaryota; kingdom Metazoa; phylum Chordata; class Actinopteri; order Characiformes; family Serrasalmidae; genus Pygocentrus; species Pygocentrus nattereri. Next base: position 18,906,361 of record NC_051218.1, read on the forward strand.
ATGAAGTGGGTGGGATATGTCCCCCTGGCCCCCCTGTAGTTCTAAAAAAACAGCTGATCTATTTGAAATATCATAGCATCAAATCTACAGAAATAAACGTTACTTTTGCGGTTTTGTCTTCTGCTTGACCGCTTCATAAGTGGACACACGCATTCAGCTCACACGGGCGGTCCAGCTTTCAAAGGGCTGGAGATCAGGGAGGGCTTCAAACACTATTCATCAGCCCCGTAAGCACGCTCCAGTGGACAGGCCACGACCAAACACAAAGCACCCTCTGCTTCCACCTGTGCTGAAAAGAACCAGCAGAGACCTTTAAAACCTGTGATCCGATCAAGCAGCTGAAATATTCACACGACTAATAAAGAGAGAGGAGATGAGATCGAACCCTGTTTCTTTCCAGTGAAGGGTCCGTGAAGCCCACCATGATATCAAAGTGAAAGACGAGTAGATTTGGCGTTATGATTTCAGCCACGTACGAGTATAAATCATTGAAGCGCATCACAGTGGAAGAATTAAACTTGTGTGTGAAATGCTTTGCTGATCTAAAGCCTCAGATCCAGTGGGAGCTACAAGATTTATATGTGAGGTCATATTTCTTAAAGCTCGAACTGGTAATGGCTGTTCTACCATGAGCGCTACTTATTTTAATCGTCATGCTGACCTTCCACTTCGCACACTAACAGCTAAACGGCCTCTTAATTGTCTCCTCTTAAACATCACAGCAGGGCGCCAAAAGGGTCATTGTCTCACTAAACTCAATTTCAATCATCTTTAGCGATCAAAGCTCCTTCTTTCAGCCTGTGTAGGGATATTAATGAGAGGGCGTAACTTAAATTGATAGATTTGCTCAATTGGTTTGAGAAGCTCGTGGGCGGGGCTTGGGTGTGGCCTCACAGTTCAATAGGAGCTGAAAAGTTCCAATGTGCTGCAAATACATCTGATGCTGTAAGGTTTGCTGTTTGTCTTCAGGTATGAGCAAGATGTCTGCTGGCATAGCGGAGCAAAAAGAAGCAATGAGACGGGTAAGAAAGCCAAAGAGATAGATTCTCAGTTGTTTGTTTGAGATACTGGGTGTGCAAGAATTGTAAACATTGGTGAACTATATACTATGGTCAGTAAACCCATGTTGGGCTTTGTAATGATTTCGTATAATGTACTACGTTCTAGGTTCCCAAACCTCTCATGGAGAAACGACGGAGAGACAGAATTAACCACAGTTTGGAAACTTTGAGACTTCTGCTACTGGAAAGCACGTGTAATGAGGTAAGGCCTAAACTTCATACCAAGTACAGGAAGTTTGTTCATTCCAAAAATAAGTGAATATATAAGCCTGTCAAGTATTTCTGACGTCCTTCTGTCCATTCCTTTTTCAAGAAACTGAAGAATCCCAAAGTGGAAAAGGCTGAAATCTTGGAGTGTGTGGTCAACTTCCTAAGGGCTGAGCAACAGTCAAGATCTCACCCAGCAAACAGAGGGAAAAGAGGACGTGTGGAGTATGAGGATGAGGTGTCCTCTCCTTGCAAGCGTATCCAGAGCTACCAAGATGGTATGAGAACCTGTCTACTGAGGGTGAGCCATTTCATTGCAAGTAAGAACCAAGAGTCAGAGGATGGTCTGGAGAGCATGTGTGGAACCTTGCAGGAGAACATAGAGGACCAGAGTCATCTAGTGTCTGCAAGCCAGCTTCACCATGGAAGCCTGATGCACCTTACACATGAAAGCAGTTCCACACTAGGGCAGCAGTCACTTACAAATGTGGACTCAGCCATGGGTCAACCCAAGGTTTCTCAAAGAACTGTCGTTTATGAGCACACAGTGAAGATGGCTCCCAACTCCAAACAGCCTTTGATGGTCAGCGATACTGTGTGGAGGCCTTGGCCACAGTAGAATCCAAAAAAATAGAAATGACCCACTTTTCTTTGGAAAAGTTCACAATCTTTAACAGACTGAATTATCAGCAGTTAACCACTGACCATGAAGCAAAATGACCACAAGACTCAACCAAAGACTGAAAAGTGTAAATGTGCAGCATATGTAAATATGTCAACTTTGTACATTGGATACCGAAACCTTTATTTTGATATGAACAAGCAATGACAAAAAACTATATACATCACATATGTGTCTTGTGTTCAGATGCATAGACACACATTCGTATGGAGATGTATACATTTTTTGTAAAAAAATGTACTTTTTAGCATATTTTTGTAGAATTGAAGCAAGTGTAATTTTGTAGCAGCCACTATTTTACTTCTTTCTACAAAAAGGCTACAAATCTTGCCAATAATTTGGGAAGAATGAATACTTAATGTAGAGCTGTTTCATGTATATATATATTTTTTATCAGACAGCTTTGCTATCAATCTGCCTAACACTTAAATGCCACTACCAGTGTAAAACAAACTTTCATGCTGTTTTTTTCCTTTAGCACATATTTTTTTTTTTACGTGCTAAATTCTTCCTGTAAAAGGTGTGGCTCCTTACAGTCCAGTGTAGACTGTGCAAACAATGCTTTTTTTCATGCTGACAGAATAAACCTCTCAGAGGATTTAGTCTGGAATCGTGTTTTAAATGCCTCTTAATGGTGCATCTGGATATCCATTCACTTCCTGAGCATCTAAACATTCTTCTTCAGATTTTGTGTGAATGTTTTGAGCTATAAGCTGCCAAAGGCCAAACATTTGCAGACTTTCTATCAGGCAATGCTCAATATCAGCTCATTGTTATCTCAGTAATATGTGTGAAATGCAGCAGTTGGATGGTAAGCAGAACCCATTGACTTGCAAATAACTCATTAGGCTTGCTGTTCTTATCTTAATTGTAGTCTTTTGCAGACTCTTCCCACAGCAATTATACACTCACCTGAACAGTTTTGTGTACTATCTTCAATACATTTCTATTCTTTACAGCAATCATTATATCAAAAAACAAACCTTCACAAAAGAAGCTGAGTTTTAATTCTGGGGATATACTGCAGAACCACACTGAGACCAAGCATGGCTGTTCCTGTGCACCAACACAATGACTTCATGCTTAACCATAGGGTTTTATTATCTGCTTACATTATCTGTGCACACTGTTGAAACTTAAGATTTAAGCAAAAATTTAATACCCTGGTCAAATTGCATATTTTGTTGATTTTAGAAGTTAACACATCCTCTGCAGAGACCACACTTAAATATGGTATTTCTTCTGTAAATGTTAGTGCACAATTTTTGATTAATACAGCTGAAAATATGTTGGATTTCTCCACTATGTTACATTTGGTAAATGAACAATAGATAACAAAATCAATCAACAACAATGCGATTTGACCAAAGGTGCCCAGACTTTTGCATATGACTGTATATTGAAATGAAACATCTACAGCACTGTGCAAAAGTTTTAGACACCTGAGAAAATTACAACTTAAAAGCGATTCACCTGGGCATATATGTTTGCAAAAGCATTAATATTAAAATAAATACAAATAGCTTAGAATAAAGATTGTGTTATAATGTATGTCGGTGTGTTCATTTAACTTTTCCAATCCTCTCCTTGTGGAAGCCCAGTATTAATTATAGTTATCATCCGACATCTGATTTGGCTAAACAATACCTCATTATGTGAAATCAAGTGTGCTGGTAAAGAAATTAAACACATCCTGGGGCATTGAGGAAAAATCTGGCACCAAACTCCATTGTTCTAACTGGCTCACAAGATATCAACTACCTTTCTCAAAATAAGAAATGTTGCTTGTTGCTTGTACTTTTTACTGTATTTATGTATATTCGCATCAATTTGAACAATATATGTTTTTTGCTGCCAAAAATCTGCCATTGCCATGATAAATGATTTTAAACGTTGTGCTTATGTACCTACAACTTTGGAACAGAAGTGCATATCATCACTCTTCTAACAGAGCATGTATTCCTTTTACTCCAAGGAATTTCAGGTTATTTCTATTTGTCCATCCGTCATCAAATGTTCACATGATGTAAAGTGCAGCTGTTCTATCAGATAATACCAAAAATAAAAAACAAAAAAAACAGATACATGGCTTTCCTATGATAGTAAATGTATTGTGTATGTTCTACAGTTTTGTGTATTAGACACTGAAATGTCTGATATAAAGAAGTAATGATAATTGTGCATATTGCAGATCTGCTCTGTTGCATACATACGCAGTACATCTGTATGGAGACGTGTGTGGTTGTGTAAAAATTTGTTTTGCAACTTAAGCAGTTATTTTATGAAGACACAATTCAGAGTATGTGTGTATTTTATAACATCTTTCTATACATCTGTTTGAATGGCTAGGGATCTTGCCAACGACTCAGGAAGCTTGAATACTTAATGTGGAGATCTATGATGGTCAGCAATCTGCCGGACACTTCACTGTAATTTACCACATTTCTTTTTGTCAGGAACAGTCATCTGCATGCCAAGGCCCTGCTTCCAAAGCCCAATCACTGTATCACAGATTTTTACTTGTAATCCTCTCAGAGTCGTTTTCATTGTGTGGTGCAGAATACGCTGGCCTTTAGGGCTATCACAGTTAAGCTTTTGAGGCTATACCATCAAAATGCTAAACAATGTGTCCTCAGATCCTCCTTCATACTCTGGACTGTTTATGAACACCAGCCCTGGTCCAATTACTAAATACATGAAGTTTTCACTGTTTATTAAGGACATTTAACAAATCATCCACCTACAGTATATACACACAATTCCACTACAACCCAAAATAGCACAATACCACTTTTTCTATTTCCAATATCAATATTGATGTTGAACGGTTTATAATATACCATTTCTTCTTTAAAGGCTACTAAGCCTAAACATGAGCTAGTTACCAGTGAATTGATTCACTTAAAGGTGTTTCTGCAGTTTCTGCAGAATTATTTCACTAAGATGTGAATAAAGCTATTCAAAGTGATTTGGTGCGAAAAGTTCTAGAGAGTCTTGAATTCACATTGGTGGTGATAGGAACCAGACATCTAAAGCATTTAATGTCTCTTAGAGCTAGAAAATCATTGCCTGAGACATTGTTTTACAATAAGTTTGAAATATTGTTTAGGTACACTGGTTACTTTGGATAGTAAATAAAAGTCTGAGGTGGGGAGCTACTCGCACACACACACACACACACACACACACACACACACATTGTCTAAGCCGCTTCTTCCTCTGGTTCGTGGGGACAAGTCACCAATTCACATCAATCCACTCAGGATGACTATGTTTACATCTCAGTGACTGAGTTATGCATAAATTTAGAAAAATTGGTAGAATTCCCCTTTAAGATTAGCATCTAAAAGTCACAGAACTGAATCAGACTGATCATTTTATTCCAGCTCAAGTCCAATCAAGCATTTTCTGCTGAAATAAGTCTCATGCCAATTGATACTGATATACCTGTAATTTCAAAATATGTTCACTTTGTAAGACCGCTGAGGGTAATTCTCAAATGCAGCGCGCAACTAGACACAGTTTGAACCGCACTGAAAATACAGTACTTTGAATTTGCAAGATTTGGTTAATGGAATATATTACATTAGCTCTTGCCAGAAGAAGCAAAGCGAGGCAGCAATTGTGATGATCTTACATTTTATTTCCCTCACGAGTTTGAATTATGAACAATTACTGTTTCATCCAACAAAGTGCAAGGGCAACTCCACTGATTTTTTTAAATCTATAAATGAAACAGTTGAGATGTAAACAAAACCATTCAGAGTGGTTTGGTGTGAAAGCAGAATTGCTCACAGTGGTGGTGATAGGAACGTCTCTGCAAGTTCACTCACAGAAGGTTATTACATGGAAATGTTTGATGCTGCCTGGTGTCTGACACATGTTTCATGATGCATTGTTGGCTTAAAATGTATTTTAATTAATTTATTTCAACCCAATCATGGCAGTGGCACACATGCAAAGAATATAAGGCAAAATAGTCCCGAAAGAAAACATATTTTTTCGGACTTTCTTCTGTTTTACCATCATCAGCATCACATATAAAAACTCAGAACACACATGTAGGTTCACTGCTGGTTTCGGACGCTAAATAAAACGGCTGTACTTGTGTTGTAGAAATGGTGACCCTTGGTTCCCATCACCACCACCGGTAGGTTTCTCTATAAACCACATGCATGACTGTTTAATCTCAAGAACTGATTCTTTTAATTATTTCATTGACTTAGAATTTTTGATAAATTGGTGGAATTCCCCTTTATGAGAAACAACTTCAAAAACAAAACGCGAATTCAAAACTTTATCCCGTGCGGAAATCTCATTTCTATGGTAACGATCTCTGGATCAAAGAAAACGGCTTAGTCCAGCTAAGGTGAACCGCGAACAAAGGCGGCTTCTATGCGCTGCTTCTCCTCGCTTTGTCGCCTCTGGATAAGCTCTGCAATAAAGCGAGCTTCAATAGAAATCAGATTAGAGCTTCAATGGAAGGAAGACTCTCTCCAAACAACCGTCTGACGACCGAACCCGCCATTACGGAGGGATAACTCTCCCAAATGCAATTACTAGTTTTGGTTTAAACGGATTAGCTTTGCAGAGGACTTCTTTCTTCAGCGGATGTTTCCTCTTATCCCAGCAATCCGCACCAACGAACAGCAGAGCGTATTTACTGAGACGCTGCACACCTTCACTCCAGCCCCACGCTGCACTGTTAATCTCGCTCAAAGTAGGAAAAGCTTCCAGTTTATCTCATCACTGCGCTCATATCCACAAAGAAGAAGCTCGTGACGTAAAAGCGTTCAAAACACTTTCCATACATTACAGAATTCCTATATAAACAACCGAGCATTTGATTAGGCCTAAACACTGCCTTAAAGGGGAATTCCACCGATTTTTCTGAATTTCTGCATAGTCCAGGCCGTAAAACTTAAACGAAGTCATTCAGGGTGGTTTGATGTGAAACGGTTCTTGTAAAGAAACTTATTTAGATTTCTCGAATGAATAACAGGTGATATAAGACACATATACATATCGATCACAGTAAATTAGTGTTAAATCTTAAAAGGTTAACACCCTACCCCATGAACCTATATATATATATATATATATATATATATATATATATATATATATATATATATATATATATATAGGTTCACAGGACCTTCACAGGACCATTAAAGACAAAGGTTCTATATAGACCCTTTTTGAAAATGGTAACACCTAACAGGGTCCTGCTATTGTTTCACCATGCGATTACCAATTTAAGCATGAAATGGTTCTATATAGGACTCATAGTTAAAAAACAGGACCATTGCTTTAACTAAAGAACCCTTGAGGAACCATCTTTTTAAAGTTCAGCTGTGTCTCAGGCAGCAGGCAACGTAAAAATGCGTGGTATACGTTTCTTTGAGGTCACTTTAAAAGGCGTTAAATGCTTCGGACTGGGGTTCCTATCAGCATCACCCTGTGCTGCTGTTTGCCATTCTTTTTCAGTCAGAGAAATTTTGAAAAATCGGTGGAATATCCCTTTAACTCACAAGTGTTCGTAAAACGCGCGAGAGTGGGAGCGCTCAGCTTTTGGGACCGTCACCTTCAACACTGGGTCTCATTCCAGATTATAAATGCTATTCCAGATCCACATCCAACTCCGATCCACATTCGCACTCTGTAAGTTTCATGAAATACCCGAACTCTTAACGACTTATGCTGTTTGGAGACATAAGACATGTCAGTGTTATACTATGCTTAATAACACCTTCAGTTACTGCATTTATTGTTATGAAATTAAAACGCGTCATGTGTGGGCGGATCCTTTCCCAAACCTCTTCGGGGGTGAAGCTCTTCAGGACTGTAGCTACACGCAGCATTACAGCGGATAATGTAGGCGGGAAAACGCCACACAGCGCAAACAGAGAGCGCAGATGTGCTGAAAGGAAGATAAACACTCCGCTGAGTAAACAGCGTGAGTGGGCTTAGGGGGTCTGCTGCTGAGGCGGAGGCGTTCAGGTGTGAATCCATCTTGCGCTTTTAACGTTTGTCTCGTGGAGAGGCGCAGAAGACACGCGCCCATGCGCACGTGACCTTCTCGCGCCTTAATGCCAAAAAAAACAAACAGACAAACAAACAAAAACAGCACAGGCAGATTTTGCATCGCGGAGAGCAGCCTGAATTATTTTCACTCTTTTCATTTACATTACGCTCAGCGGCGCCCCGGTGCAAAAATAAGCGCCCCTTCCTCCGCCCGAGCATTACTCAGTGAATATATCAGAATATATCATTATATCAGTGAATATAATGACAGTGTGATTTCCTTCTTTACTCGCTGTCTGAGGCGTCACTGGTGCTTTATAGAGGGGGCTAGGGCTTACAGGGGGACTTTTTATGGCCCCAAAACGTTCATCAATACGTTTTAGAGCAGCAACAGCCAGAAATTGATCAAAATTGGCACAGATCTGTGTGTAGTTTGTAATAAACACATTTAACATGACTTAAATAGCCACTATATTCATGCTCCTCTGTCTCGGATAAGCTGCAAGGTCCCAAATATATCATTCAAATGCACAGATCAGTTCACTCTCAGTTGCTGCAATCAGAAAAGGCGTGATTTTGCTTTGTATGCATGTTTCATAAGCTACGTGACAGAATTTATAGTCATAATGAAAAATCTTAGGTTTTCCTAGAGACGCCCCTGCTCGCTATTGTTGCATATCGACCAGCTGATTCTCCCAAGGCCACTCTTGTCTACACTCTCAGAAGAAAAAGGCACGACACTGTCACTGGGGCAGTACCCTCCTTGTCACTGTGGTGGTACCCTCAGGGGTACATCTCAGTACCGTTAGTCATGGAACAAAATTGTACCACAATCCACTGAAGTGATATTTTCGAAGTTGTACAGACTCCACATACCCCAAATCGTCTCCAGGCATTTTTATTAAATAGTTCTGTTTTAAAAAATTAGTTCATAAAAAGATACAAATATTTACTTTTCCACTGGGAAATACTTATTTAAGGTACACAGTTGGACCTTAAAACCACTGTTGGACCTTTAAGGGAACGTTTACACTGTTTGTACCGTGATGAATGAATCATGTACCTGCATGGTGCCCTCTTGTCTAACAGTGTAAAGTAAAGTTTCTAATTTGAGATTTGAGTAATGAATGCCTCGTTACTAATGGATGTGTATTGAAAGCTGCCACCATGGATGATTAATGAATAAGAGGGAGATAAACGGGGTGATGATGGAAGCTAAGTGGTGAGCCCTGTTGATTTTTAGACAGTCTGTTAAACATAGACTATGACGAAGGGATTGTTTGGGCTGTAGAAACGTCACTGCCTCGTAGGTTAAATCGTTATTCCTCTTTCCAAAGCGCCGTATCACTGGAATCACCACTGGCACACAAGACCAGTGGTCACCGTGGGATGTGAGGCAGGGCTTAGTTCTCATAGACGCTGGTTAATTATCTTTTATTCAGCGGCCTCATTTTACAGGAGGACGTGCGGTGGTTCTCAGCCGAGCTGTCACCTCTGGACTGACCTCTCCTCGTGTTGTGTGTTGGTCTCAGACACATGCAGTGTAGCCATTTGTTCCAAAAGTGTGAATACTAGCATCCGGTGGAGAGCAGCACGTGTCATTGGATGGATATTAGCTGCGTCCAAAACCACACACTATACTACACGTACTACACTAATGGACTTGTACTGGTGGTGTACCGTTTTGAATATGAAAGCTTTGGAGCAGCCACTGAAACCGAGGCTTCAGAAACAAACTAGAACAATTGCAATACGTTTCCTCGATTTACTTGAATAGTTTGTTAAACGTACTAAAGCGATTAACCCTAACCATTTCTTGCACCTCAGTTACTTAAGTAAAGCTCCTTAAGACCAATTAATTTGGAGAAATTCTACAGACCGAAGTCTTTTAGCCAAAAGCTTCCCAGCATTCTTAGCGGGTTAAAGTTAATCTAACTCGTTCAAGAGTAATAATTACTCGGACTGTCAGCTCAGCTGACACTGTTTAAGCTGATTGTGCTGTTTGGGTTATCCTTGCTGGCTGAAGAGGTGATAACCGAAAATGAAGTAATTATAACTCAAATATTAGATATAATTCAAATACAGGCCACAGTTATCCAACCTCGAACTTGCTAAACTATTTATTCATGTATTTATTTTTGAGGCAATACGTTTGCATGTTGTTTTAAGTAAACTGGTTGAAGTTTATAGTGTGGGTTTATGCGGCCATCATGAGGCCACCTAGATTGTAAATTGCCCCCTTTGGTCCATCAGATCAGGTCAGGACAGTTTGTGGAGTCTGTGGGAAAATCTGACTGACAGATGAAGCGCTAGTTCAAACTAAAGGCAAATGACGTCATTAAATTGGTACTTTATCTGTTCATCTTTAAACAGTTCAACAGCTAAATTTGGTAAGGTGAGGCTTCAGAACCTTCTGTCTGGTCTAACTTGTTTTTTTACACCGTGGATGAATTTGTTGTTAGATGAATATCGCCCATAATATTTTTGCGCATATAAACAGCGTCGTTACATGTCATTTTCATACCGTTGTTCACAATCAAATATGGAGTTCATATTGTTTTCAAAAGTGACCAGAAGGCTAGACTGAACGTGATCAGTGTGATGTGTTTATATGGTGTTAAAAAGCTCACTTTTTTAGCCATATGGCTCTAAACAGAGACAGCGGCCTTAAACTGCTGCGAGAAAAAGAGCGCAACTACACTCAAAATGTGCACGATTGCCATGACAACGAGTCACGGGTTGAGTATACTCATACTGAAAGTACTGACTAATAAAACAGTAAAGATGCGATACGTTTAAAATCGTTTAAACCCGTTTAAATTCTGTTTAATTAGCGCGGCCCGTTATTGGGCTCATGAATGGTTAATCCTTTTACAGGCTTCTCGCTCCAGCTGAGGATGCTGAGCTTTGGGTGGGCGTGAATGAACACTGATCTAAAAGGCCGAGCCCCCCTTTTAGGTAAAAAAAGCGCGCGGACCTTTTAAATGCCTTTTATTCATGTCTGTTTAAGCCCCTGCGGGTGGGAAATGAAGGGGGACCAGTCTCCCTCCGCGGGACATTAATTGGAGGTGCGGGTCCACAATACGGGCGTATGTTGCCTCATCAGTTCTTCATTCTGTGTCTAATGGCCTGCTGGGTGGGGGCTGGGAGGCTGGAGAGAGGCATTACTTACACTTTGAATGCCTTTACTGGGTGAACAGCTGCGCCATGTGCCGCTCGCCTGCCCTCGTCATTAGAGCAACACGGCTCGCCCGACCACACGTGGCTTTAACGCAGGAGAGATGAGCTCAGGTGTCAGTGCACAGCCCTGCACTGCTGTGTGTTTTCCCCACTCTGAGGGTGAATTAAATCGAGTTTAGAGTTTAAATCGAGAGTTCAATCCAGCTTTTATTTCATTTCCAGTTGCTCCACCTAACCCATTAATGACATCTCCGAGATTTTAACTGTCCTGGCTCCACATGATCTCATTGATCATGATCTCAAAAGACATTTTCAGAAAGGTCAAAACATAAAAGGTGGTTGCTTAGTAAACACTAGAAAATCGAACTCAGACTGAACAAAAGTATATGCAATCAAAAAAACTAGGAGAATGCTCATTATTTTAGACTAACTGCACTTTCTGATGGTACAGTAAACTCAACTGGAGATGAACAGGTTAATTTTTACACATGGCTTAACAAGTAAGCGATTAAAGTCAAAATGTGTGCTAAAGTTAATATACATTAACCTGGGTTGCCCAATCGTAGTCCTGGAGATCTACCAGAGCTCAGATCCAGCACACCTGGCTCTAATACTCAAATGATCCTGAAAGCCTTTATTTCCTGGATCAGGTGTGTTTGATTAGGGCTGGAGCTAAACTGTGCAGGGTGGTATATCTTCAGGACCAGGATTGGGCAGTCTAGCATTAACCAGTCATAAAACCCAGGGTTAAATGACGGTTATGAATGTAATGTTGATTTTTCTCAAACAGGGCTTCGAGTTTGGATGCAACTAGATTAATAACACAACTTTTATGCAATCCACATAAAGTCTTAAACTTTGTTGGATAGTTATTAAAGGTGCAGTGTGTAAGATTTAGTGGCCTGTACCACTGAGGTTGCAGATGGCAACTAACTGAATGCCCCTCCCTCACCCCTCCCTTTCCAAGCATGTTGGTAGTCAAGTTTTCTGCCTGTCCCAGTTTTGTTTTGCTTAGTTATTTGAATTGAGTAAATTCTTCACTTTTTTAGTGCACAATGTTAACTTCAAGCAGGAAAATTGTATATAGACAGACCATAGAAGTTATTCATTTAGGTTAATGATATGAGTATAATGATTGGACAGCTCAGCACTGAATCAGGTCACTTACAGTTCATACATGTATCCAGCTGTGAAAAGAGATTAGCATGATAATCAGTTATAGCTGACTCATTTTTCATAGTTACATATCTCACCATCATACAGCCTATTTCACAATGTAGCTCACCTTCACTCACTGTCTCAGCAAATCAGACAATCCCAAGATATGCAAATTATTAAATGCAGCATCATCAGATGCTCATAACTGATTGGTAACTACTCTGATGGCAGATTTTCACCACAAGGCATAACTGATGCTTTATTAGTGATGGCTGACTGATGATGGTTGACTCCCTCTCACTTTGCATAACTGGGGTGGACAGACAGGTGGTCATGCTTATTCTTAGCTGCCTCCAGATGGACTTCATAGCTTGGTCAGTGATAGGAAGTACATGTTTGTAATAAAGTGGATGGAGAGTTTATGTAATGAGTTTATTTATAAAATGTATGTAATGTAGCCCTGATTTTATATAAAATTAATACAATGTAGTCCTGCTCTACACCTTTGTACATTTACGTGTGACTTTTTAATTAGATGATTAGTGGAATCAGCCATCTTTGAACCAAGACCAGGACTTGGAAACTATTCTGCCACACCTGCATTTAGTAGTGGTCCAATTGCTTAAGCCTCAGTAGATCTTCAATCTGTGCTGAGAGGCTCTATAGAAGTGGTGGACTTTTATGGTTCTTTATGGTTTATACAGGGGTGCCTAATGCCAGTCCTGAAGATCACCAGCATGTGGATGTTAGGGCCAGTAACAATACTCATTTAAAGTAAAGAGATATTATCTCAAGGTTGGACCATTTGTATTTGTCCATTCATAATGAAGGACGGCTACAGAATTCAAATAATGAAAATTTTATTTATTTTATATAATTATTTTCAGGGAGGTGGTGACTATGTTCTTCCATGTCTTGTTGTTGGTGGATCTGTTATGGTAAGCATCTTTTGCAGAGAGATGTGTCCAGCCTTGCTGGCTATAAAAACGGTTTTGCTGAAGATGCATAAAATGTACAAAGGCATCATCATCATCATCTAATGTTTCCAGAATGGGTCTTAGCCATCATTTCCCATCATACTGACACACAATGTGCTTTCCTGGTATACACTGCCTGCAGCTAATTTCATCTGAACGCCCAGTTTCTGCTGCTTGTGTCACTGCTGTCTCAGGCTTTTTCATCAGTACTATAGGTGATCAGTGATTGGTTTGGCATTCTAAAATTTGTCTTTGAAATCTGATGAAGGCAATGAGGACCACATCAGAACAAGTTACTGTGCAGGTAAAAAAAAAAAACACACATTCAGTTAAACATAAAGGTCTAACTGTGTACCTTAAATGAAATCTAAAAGGCCCACTTACCTGTCAGAAAGGAACACATTGGTATCATTTCATGACCTAATGTATTAAAATAGAAAAAGTAGAATAAGAAGAGTGGAGTCAGAACAGGGTGTAAGGAATCAGTCTAACTTCAAAAATAAAACTGTGAAATGGACAATTAAACTGACAGTTTCAATCCACTGACAGTATGCTCTCTGTCAGTATGATGGAAATGGTATCCAACGTTTATTCTGGACACATCAGATGCTGGGGCTTCTTTCTAAATTTGATCCGTTCTTATGGCTCTGTAACAGCAAAACAGAATACTTTTTGGGTGCCTCTGCAAGAGATTCTGTGCATAATAGATTACTGACAACAAGAAATGGAAGAATATATTACCTCTCACAAAATACAGACTTTATATAGCAGTATAAAGTTATTTAGGTCTTTCTGTTTATTGCCTTACTAAATAATTGTCTTGTGCTTATTAATCATAAAATGTACATATATATATATATATTAATTTAATATATTATTAATAATAATATATATATAATTTTATAGACAGTTATAACCTTATTTCTTTTTTTTTATTAAGTTGTAGCTGTCCTTATTCAAGAAAATAGTTTTAATCACTGTTGATATAATAAATGGTAAATGGTTTTGAGGATGGGCGGTGCAGTGGCGTGGTGGGTAGCGCTGTCGCCTCACAGCAAGGAGGGCCTGGGTTCCATTCCCCGGCCGGGTGACCGGGGTGGAGTTTGCATGTTGTCTGTGTGGGTTTCCTCCCACAGTCCAAAGACATGCAGTCAGGCCAATTGGACATGCTAAATTGCCCCTAGGTGTGAGTGACTGCCCTGCGATGGACTGGCGACCTGTCCAGGGGGTATCCTGCCTTTCGCCCGAAGACTGCTGGGATAGGCTCCAGCATCTCCCTGCGACCATGACGGAGAAGCGTAATCAAACTTTGAACACTCTTGGTCAAATGATGTTGTTATTTTCACAGTAAAACGTCATTTGACCAAGGGTGGCCAAACTTTTGCATACCTGATACAAGCAAACCTTTACAACTAAGTTATAAGAACCATACCTGAAAAAAGAGTGTGAAGAACTTTTTAAAGGTTTTATACTAATTGAAGGGCACTTCCTAGAAACTTTATGTGAGGGTTTAAACTTTAAAAAGGCTCTTCACAATTGCACGTCTAATTTATTAGAATGGTTCTCTAAAGAACCTTCTGTTGAATGCTTTTTAGGGGAACAGAAGTGTTTTTTTCTGGCATCACACTACAAGCCGTTTTAAGCACCTCTGATTTCAAGCATGTGTGCAAGTTTACTTCTTCAGCCTCTAAACTCTGACATCACATTTGCTTCCCTTGTTCATTTGTCTCTCATGTTTGGTATGGGTGATGCAGATTTAATTTCCTAGGTCCAGTCCCCTCCCAAATGTCTTCCTGTCTTATTAAGATTAGCAAAAATGCCCTAATAGCTGTTACTTTCATCATCTACTCATGATAAGACAAACAGTTATTATTCAAAGGGCTGATATCCTACGTTTCTTCCCTTGAGGTCTACTTACAATGTTTGGTTTAATTCATTTTTACAGAACAGCTCTTTATCTCTTAACATGTAACAGGTTGTTTTGGTTACTGTGCCTTTGAGACTGATTTATGTAAATTCTCTCTGTTTTAATTGGCTGCCCTGACATCTTCCTTATAACTTCAGCATGGCTGGGTGGAGCTAAATCGCTGTAGGCCAAAGAGGCAGCTATGCAGAAATGCAGCAGTTTTGTGACATCACAAAAAACAATTCTTTCCAAACAGGCTATTTTTGTACCAGGTTTGTTTTGAAACTTTATCAGTGTTTACACACTACATGAAATTGTTGTAATAATAAAAAAAGACAAGGAAAACTCAATATTTTCAATATTTGGCTTTAAGTAGAATGAAGAACTAATATTCCTAGAAATATGAATGAATTAATAAATCAATTTCCACTTATTTATATTATAGCTTTTTCATAAGTTCATATTATTTTGACACTGTAGTAAGTAACCTGCAATGCCATCCTACACTGTTAGAAATAAAGGTACTATGCAGGTACATGATTAAATTTATCAAGGTACAAACAACGTAAGTGTACCCTCAAAGGTACAGCAGTGGTTTTAAGGTCCAATAGTGTACCTTACAGGAGTTTTTCCTAGTGGAAAAGTAGATATTTGTACCTTTTCATAACCAAATGTTTTAAATCAACATTAAAATAAAAAAAAGCCTGGAGATGAGACAGGGTGTGTGGAGTCAGTACAGCTTAGAAATTTCAGTGGATTCTGGTACAATTATGTTCCCTGACTAAAGGTACTGGGATGTACCCCTGAGGGTACCACTGCAGTGACAAGAGGGGTACTGCCCCAGTGACAGTGTCATACCTTTATTTCTGAGAGTGCAAGCTACTGCACCATTTCCCACCGAACCTGTCAATCAGGGTTTACCATCGCGCACATTAGGAAACTAAAATATTACAAGAGAAGAGCGACTGAAGGCCCAACATATAAATAAACAAAACAAAATGAATAAACAAAATTTATTCACAATATTGGCAAACAAACAAACAAAAAAACACATTCTCTGTAGTTGAATGATGAATAAGCATGAATAATCAGTCTGTAAGGGTAGGTGAGACCAAGGATGTCTAAATGTAAGGGCGTAATCATCATCCATTCATCGGTCAAGCTTTTCCAACAGGGAGGCCCTGGGCACGCTGGTACTCCTGCTGCAGGCTGGCCAGGACTTCACGATGCTGCTCAGACTTTCGCTCCATCTCTTTAAGTAACGTTTCATAGCGCTGACTGAAAAAGAAAGCAGTTTCCACAGACACAGATTAAGCCTGTTCAGAGACTAAACTGCACTCAAAACAGTTTTCAGTCCACACAGTCTACAGTGGAAGAAAAACGCAGTGGTGTTCGCAGCTGTATTTGTTAATTTTATGTGACAACTGACAATACAATAAACTGCAGCCCATGGCTTACAATCACACTTACATTTCACCAGTGATGTACTCCAGCCTTTTGGCCACTGTTGCCTTTGCTTCATCAAGGTCTTGTTTCACCAGTACTGGTCCAATGAGTTTGTAAACTGTATTCTGGCTATCCAACAAGTACAGCTCCTGAGGAATAGATTGAAGACAAGCCACATGCCCCAGCATTAGAAACTTTAACCATCATGGCGGAGAGATGTATCCAAGGTGCCGTAAGGTAAAACAGCACAAAAAATATTTTTTAGATTTACCACTATTATTATCAACATTACACATATAAACTAAGAAGTGAGATGTAGGCTCACCTTTTTGTTTTAATAAATAAAATGAATATATATGCATTAAAACTCCACCACTATAAAGAGTTAGAAAATTTCTTTACGATTTTCATTTCAAACCACTCTGAATGACGGCCTGCAACTCAGTTATTTCTCTATGCAGAAATTCCCTTCCTTCAGATAATTACATGTTACTTGCTCTTACCTCTTTGACTATGTTATTCTCCGTCAGCTGAGCCTCAAGTTTCTGTCGAGCCGACATGCTTTTACTGACATCTGCAATGTAACCCACACAAGTGGAATGAATGCAGTTCATTGCACTGCCAACAGTCAAGCAACGTCAAAGAATCAAGACGAGACACGCTGAAATGGTTCTCTGCATGGTGAATTGGTTCTTCAGATAGCTGAAGAATGTCTAGTACATGGTTCTATATAGAAGCTTTTTGAGAAGGGTTCTATAAAGCACCAAACGGGGTTTTTCTACGATTACAAGCTTGACATCGTAACAATAGCAGAACACCTCAAAAAGGTGCTCTATAGAACCATATACAATCTCAAGGAGCATCTCACCATGCAAAGAACCATTTAAACATACAATGGTTCTACACAGAACTCATTGTCCTAAACAGAACCATTGCCTTGAAGAACAGATGAAATACCCTCCTTTTTGAGTGTACAGCTCTCTCTGGTGGCACCGTGACTAAGAGGACAGTTTCCACAAGGGACGTGATTTTAGTGAAGTGCTGTATTCAACATACAGATCAACGATCTTTTAACACAAGTCTGTTATTCATTATCACTCTCGACATATAACATTCGGGTTCAAGGGAGGCTCGACATTAAGGTTCAGCGTCCAAATGAATACCGGAGTAGCTAGCGCTGTTCGTTATTCAGCTAGTTGGGGAACTCGCCGTGCTGACAGATCAGTCTTTATATGGTAAAGAAGGCACTCAGTCGTGTCTGCCACACTGGCGAGACGAAGGTCGGTTTCCTACTCGCCAGCTTCTTGTTCGAATGTTCCCGTTCCACCTTAAGTGGAGCAGCAGTTCCATTCTGGCGCCTGAGTCTGTATGTAACTGCTGCACCATTTAAGGTGGAACGGGAACATTCGAACAAGAAACTAACATACAGAAAGCTCCGTGTCTGCTCCGCCTAAACACGCACATACCTTTCTGTATCTGTTGGTATTTCTCCAGTTCAGACTGCAGCTTCCTTTGTATCGCCTCCGCCATTTCAACGGCAGCTGTAAACTACTCAGAAATGTTAGATTTTACACAAAATAAATCGGCGGATTTAGCCAACTTCGCTGCATGCAGGTTTAACGTGGGCGCAGCGCTAGTGACGTAATGATGTAGCGACTAGTCGGGCGTGGAGTCTGTATGAGAGTCGTGTCGCCCCCTGCTGTCCCGACCCAGTAACTACAGTCATTACCGTCAATAAACCACTCGCCATAAACAGCATATTCAACATCAGACATCCGACTTGGATTAAAAATACATTTTAATCATGATAAAATAATTATTACATGTACGATTTCATTTCTTACTGCTAAATAATGTCACATAAGCAAATCTAGTCCTTCGCGTTAGGATTCGTTTCACACTAAGAAGTCGATTTGAATGTGTAATCATTAGAGGAGTCAGGAGTCGTTTACTAGGGATCTTGGGGAGATATCTACTTCATGAAAAATCAGGTTCTAGTAATTGTTTCTCTCATCAAAGTAAATTGGAGAAAGCTTTTGAATGGTTTAATGTATTTATTAGTATTAACGTTGCTGGCATTTTTACTTGATCAAATTCGAATGTCTTTAATATTTGTCAGTTAATTTCTCTGTTGTGGAAATCTCCGTTAGTCGAGGCCGCAGTTCCTCCTCCTGCTCGCGTGGGGGCAGCAGTCTCAGTTTACAGAGCAGCGTCAGGGTGACAGCAGTTTGCCAGTATGGCGCTGCACATGGTTTGAATAGTGAGCGAGTTAACGTGAAGGTCTTTTCGTGCTTGTGTGAGCTGAATTCGCCCCTGACAGGTAATGATATGGTTTTGCATCTTTCCATAGTGTCAAAGTGTCTGTTACTCTATCGGAGAGCTAGCCGTTACAGTGAAGCCTGCCTACAGCTGGAGAGAGAGAGTTTAATGCTGTGTGTAAGTCACTGCCCCTTGTTCCAGACCGTATATTCAGCAGCAGAACTACATGAGGAATGTGTTTTATGTGCGCCTGTGTTCTTGGTTTATGCACCCTGACATGTGTTCAGTTATGTCTGTTAAACCGTATGGAAATCTGATATATGACCATACACAGATAAAGGGTTAGGCATATTTTTAAAAATATATGTGACATATGTCCATATATGGCCAAATCATATTTTCTTGGGAATGACTGGTTTATCTCCCTCTAAGCTCCTCTTCTAGAGCTGGTATGCACATTTGTTGCTTAACTAACACAGGAGAAGCTCCGGAGGCATCAGTACAGAACCGTGCTGTTATTTTGTCAGCAGGGAAGAGACAAGAAAGCGTTTTTAAAAATCACCCAGAGTGCCAAAATTGGGATGCAGTCCACAGTAATTCAGAACAGTGACATTATATTCTATATAAGCCCTATTGATTTATAGTTGAGCAACATCAGGATTGCTATGAGATGAGTGTAAATATTTTTAAAGAATTGAGTATTTTATACTGGGATGGGCTCCAGCACCCCAGCCTGGATGGATGGATGGAGTATTTTATACTCCAAGACGAGTCTTGATTCTATAGCTATCCTATTTCTTGTCATGCGTGAAATACTCTGGGTAGTTTGACTGGCAATGATATTTGCATTAACACTGGAAGAAACAGTGTAATTTTCCACTGCGTTCGGGTTTTGTGAAGGTTGATGCTGCTGATGGTGTTATGTAGCCTCTCTGCAGTCAACAGGGCATCTTGTGTATCTGTGTCACGTTTCAAAATTGGGCTCTACGACCTGTCAGAATCTCCAAATAAAAAGCCTAAATCTGATCAGTTTCCTTACTCTCTCGTAGATTAGTGTCTTCTGAGTGCCCACTGATCTTTTAAAAGTTTATTAATGTCAGTTTATAAATATTATTTGATAGTTCTTTTTTCCACTGCAATATCCCACAGATTTGTAAGGATGAATATTGTCCTGTCTCCACTTACTACCTGTTGGTACTAACTGTTGGTCATCATGCACCCACTGACCCACTATGAGTACTTTTGGGGAAAGACTGCAAGACAAGCAAGTTGATGGTTGTGAGATGTGTGGAGTTATGGATCCAGCATTTATGTGCAAGGCTGTTGCGCAAGCTTGCTGAGTCCTGGCACTGACAGAGCACTCTTCCATTTATTCGCGTTTATTGTGAACTACAGAATGTCAAAAACAGCATTTCAAAAATCCAAGGACTAAAACCATAATCAGTTCATAAATGCTATGAGAGAAGATTAGGACTGGCACATTTGTCTCTATTTTGTATACTAGTAAATCAAGTTAATAATAAAAAATGCATTAATATGTATATAATATGTATGTATAAATACATGAATAATCAACTAATGTACAGATTATTTTGATTAATATGATAAGTAATGAATCTGATGAGTAATTTTTTAATGATGAGTAGTTTTTTGAAAAAAAGACCAAAGAAGTCACTAAAAACACCTAATAGTACAGTAACATCACATGTAGCCTTTCAGTGATTCTAAAGTACTTTATGTATCTTTTATAATACATCATTAAAATTCTGTTATATAGCTATAACAGAATGGGGTGCTA
Source organism: Pygocentrus nattereri (assembly GCF_015220715.1). Taxonomy (NCBI): domain Eukaryota; kingdom Metazoa; phylum Chordata; class Actinopteri; order Characiformes; family Serrasalmidae; genus Pygocentrus; species Pygocentrus nattereri. Next base: position 18,927,062 of record NC_051218.1, read on the forward strand.
AATTGGATGATTTGAGGAGGTTATAGGCCTGTTTGAGCTTCAAGCCACTCTTTTTTAGCCTATTAGTGAAAGACTTACACACTGTCATGGCCATGTCTTATCTAAATCAGTTACTTTAGTCAATTTCCTGGTTTCAGAACACTTACAGTATACTGGACATCCATAGTTTGCTAGTCTTTGGTGTGGCAGACCAGGCAGTGCTTAGGCTGTTGAATTAGCAATTTCCATGATTCTAGGCATTTTGAGATTTTTGTATTTGTTGCAAGTAGCTTCTACATATATTCATATTCTTTAAATGTGTTGTTTAAAGAAAGACTCAACATTATAAACGTTATTAAAATGATAGATGATGTGTAATAACCCGATTTTATGACCCAAAGATTGGCGAGGTTTGCTCTATGCCTGTCAACAGACTGTGTGTGTGTGTGTGTGTGTGTGTGTATTGGTCCTCTCTGCTGGTCTGTTCCCTGATGTTGTCTAATCTAGGTTATATCAATAGTTTCTTTTTAGCTGTTACAGTGATAGTTTCTCTGTGCAACAGCAGCTTATTTAAGACCATATTTCATAGTGATTCTGGAAAAAATCAGCCAGCGAAACAGCATGTATGACAGCAGGTGGATCAGCTCATCAGGGGGACCACCACAATATCACATCTGCTATCACAGTGGTTACAAATCTGATTTGATGCTGTTAGTTATGTGTCGACCCAAACAAGTTTGTTAAAAGGGAAAAAGAATATGCAAAAAAAACCCTCCAAGGCAACTGCCTATTCTGACCACAGCCTCTGTGCGTTTTAAGGCCAAAATATGTGAAGTTCTGTTTGCCTGGCAATGTCTACTAGTATTGGGCAATATATCGGTTCATCCAGTGTACAAGTTGAAGGTATGAGTTATACTGGTGTTCCCTCACCTCCCATATAGGGAGTTGCAGTCTGAGAAGTGTTAGTCCAGTTTGTTGTTGAAGGAGCAGACATTACAATTTAATTCCTTTAAAAAAAGTGACTTTGAACGTGGCATGGTTGTTGGTGCCTGACGGGCTGGTCTGAGTATTTCAGAAACTGCTGATCTACTGGGATTTTCACATACAACCATCTCTAGGGTTTACAGAGAATGGTCAGAAAAAGAGAAAATATCCAGTGAGCGGCAGTTGTGTGGACAAAAATGCCTTGTTGATGTGAGAGGTCAGAGGAGAATGGGCAGACTGGTTTGAGATGATAGAAAGGCAACAGTAACTCAAATAACCACTTGTTAGAACCAAGGAATGCAGAATACCAGCTCACCGAAATTGGACAGTAGAAGATTGGAAAAATGTTGCCTGGTCTGACGAGTCTCGATTTCAGCTCCGACATTCAGGTGGTAGAGTCAGAATTTGGCATAAACAACATGAAAGCGTGGATCCATCCTGCGTTGTATCAACGGTTCAGGCTGATGGTGGTGGTGTAATGGTGTGGGGGATATTTTCTTGGCACACTTTGGGCCCCTTAGTACCAATTTGAGCATCATTTAAATGCCGCAGCCTACCTGAGTATTGTTGCTGACCATGTCCATCCCTTTATGACCACAGTGTGCCCATATTCTGATGGCTACTTCCAGCAGCATAATGCACCATGTCACAAAGCTCATATCATCTCAATCTGGTTTCTTGAACATGACAATGAGTTCAGTGTACTCCAGTGGCCTCCACAGTCATCAGATCCCAATCCAGTAGAGCACCTTTGGGATGTAGTGGAACGGGAGATTCATGTCATAGATGTGCAGCCAGCAAATCTGCAGTAACTGCATGATGCTATCGTGTCAATATGGACCAAAATCTCTGAGGGACGTTTCCAACACCTCGTTGAAAGTATGCCACGAAGAATTAAGGCAGTTCTGAAGGCAAAAGGGGGTCCAACCCCCTTTTGGGACTATATATATATATATATATATATATAATGAACATATTAATGACTCCGAGAGAGACTGGGAGAAGTTGCTGTGGTCAGATGAGACCAAAATTGAGCTCCCCACCGTCAAGCATAGTGGTGGAAGTATTATGTTTTGGGGTGTTTTTCTTCTAAGGGCACAGGCCAACTTCAACGCATCGACGGGAAGATGGGGCCATGTATCGCAAAATCCTGGGTGACAACCTCCTTGCCTCCACCAGGGCACTGAAAATGGGTCATGGATGGGTCTTCCAGCATGACAATGACCGAAAACATACAGCCAAGGAAACAAAGGAGTGGCTCCATAAGAAGCATATCAAGGTCAAGGAATGGCCTAGCCAGTCTCCTGACCTCAATCCCATAGAAAATATATGGAGAGAACTGAAGCTTCACGTTTCCAAATGCATTACTAAAAACCTTAAGGATTTGGAGATGATCTGCAGAGAGGAGTGGGCCAAAATTACTCCTGAAGTGTGTGCAAAATTTATAAAAAACTACAAGAAACGTCTGACTGCTGTGCTTGCCAACAAGAGTTCTGCTGGGCTGGTGTGGTTACACATGGTCTGCGGTTTTGAGGCCGGTTGGATGTACTGCAAAATTCTCTGAAACACTTTTTGAGATGGCTTAAGGTAGAGAAATGACAATTCAGTTCACGGGCAACAGCTCTGTTGCACGTTCCTGAAGTCAGCATGCCAATTGCACGCTCCCTCAAAACATGCGACATATGTGGCATTATACTGTGTGATAAAACTGCACATTTTAGAGTGGCCTTTTATTGTGGACAGCCTAAGGCACACCTGTGCAATCATGCTGTCTAATCAGCATCTTGATATGGCACACCTATGAGGTGGATGGATTATCTCAGCAAAGGAGAAGTGCTCACCAACACAGATTTAGACACATTTGTGAACAATATTTGAGAGAAAAAGGCCTTTTGTGTACATAGAAAAAGTCTTAGATCTTTGAGTTCAGCTCATGAAAAATGGGAGCAAAAACAAGTGTTGCGTTTATTTTTGTTTTTTATATATATATATATATATATATATATAAAATATAAATTTAGAACTGTGTGAAAACAATTTAGAATTCCTGTGATGCAGGAACAACAAACCTGAAAAGATCATGCGTTGAACTAGAAAAATAAGAGGTTTTAATAAGAAAAATATTTTTAGGATAATACCAACATGAAAAAGGAAGCTTAATTAAAAGTATGGATAAAAATGGAGAACAATAATCTGAACAGGTATGATTCATACAAACACACAACATCAAACACAAAGGCTTAAAAACCAGCAGGCTAAAAGTTGATAGAAAGGTTGTGGTGGTGGAGGTGAGAGCAGCTTCAAATGTCTTCCTTAGGTTACACAGATTTAGTCAAAACAATTTTAGGTTCATGCAAATTATATATGTAAAATGGACGATCTAAATATACAATTTCTGATTCATCATCACAGATAAAAACTGCTATTATGCAGACTTGGATCAGAAATAAAACTGAACACTGTGTCGTTGGCGAAATTCAGTCAACAAAGATGATGTCCCTTTGTGCATCTGCCCCAAATGGTCACCTTTTACCTGGTTACATGATGAAGGAAATGCCCAGTTCCAACTCCTGTACCATAGACCACATGTATGGTAGGTTAGATTGGAGATGGACATAAATCATAAGTCCTTATCTCATGTCCCAGTGTCTTTCATAAAAAAACAAACATGTCACAGGCCTCACAGAAAAAGTGAAAAAGTGCATATACACACTTTGTTTCAGGTCATCAACATAACCCAAGTAAACACAATATTCTGTGTTTAAATGGTGACTTAATTTATTGAAGTAAAATGCTGTTTAGCTCAACCTGGCCCCATGTGAAAAAGTAATTACCCCCTTAGTAGCCAAAATCAATTGACTATGAGGTTCTTTTTCATTAGCCAAACCCAGGCATTTAACATCACACAAGTAGAACCTGTCTGGGTTCTATGTGAAGCAGCTAGAATGTCTCAAAAAGTGGCATATGATGCCACATTCTAAAGAGATAAAGAGAGTCATTGAAGTCTGCCAGTATGGAAAGAGTTAAAAGCCTTTACTAAGGCTCTGGAACTCCAGCAAACGACAGTGAGAGACATCCTCAAATGGAGAAACTTGGAACAGTGTTGTTTCCAGTTTCCCAGGAGTGGCCAGCCTACCAAAATTTCACCAAGAGCACATTGACGACTCATCCAGGAGTTTAAAAAAGAACCCAGATGAACATTGAAGAATGGCAGCGCACGCGACAAAGACACTGGCCAGAAATGGCATCCATGGGAGAGCTGCAAGGTGCAAACCAAAAAAAAGTCGCATTTTCCAAAAGTCTAGGCAAGTTTAGTTATATAGCACGTTTCATACACTACTTTCATTCATAGTGCTTTACAAATGAGAAAATACAAAGTCAATTAAAGAATAAAGGAGAATAGAAATTAAAAACCTGATTTAGACATGATTAAAACAGTAGATTTTAAAAGAGAAAAATCATTCAATTAAAAATCTAATAAAAAAATAATAAATTAGGATAATAAAGTGCTGTTCCAAATAACATCTAGATTATCTCTGAGACTTGTGGGATAATATTCTGTGGATTGATGAGCCAAAAGTGCAACTTTTGGAAGACATGGGTCCAGTTATTTTAAAGCTGACTATGCATTCCACCATGAGAACATCATACCAATAGTCAAACATGGTGCTATCAGTGTGATGATCTGGGGCTGCTTTGCTTCTGCAGGATCTGGATGACTTGTCATAATTATTGTAAAGATTAATTCTGCTCTCTATTAGGAAATCCAAGGAATGTCCACCCATCAGTTCATGACCTAAAGCAGGGGTGTGAAACTCAACAAGTCAAAGGGCCATATTAGAAAATCTCAACAAATCCGAGGGCCAGAGGGGAAAAAAAGTATTTTATTTTTAATTAATGATGTGTTATAACCTGAACTGGCCATTGTTTGTTCAAAATATGCAAAAACTTCTATAGTAAAAGATAAGCACTTGTAGTAGACTTTGAAATATTACATAAGTACTTGAAATATTCCAATTCCCATGAGCTAGGTCTTTTAAACCTACTTATCTGCTTGAACTAGACACCAGGCATCCTTTCTTTGCTGAAAGCTCATTAATACTTCGGCTCAGTTTCTGAGCTGCTGAGCTGGCTTTAGGCGTTTACGTTGATTGAACTGCAGCTGAATTGCAGCTAATGTGTTTGCTGATACGACTGGTGTGGAATTTTGTAGAATTGTGGTGTAACTGCTGTCCCATAGATTGTTGTTGCGGGGAGGAGAGTTGGAGTGAATATAACAGTTCACTGGATGCCTGGGACTATAGTGCAGCGCATTGTGAAACAGGGTAATATTAATAGACAATTAAAATACTTCTGCGGGCTGGATAGGATGGTGTCATGGCCCTGATCTGGCCCGGGGGCCATGTTTGACACATGGAATCTAAAGCACAAGCGCAGTTGGGTCATGCAGCTGGACAATGATCTGAGGCACACAAGCAAGTCCACCTCTGAATGGCTACAAAGTTTCAAAATTAAGGATTAAAGTCCTGTCTTGAGTCCTAGTGAGCCGCTGTGGCAGGACCTTAAACGGGCAGTTTGTGCTTGAAAGCATGAAAATAAGTGTATTATTCTATAGTAAAAAATTCACATTTGATTATGCATAGATAATGTACACCCCTTCAATACATTATACCATGATATACACCGAAACTGTCAGTAATTTTAATCGAGCATTTGCAACGAAAAACAATAAATGTGGCCTTTAAAAATAAATCATATAAGCATCATATGGTAATGTTTGCTCTATATTTAAAATAAAGATGTCACTACAATGTAAATAAAGCATAGTTTGACTTTTTAATGTGAAAGCTTGAACAAAAAAAAACGGCTAATAAAATAACTATTTTTCGTCTTTGGAGGGGCTCAGTTATACTGTGCTAAATTTTTCTGCCATCCCACTCACTATTAATGTCTATCGCTGAGCAGAGAATGTATGCAGTGTATGCTGAGCAGAGAATTAGTTCATGTTTAGCTTGTGTTTAGTTTAACTCAACATAGCCCAAATATTGAGTTTCAACTATGATAAATGAAAGTATTTTGGAGTCAGATGCTGGTTGTCATGCTATGACATTCAATCTCATTTGATGTAATGACTTGACCTCCAGGTGCAGGAAAAGTAAGTTTACAGGTTCAGTGTGTTAGACTGCATTTTATTCCTTTTGCCCTAGAGTGATACTTGAGTATGTGCTGGCCAGTGCTGTAATGTGTTTGTTTTTTATTTTTGTATACACTTTAGATGCTGGTACAAAAGTAATTATGATTTCAGATTTTGTGGACCACTTTTCACTTCACTGATACCAGCCTGTCAGGTTGCCTGATTTGCTCTCCTTTACTTATTATTCACTTACATGCCTGCATTCCTCATTCTAGAGTACCTCGACTGATCTAAAATGGATGACTGCAATACTGATACCGTGCTTGCTTTTAAATGAACACTTTTTGATGCAGCAGCATTGATTTAATTGGCTCTGCTCTAGGTAGTTAGGCCATGTAAAACTGAAGCAGGGGTGATTTGGCTTTTTAAAACCTTTTCACAAACTTCACCTGAGAGTAGTGGTTCTACTTTTGGCTGCCTGACTGACCCTCCTTTAGTCCTATCACTATCAGTATGCAACTTCAGGGTGTTGGCAGTATTGGGTGGAATGCTAATATGTCAGAATGCTCCCTGAATTCTGATATTCCTATGAGCTCCATGGCTTATGAATTCTCATGAATTTCATATTATGAAATGAGAGCACAAAAGTCAGATAATTCACTCTTTTTTTTTTCAAGTTTTTTTTTCTGTTTTAGAACATTTTGGTAAACTATAACATTTCTTAACCATCACAGTGACAATCTCATGGTGACAGTAGTCATTTCCAGCCATGATATGAGGGCCATTGTGTTTTCCACAATGGTAAGTATTAAAATGTATAATCCAGTGATCATTATTGGAGGTCCTGCTGCAAGGCTGGTTGTAGGAGAAATGCTAATACTGGCTTATTCCATAGCAAACCCTGCAGCTCACAAACACCACCCACCAAATCAAAAAATGCTAATTTGTCTTCCAAAGCCATTTTGGCTATTTTTCAACAAAACAGTAGGCTTCTAACCATGTCCTGAATGCAGACCAAGACTTTGTTCTTGTAGTATAGATGATTAGAGTAACTTAAACAGCAAGACTGTCACACTAAATCCTGAGAATATTTCTTTGTAATGCTAATCAAGCTAGATTTAGATTGGCATACACGGATATGTACATAAAAATTGGATATTGGCATCGGCTCACAATCGGAACACATTGGTGTGTTCTTAGTTTTTAACAGTTCTCCAGTGAAGAAGCTTCCAGACCTCATCATATAGATTAGGCCTATGCCACTTGCCTAAAATTGATGAGGTTCTTTGCTATGCAGTGTACATATTAGTCTTTATCAGCTAGAAATTAAACACTGCAGTGTAGTTGCTATATTTTCATCTCCCTCTTGGCCAGTCACTTTGGCTGTATTAGATATGATTGGTTATGTAAGACACTGCAGTTTAATGGAAAAGGCTTTGGCCTTATTCTACAGTGCAAGAAAGTACATCTGGGACACCTTTATCATTTGGGTTTTTTTTTTTGTTTGTTTTTTGTTTTTTTATATATATATAAAGAGTTTGTTCAATTAATTTGTTTATGTATTATGGAAGTGGTTCCACAGTGGTTCCCAAACCTGGTCCTGGAGGACCCCCTGCCCTGTGCATTTTAGTGTTTGCACTGTTCACAACACACCTGATCCAACTAATCCACTAATTAACAAAGCCTTACTGAGGGTTTGTTTTGGCAGGAAAACAAAATGTGCAGGGTAGGGGGTCCTCCAGGACCATAATTGCAAACCACTGTTCTGCTATATTCAAAAGTGCTTCATTTCAGCTGTAACAGTCACTACTTTGTCCAACTAAACAATAGCAAACTATAATACTTTCAACTAAGCCCCCATTTTACTCAAATGCTATTTGCGTAAAGCCATCAGCTAACAAAATTAATCTGTCAAAAGACATTGTCTCTGGGTAACAAAATATCTGGAAGAAAAATTGCAGATACATTTGAAATTTTTAAGTACAGGTGTCATGAAGTCATAGAAAGAGACAGGAAAAGTTCATAACCTGTCACACTGACCATCCAGAAGAGAAAATCCAGAAATCTTTGCTGAGCATCAATTGGGCAAACTCCATGACTACAACCCTTCATCACACAAGCCTAAATAACATACTAATACTAACCTACACAAAGGAAAGAGACTGCAATGTTTGTCATACCAATGTCTGAGAACCTTTACTTGTCTTACCTAAGTTTTTGATTAATTACTAAGATAAATTTGCATTTCCGTCAGTAAACCTGGTCATTATTCCAGGTTGTCATAGCTTTTCTGATGGGTGTCAATGAATAAATGAAAAGTAACAATAAAAAAACAAGATATAATATTCAGGGAGTGTGTAATGGTTCCTTTTGAGCACTGTATGTACCGAACCGCTGTTGTTGGGAGATCAGTGCTGTCAATAAGAAAAGAAAGGTCTTTGTTTTTCCCTGTGTTGAAGGGGATACTGAAGAACAAACTACTGGGTAACAAATTGCTTGTGATGCCCTGAAAAGGCATTCTGTGCTTTAAAGCTGCATTGTATAAATTTATGGATTTTGGTGGAAAAGTATATTTGCACAAAATGTGTGAGAGGCCATTTTGTAACGTCATCTGTGCTGCAGACAGCTTCCTGAGCTGATGAATCTGATGATTCATGGTTCTTCACCTTCTGCTACACGTTGAGTTTAGCTTGAGTGAATGGATCCGAAAATAAAATGCAGCACACTTTGTAATTTCAGCTGGCTTCAGTGTGACTTCCAGCAGTAAACAGTTCTAGTTGAAGCCACTGGGTTTTACTGTAGAGTAGCTGGCACTAACCTGGAGAAAATATTCCCCTGTCTATGAACAGGAAAGAGGATCAGAAAAAGGTAATAGGTAATATTAAATATGTACTCAATGTTTTATTCTCTTTTACTGCTAAAACAATGAGTTATACTGGGGCCTTTAAAAGGTTATGGTTTAGTAAATTTTCCACTGTCTCAGCTGTGTGTAATTTACTAAGTAAAATTTGCAGTATTTTCTGTACAACTTAAATGTCCCTGTGGTTAGCTAAATGATCAAAATGCTGCTGTAACAACGGAAAACACCTTTTCTTTCATATGTACAGTGTGTGACAATGGCTTTGGAAACCTGACATTTCTCCAGCAAGGAACCCTATTAGCAAGCAAGCCACCACAAATCTGTACCAGAAGAAGCACATGAGTTTGCGGTGGCATCTGTTAAAATGATAGGTGAAGTAGTTTTCAAAAGATGTTGAGTTACTTACTATTAAATTATTTAATATGTGGATTTATAAGATTTTCATGAAAACGGGTAATGCTGATAATGCTGTTTTTTTTTGTTTTTTAATGAAAATATCATGTTAATTTTTTTTAGATATCGCCCAAACTCCAGCTCCAACCTGAGTGCTCTTACTTCAGAAATAGTGCTCTTACTTTCAGACTTTAGAGGGTGACTCGCAGCACCACAAGGAAATTATATTTTAGCATTTTTCTTTTCCCTTCAGTAATGCTGCTTATTTCGGTTGTTAAAAAAACAAAAAAAAACACGTGATACAGCTCTAAACTAATACTCACTGTTTCATTTAAATCAGGTATGCTGGAGTAAAGAGCAAGAACATAAAAAAAGTCAATTTATGTATGTATTACACCATGATACACTATTTACGTTCTGCAGTGTATTATGTGTGGGCTATTAGACCGCTACTGTATTGAAAAGCAAATGGCCTTCATCTCAAAATATGACTTGTATCCTAAATGGAGCCCTTTATGACAAATAATGAAAACTCTTAATTCTGAAACGGCTGAAAAAAAGAGCAGACCTTTATATTTTCCTTTTTGCAGTGAGGATGCAGCCCCTTATGTAAGAGTAGCTGTAGAAGATAATGAATCACTTAATGTAAATGACTGTTTCACTGAAGCAGTTGTTTCTAAAGCAGAATTCGGTGCTGCACCCAGATTGTTTTGCGCTGCCTTCAAAACTGCAACAAAAGCACAAGCCGCAGCACTGCTTTCAGTGTTTTCTGTACGCTGTTCATTTTGCTTTTCTACACTCTGCAGTATTAATACAATTGTGCACTTAGTAATTTTATCACAAGAACTCTTTCTGTGATGCATGAATAGCCTATTTTAGTACACTTCCTTTACCATTTATTTTCTTGATTCAGCCTATTTTGTAAAAAGCACAAATTGCTTGCTCAGCGGGTCTTGCAAATTGGTTATTCTTGTGTCAGTACAAAGCTGTTTTCCCGTGTGAGCAAGTTCAATTTGTCTCGAACCTAAAATAAATATAGGCCTTTCAATATAGGGGGCAAACTGGATGAACTGGCTGGCTTTCAAAATGCCAGGTTGTAAATCTATATATGCAAATGAATAGGTGCAGTGGGACTGACTCTGAGCTTCTTAAATCACTTCATAAAATGTCATTTCATTTAGTCTCTGAGATGATCATCAGCAACTGCTGTTTTTCATCTTTTCTGTATTTTCATCTAAAACACCTCATTATCGTGAACTGACATTACAGTTAACCACATGAGTAGGCTGTTTGTGTGTCTTTTTAATATTTGAATTGATGGTTTAATTGATTGATTTTTTTTTTTTTTTTTCTAACACTGAAAAATTATGTTGCTTAATTCTAAGTCATTATATGTATAAGTCAAGCAAAACATTAACAAATAAGTGTATTAATAAAAAACATTTAGGCTTGAATTGTTCATCATTCTCATTACATTTTGCCCAGTTGTTAGTACCCTCTGTGTACCCTCACAGAGTTGGCAAAATTCACATGTGAGTGCAAAAACTACATGTTTACAAGGTATCACGTTTTTCACGTTAACACATTTAATATGGCAATGCCCCTACCTATCTGAAAGAACTCCTCACCCCACTGACTTCATCACGATTCCTCTATGATTCCTCGATTCATTCTATGAAAGCAAATTAGTTCCCCCCAGAACTAACCTCAGCACCATGGGGGACCGGGCCTTCTGCTCTGCTGCTCCTTGCTTATGGAATGCTCTCCCTGACCATCTGAGGGCACCACAGTCGAGTGAGAGTTTCAAAAAAGGACTTAAAACCTTTCTCTTTAGCAGAACTTACAACCTTTGATCTTCCTATGGAGTGTAAAGATGTTTGTTATAGTAGTTCTTTGATTTTATAGAGATGCTGTTCTACTGTATAGCACTTTGAGGTTTGCTTCAAATGTAAAGTGCTTTACAAATAAAATTTATTATTATTATTATTAATATGTGAAATATGCAAAAATCATGTTTTTTCCCCCCATGACTTTTTGTAACTCTGGTATTAGAGCTTCCCTTTCTGTACCTGTCACACATGGATGATTGTGGTGTAACTCTAAGGGATGTATTACCAGAATCAGCCCAGATCATAATTGTCAGATTTGTTGAACAACATGCAACTTTTTTGATTTTGGATAAAAAATTATAGAAATGTGCTGTCATGTGTACGTTTAGCCCATGAAGTGTGTATTTCAAGTAAAAAACATCAACCAAAGAATTGCAAATTCTACATCAGCCAGTTTGATCGCAAACAAAATTAGAATTGAACTTCATTGGTGCATTTCTAGTGATTTTTACAGTTTGTGGTAATTCTTCATCCTTTGTTCACTGTGAAAATACTGAGACATGAAATTGAGTTGCATTTATACTCGGCACTAACCTGGGGCATAGTGCTTTACAATTGTATGCAAAGGTTTGGGTACACCTGGCCAAGTTACATATTTTGTTGATTTATTTTTTTACATTAAAAGGAAGGAAACACGTGAACAGTTTTAAAAATAAACATTTTCTGCAAATGTTAATGTGTTTACAATTGATTAACTTAAAAACTTAAGTTAAATCTAAAAAGATGAATATAAAATAATAATCATGGCATGTGCAAAAGTCTGAACACCAAATTGTCAGTACTTAGTAAGACCCTTTTGGCAGATCATTGCTTGCAAATGCTTTTTGTAGCCAGCTAGGAGTCTCCTATTTTAGGAGTTTTCACCCACTCTTCCATACAGAATGCTTCTAGCAATGTGATATTCTAGGATCAGCTTGCATGCACAAGATCTACCTACAAACTTTCAGTGATGTTCAAGTCAGGAGTCTGTCAGAGACCTTCCAAAAGCTTTAGCATGCATTTCCTGAAATATTTCATACTGGGTTTTGAGGTATGTTTATATCATTGTCCTGTTGTGGATGTCAGCCTTTTTTTCACGTTTCCTTCCAGAATTTGCTGATATTCTGTGGAATCAGTTCTCCATCTATCCAAGCAGTAGGGCAGTAATGATACACTAAGCCCACAATTCGATTCACAATACTTGTTCCACCATTCCCTATTCTCACAATGTTCTGAATAAAATTCAAATGAAGGAAAATGATGGCTATAATCATGTATATCATACACAGCTTAGTAATGAGGCAAGAAAAGTTCTGGAGTGCTGATCACTTGCAAATGTTGGTGTTTATACATTGAGGTTTCATTACATGGCATAATTAATAGAAGGTCTTAACAATTATTATTAACGATGCATTGTCTCACCTCCATGATGCACATTGTCACAGTTTACATTGTTACACCCCTACCATGCAAAGTTTTGTGTGCCAATATCTACCATGTAAGCTCAAAGCATAATTGATCCAAACCCAAACATAACAGTTGGCAAGTTCTTTTTTTTATCAAATGCTGCTCATTCAGGAGGTCTTGAAGTGTCCCTCCGATGACTTTTCCGTTCAGATCATATTTGTGCAATCAACGCTGCACTGTAGAATGGTGCACCACTACGGCTGTCTAAGCTAAATCTCTTTTGGCATCATATAGGAGTTCTGCCTAACCAGTCCTAACAGGCTAAATAAGCTCTGAGGCTTTATAACAGCAATGGTGTACAAACTTTGCACATGCCACAGTTACTGTTTTATTTTATGTATTTATTTTTCAAATTCATCAAGGCAAAAAAAATTAATATTATGAATTTTTAGATTCAGTCTAAACTCTCGAGCTCATTGCTAGCCTGCTTTATTCACAGCTGTACATGTGCGGATTGTTAACCAAACCTGCCACAACAGTAGCAAATCTTTTTTAAATGGTAAGTCTAGTTTTTTTTTTTTTGCTCTAAATGTCATGCATTGCTGAGGATAACTACTGCATCCTTTCTAAAAATGCAATTACATGCACTTGCAATTTACCTGTCTTTTGGCATAAGAAATTTTATTTATTCAGTTGTTTTGTTTAGATGGGTTTAAGGAGTTCTAATCACCAGCGTCCTAAAATTACTCGGATGACATTTAAACACCTTTTCACCCTACTGTGTGAGGCATAAGAACAATGGAATCATTTTATGTTTTTTCTTTTCTGTCGTAACTTGTTCACGGCTAGATAAGTGCTTCAAAGCAGCAGTAAGAACAGGTGAGGTTTTACCAAACATGCTTCAAGTACAACTTCGCTCATCGTGTTTTTTGTTTTGTTTTTCTCACCCCTTTTTTTGTCATGCATCTCTAGATCCCTATCATGTCAGCAAAACAGCATTACTGAAAGAAATTCATGTATACCTGTTTAAAAAGGAGTATTGGTATTGCAACGGCCTGGTAAACTAGACTGTAAATTGGAGCAAATCACCTCCTCTACCTTCCACCCCCATATGAACTGTTTCATTCAACCTCTGAGACCACTGATTGGACTCTTCAGGTTCTGAATATTATGTAGTGATTGAGCCCTTTGCAGGACTGGAGGGTTGCCAGCAGGCTTTCACTCTGACTGACTCGTAAATTGATTCAAACTGCAACATGCTTCTTAAAGAGCGCAAATGCGTTGGGAGAGCAGCGTAAAGACGAATGAAAATAAAGTACTCTACGTGCCTGGCATTTCAAAGGAAAGGCCAATGAGGGGGTTTTCAGCAAACGCATTCCTGCGGAATATGCCACACACATCAAACCTGCAAGAAGCTGCAGGTACTGGTGTCTCTGCCATGCCTATGTACTCTACAATGTAAGGTTTTTGTGCTACCTCATTGCTATTGAAGAGTTTTCCTTGCTTGTGTCCCTTCCTTTGTGTGCACAGGACGAGCTTGAAGCTTTAAAGCTGACCTCGTTTTACCTTTCTGTGCCCAAGAAGCTGTGTTTATTCCCTTTCAGTGCTTGTCTGAATCAGGTGCATGTAGATCAATAGGCCGTGATAGAGGCTGTGACGGAAGGGCATTTTAATTACTTTAGCAATTTTCAGGCTTTCCTTGAAGTGCTCCCTCTCCACATATTGTGTGAAGTATCCCATTGGCTCACATAACCATTTTATATTGCATTAATGTGATCATACCATGACTGATTAAAGGGTGCTTAAGACGCTCAGTGGATTTCGAATCCCATAAGCCTGTTTACAAAGTCACTGTTCTGTACAGGTTACACAAATATGCAGGCCCATTAGTTGTGTGTAAGGAGCTTAGGGGAGAGTGTGTTTTTATGACTCCTACAGGAACAAAAGTTCAGGCTATTGCGCTACTCAACTAATTGATCGAATTTGTTAATTGAATTCAGCGTTGAATGAACCCCCAGGCCTTACCCCTTCGCTATGTACCCTCCCCCATCTCCCGGCCCTGTGCCCTTGTGTACCATGCCCATTCTAGCACTATAAGAGCCCTGCAGTAGTTGTCACTATGCCTTATGGCTGCCGTCCAAGCTGCTCCATTGACCCTTGGAGAACTGGGCCTGTGCTATACTAGCTGCTCGTAATGGATCAGCAGGGATCTGTGAGTGTGCTGCAGTGACACACTAAAGCCCCTCAACCACACACTCTTGTGCTTTTCTATCCATTATTTCTCAGGCCCAAAGGTTCTTTTGCTATTTACCTCACAAAGGTATTCATTTACAGTAGTTCCAGATAAGAGAAACATGCACTCCAAAGCAAGCACTGTTTGAGAGATTGTGTGTAATGCTGTCCGTTACTTCTGGTCATATATTGATCGTGGAGTGTTGAATTTTTAATGCCTTAAAAGAGAACTTAATAATTACCTTTCCTGGACAGGGAGGCCGAGAGGCAGACACAAAGCAGGTCCGGCACACACACACAGAGAATGTCCAAGATATCCAAGGCAGCCAAGGCAGTGAAGAAGGTGGATACAGGTGGTCTGATACGAGCAATTGTTCGGTCAGGACAGGCGGCTCCGGGCCCTCCGCTGGGCCCCATCCTAGGACAGGTAGGCTTTTTTTCTACTTTCATTTTTTTTCTTTAATGGAGTGATTTGGCAAAAAAAAATCTAATGTGCACAATTCACTAACCAGAGACATATTTAGAAGCAGCCAAGACATGTTTTGTATCCAATTTTTGCTTCTTTAGTTTAGCGCTGGAACTGCGAGTAGAATATTGCTAAACCCTTATCAATAGTCAAAAGTCAGCCAAACTTATCTAAATGTTGTCTAAAGTGGCTGCCCACTGAATTCAGCAATATGGTGAAGTTTTGGTAATCTTTTAACTCATAGTAAGTCATGCTGTGCTCTAAACCACACCAGCAAGTATGCACATTAATGAAGACCCAGATGCAGTTTGAGCATTGAAATTTTGGGCATGCATTTACAAGGAAAAAAAGAAAAAAAAAAAAAAAATATATATATATATATATATATATATATATATATATATATATATATATATATAAAATACATACACACACACACAATATTTCCAAATGTATTCACTAACCCATCCAAATCATTGAATTCAGGTGTTCCAATCACTTTCATGGCCATAGGTGTATAAAACCAAGCACCTATGCATGCAGACTGCTTCTACAAACATTTGTGAAAGAATGGGTCGCTCTCAGGAGCTCAATGAATTCCAGCGTGGTACTGTGATAGGATGCTATGTGTGCAACAAGTCCAGTTGTGAAATTTCCTTGTTACTAAATATTCCACAGTAAACTGTGGTATTATAACAAAGTGGAAACGATTGGGAGTGTCAGGTACTCAGCCAAGAAGTGGTAGGCCTCGTAAAATGAAAGCACAGACCTCCAAACTTCATGGGGCCTTCAGATTAGCTCAAGCGTAGAGAGCTTCATGGAATGTGTTTCGAAAGTACAAGCAACTGCACTCAAGCCTTACATCACCAAGCACAATGCAAAATCAAATGCAGTGGTGTAAAGTACACCACCATTGGACTCTAGAGCAGCGGAGACGTGTTCTCTGGAGAGACAAATCACACCTCCCCATTTGGCAATCCGATGGAAGAGTCTGGGTTTGACGGTTGCCAGGAGAATGGTAATTGTCTGACTGCATTGTGCCAAGTGTAAAGTTTAGTGGAAGGGGGATTATGATGTGGGGTTGTATTTCAGGAGTTGGGCTCGGCCCCTTAGTTCCAGTGAAAGGAATTCTTAATGCTTCAGCAGACCAAAAGATTTTGGACAATTTCATGCTCCCAACTTTGTGGGAACACTTCAGGGATGGCCCGTTCCCATTACAACATGACTACGCACCAGTGCACAAAGCAAGGTCCATAAAGACATGAATGAGTGAGTTTGGTGTGGAAGAACTTGACTGGCTTGCACAGAGTCCTGACCTCAACTAGATAGAACATCTTCAGGATGAATTAGAGCGGAGACCGCAAGACAGGCTTTCTCATCCAACACCAGTGTCTGATGTTATAAATGCGCTTCTGTAAGAATGGTCAAAAATTCCCATGAACACACTCCTAAATCTTGTGGAAAGCCTTCCCAGAAGAGCCGACATCATATTAAACCGTGCGTGGGAAGGCAGACGAGCGAATACTTGTGGAAATATAGCGTGTGTGTGTGTGTGTGTGTGTGTGTGTGTGTGTGTGTGTGTGTGTGTGTGTGTATGTGTATATATATATATATATATATATATATATATATATATATATATATATACACACACACACATACACACATACATACACACATAATATAATGTATGTATGCATGTCTATATATTTGCAGGCACATCACCAAATTGTGCTGGACACCTGCCCTCCAGGACATACATTTATTCCATGTTCTGTTTACAAGTTTGAGAAATGTAACCTATTAACACAGAGCTCATAAGCTGAACATTTGATACACTGCATTCACATTCAAGTCCAAAAAATGGATGTGCCTGGAGATTTATTTATAGAAAATAATCTCATTAAATCAAAAATCAAAAAAGTGCACTTAGATATTTTGCTCAAATCTATCAGCCCTAGTGACTACTCATTTCTAGTTTTTGTTAGCAGTGTTATCCTTGTAGCACCACTAAAGAAGCAAAATTTGGACACCTGATGTCTTGGCTTATTGACTACATCTGGGGTACATGGAAAATTGAGTAAATATGATTTTACATCCAGCCTTTAAGGCCTTTTCCTCTGTCGTCTTTTTTTCTCTCCTGCCAGTCAAAGAAACTGATATTTTGTTTACTGGAATATTGACACAGGCTTACCTCTGTTTACACATAAAACACCTTGTAAGTGAGAGTGTAATTGAAAGCATAATGATGCCATTAGTCCCCTGCCTGTCTTAATGATAATAAATGATGTCAGTGGTCCGCTGTAAAGGCGCATCTGCCTGGCCTCTGAAGTGTGTTTTCCAGCTCAAGAAAGCTGTTCAGGCTTGGAAATGAGAAGAAATGAGCAGCAGTCAAGCAAGACATTGCCATATGTTGAAACTATACGCGTGCATGTTCACACATGGTCATTGGAATTTCCGCCTTTGTGCCCTTTTTGCTCTCTGCGTGACTGTGTGTGAGCGCATGTGTGTAGTAAACTGTAAATAAATTGCACTCGGCAGCCTTTTGGCTTTAGGCACTGGCCCTTTAATCTTCCCCCTCTCTTCCTCCCTCGTTTTTTCTCTCCTCTGCCTAACCAGCCCTGACAGAGTAAGCACGTAGAGGTAGGCTGCCTGTCGACTGGGGGGCAAATTTAAACAAACGAGCGAAATAAAAGAAGGAGAACAAGAAAAGAAGGAGGAACTGACAGCTTTGGCTTTGAATAATTACAATCCAGAGTAAATTAGCATAGCCAGATAGGGGACAAAAACAAAAGACAGAAGGAAGAGATAAGACATAGTACAGGACAGGTGTGGCATGTGCTGTGACCAAGCCTGCTGACAGTTTATCTAAGGTGAGTGAAAATGCTCAGTGTTGTGTGCATCTCTACTCTGGAAGAAACAGGAATTTTGCTGCTAGTAGTTCCTTTTTTTTTTTTTTTTTTAAAGGAGTAATCTTAAAAATTGCCCGCCAGGGTGGTGCATCTAAAATGCATGTATTTGAAATGGAGAATAAGGCAAAGATGAAAGCTGGAGAGATGGACTCCAGGACTGGCTCATCCCTCTCTGCTCATCTCTCTGAAATCCCTCCGAAGCGAACAGATGCTCTTGGGGAGAACGCTCCATAATGTCATAATGAATAGCCACACTCCCTAGAAATTATTTGTCAGGCTGGCTTGCCTTCTGCTAATGCTTCCTGTAAATATTTCCTCTAAATCACATATGAAGTCATGTATGAAGTTGCACTTGAGCACTTAGCCCTTTGACAAACGAGTCTCAGTTTCAATTAATATCAGTATTAATGGTTGTATTGGGGAGGGAGGAAAGTGCAGAGTGCATTAGTGATGGCTGATGGAGATGAAATAAAATCCCTGTCTATCCCCCCTGACCAGGACATACTCTGTCACCACCTCTGAGACCTTGTCATTTCCAATATTCCAGCTAGGCAGGTAGGAGGCTCATACGATAATTGCAAAAGCACCCGAGGTGCTCTGTGTACTCAGCTTAATTACGATAAATGAGAGATTTGAAGTGAATCAGCTCTCAATGTGTCATTTTTCCGCCCTGAGACATTTGTCTCATGCCCTTTCATATACATTAAAACAGTGTACTATAAATGTCGACAGAGATGGGCACATGCTATGACAGTGTTTGCTCAACAATGAAACTTCCATTTAGCCAAAGAGAGATGATGAATCTGTTTTTAAAGGTCAACGACACTAATTGCTTTTTGAATTGAATTCTCTCAAGCAGCGCATCGACGACATCCTGGCAGTATTTGTATTCTTTGTGTGATGGTGTTCATGTAAAATTGGACATGGGTGCTTTCTCAGATTTCAGAGGTGTCTCAGTCTATGACAAATCAGACTATCTAGCAATGAGCAAGTGTGAAAGAGGTAGCTGTGTAACAAACATTTTATTACAGAGAATTACTAATAGATGTCATGCTTCACAGTACACGGTACAGGTTAAAATTCATGATGAAAGGGATTGAGAGAAACAACCTTAGTCTGTTGCTCTTAAAAGAAGGCACTTGGTTAATATTACTGTAACTCTCAGCTGAACCCTTATCCCTTCATATGACCGTGGATCATGGTGCATTAACCTTACTTGTTTTTTTGTTTTTTTTTTTTTGTTTGTTTTTTTTTTCTTCTTCAAAGTGTGCTAACAGGATATGTTACGCTTAGTGTTATCCAAAACATAATCTGCAGGAATGGCCATCAGCAGACTTGTTGTAGTTGCTCTTCCCGAGTAACTGGTGAGACCCTTATTGCTCGGTCAGCCTAGAGCTCATGAGAAATGTAGGCAGGTCCCAGGGAGGTCTCGGCAGGATCTAGGCTCCCACGTGAGACTGAGTGTCCATGGCCATGAGCACGTGAGAGCGAGTGGTACCGAGAGGATGGAGGCACTGGTGATGTGTGCCCTTGTCCTTGTTCTTCCCCTTGATCCATAGCTGCCCCCAAACTCTGGCTTTCCGCCCCTACATCAGCCCCTGCGCCCTGCCCCCTTCCCCCTCCTTGCCTGCGTCTCTCCCAGGCAGAACTGAGCTTAACAGCCAGAGCCAGCAAGTTCTTTCCCAGAAACACAGTGGACACCCGTGGGTCCCTGTACCACAGCATGCCCACACCTCGGAGCGCCAGTGTGAAAATGTTAATAGTGATGAGGCTGAGCCAGGGGTAGACAGCCTCCCTCCGAGGGCCCCTCAGGCCCGGCAAGGCCGCTGCTCCCAGCTCTGTGAGTGAGACACAGGGTAGGAGCAGCAGTAGCACGTAGCAGTAAAAGAACACGATACCATCAACCCACAGAGGAACTCCCACACTGCTTTGAGCCTCCCACAGGCCGGCCTGCAGGTCCAGAACGTCCAACAGATCCACCACCACCCACAAAAGTCGGCTCCTCACTTCCTGCTTCCTGCGGAGCGGGGTCATGTGGTCAGCACCTGTCAGGATGAGGAACAGTGAGGGCAGGCAGACAGAGAGCAGCAATGTGAGGGTCTTGCGTGCCAGCGGGTCAGGAGGCCGCCGCTCCTGCCTGTAGTTCTGGCACACGAAGAACAGCTTGAGCTGTAGCAAGGACAAGAAGAGGAACCATAGGGCATTGGCAAAGCCGCGACGAGGTGAGCGAGCCTCCTGGACTACGCCAGCAGACACAAAGCGCAGTGCCAGCAAGAAGCACAGGTCTCCCAGAGCCACAGCAACGCACGGCCATACTGCTGGTCGCCCGCTGCCCCGAGGCCCCAGCATGCTCTGCTCCAGCAGGTAGAGGTCAACCACTGCCATCGTGCTCACCGTCACCAGGGTAGACACACACACCTGGGGCGAGGGCAACATGCCTGACGTGGAAGGAGAAACAAGGGCATCGTTAGAGTATGATTACTCATTAAAGAACGTGTCCGTGGAGACTTTTGGAGGTCACACGCTTAATGCTTTTGAGTATGGTTCTGCATGTCTGATCATCAGTTCTAGCATAAAATTAGAATATACAAAGAAAGAGTTTTTTTTTCCACTTTTAGTGTGGAATTTATCCCCCCTCAAAAATTAAGCGTTGATTGCACATATTTACCAAATTATGGCTTTCCTTATGAATAGTGCATGTTTCAGTAATTACATCTTCTGTAATTCAACAATAGACTATTTACATTCTCCTCATGGCCATGGTTATCATCCTGCAGTGTTTGAACAGGGGCGCAGTAGCTTTCTGTCTGATGATCTGCACAATGAAGGTATTGGCAAACCAGTTATGCATGTGATCTTTGATGAGAAATGTTTGCCGTTCTAGCCAGCTTTGCTGTTTCTGTGGACTGTGGTCTTTTATTACACTCTAAAATGTAACCCACAGAGATGTGTGTAATTTCTCATACATAATATGATCTGTGTTTTGCTTGATAGTACCAAAGAAGATTACATTTGTGTTCTATTTTAACTGCTAGTGGTGTTTTTGCTACAAGGTCTAGTTCTAGATTATGTAAGATCCCCGAAGTGGAACTGCTGAATACTTGTTGTTTTAGACATCTAGTTACATTACTTAAGTCATTGCAATTACATGAGCCCACACTTCTCCACACCAAACAACTGTGTATTTCCCAAGAGGTCACTCCATTACAAATGCATCTGAAGTCTTGGAAGTTTTAATAATGCTTCTCCTCCATCTTTCCAATTTTGCCAAGTTCTCTGAAGAAGGCATAGTCCAGTTCTGGTGTCACCACCTTATTTATTATTAATTAATTGTGCTGAAGTGAGGCCAGGCATGCTGTCAAAGCTTGTTTTCTTCAAGGATGGTCTGCTGTTTTGATTTTCACAGGCACTGCTACAATGATTACAAAAAAAGAAAGAAAAATGCCTTTCACTTGCAGTGAAATGTTCTAAAACGGCTGCAAGGTTATGTGTGGTGCACTACAAATTTACAGCTGTTTCTGAGCCGTATAGCAGCATTCAAATTCTGTCAATCAGTTGTTCTTACTGTTGCAAATGCAGTGTGAATTAATATATATTTTTCTTTAAAGCAGCAATAATTCTGCCAAGGACAGTGTACAGCTATTGCATTGATTAGTGTTGAGAAATGATTGCAAGCTTTACGATCAAATCGAATGCTTGTCTCTTCATCCCATTGAGCTCAAAAGCCAGTCATCTTAGGGATGTCCATGGAGCAGCTTGTATCTGCTGCGGATGTCAACAGGACATGCCAGGATCGATGGCTTTTTAATATGAAAATCATTAACATTTGGGAATTGCAGTAATGGCAACGTTTTTAAATCCACAATTGGAAAACAGTTAAGCTGATATTATTTAAGGCCTCTTAAGACTTGCTTTATAAAGAATTTTGTTTTGGTTCTGACTTGTATACACATTAAGGGAGGGCAGCTATGTGGAGGTGTGTGTCTGCAGAGGCATACATGAAGAAGTGGGTGTGCTGGAAAGTGAACTAGAACAGTGGGAATGAGATGGGGAGAGAAAGATAGAGAGAATGATTCATTCCCTTGGTTTTTTACAGACCTAATAAAGTGTTAGCGCATGATGGTAATAGTTCATAAATAAGCCCAGGGAGGGAGGACGAGAGTGACGTGGAGGGAGATGAGCGAGAGACAAAAAGCACAAGAGATCTGCTGGGTGAAAACATTTTTAAAAAACATGGAATTTCAGAACACTAGATGGGAATAGATAGAAATGTATTCATAGCTGGGGGACTATATAAATTAAATGCATTAATACTTAGTGTGGAGAAAATGAAGGAAATGTGTTTGGTAAATGACCTAGAATGATTAATCTTCTCAGTGCTCGGTGGAATGAAAAGAGCGTCTGCGTTGCTAATGTCTGATTACAACCAGAGACTTTTTTTTTTTTCCCCCTTTACAGCAGCAGATTTCTAGCACTGAAATGAAATGGGCTCCAAAACTACAGCATGTGAAGATTGGAGTTTAAAGTAGGCTATCTTATCCAATGCAAAATGCTGGCACTGGGCAGAGCGCTTGATCATTCACAGCACGCCTGATAATCACTGTGTTATCAAATTGAAACCTTGCACGCTTGCAGGCTCATCTTTCTGACACAATTGTCAACTCGTAATTCACTTGGATATGAGTGAAGACAGTTGGATAGGAGCGTGCCCCTCCACAAGGCACGTCAATAATGACTAGACTTCATCATCTAGTGCCTACCAAGCGACAGTGCCGACAGGCAGTGCATCCCATTTTAGCATAAGTATGAGTAATGGCTTGGAAAAGTGCACAGGTGAATGTGCACCCGTGTGTATAAGCTTCCATACATTATTCAAGCACGGATTCCTTGATGGCCTCCACTTATATGGATGACAAAATACTAGCCTTAAGTGAATGGCTTTAATATCTTAAAATATAATCACTGACCTCTTAAAGGGATGTCTGTATGAATTTCCTTCAAACAGAGCCTTTTTTTGACAGTTGCACCTTGAGTGCATCTGCTGCTGTTAGGCAAAGCTGGGTGCCCATTTAAATAATGTGAACACGACCACATACCCTGCCTTGAAGTGCTGGAGGCTGGATGTGTGCCACGTTCCCTCATTGACCGAGAGTGCTATTCTTCAACAGTTACGTGCAAGGTTATAACATTGATCTCGGACATTAAAAATAATACCAGGCCTGTTGAAAGCCGATGCACTAGTATGAAAGGGGATGATCATGGTGCCACGGCTGATGCATGCCAGCTCTGGGCATAGATTAAGGACCTTATATTCTCAACACAACAGCTCAACGAAAAGGGTGACAGGTGATCTTTATACAGGTCTAATTAGCACATTTTAGATAAAGTTTTATGGCAAATGTTTGGAAAGTCCACACTGATTTGAAAGGTAACAAAGTGGTTCAAATGTAGGAATGTGTGCAGCACTTTTAAAGTTTTTTTTTTTTTTGGCTTGTAGAAACGCAACCTGTAAGTTTAACGAGCAATGAAACCGCAAACCCGACACTTTGAGTCAACTTCATATAAGATCAGTGATAAGAGGACATGATGTTTTTGGCCAGTAATCTGAGTTCACCAAGCTTTATTAAGTACCAAAAAACAGCACGAACATCTAGATTTTTTTTCATTACCTCAAGTTGATCGGTCCAGATTCAGGGCTTCCAGTCTCATTCGTGCAAAATCCTTCAGTCGTTTCAATAAACCGTTGCGGTAGCTGTACCTCAGCATTACCACATATCGCTAAACCCAAAGAAGCCATTTAGGCTACTCGAAGCTCAATAGCTACATTGTCCAGAAAACAACTCGCTTCGCGCTTCAAGACGCGCTGCGGGCGGGGAAAACTAGCGAAAATTGTATTTTTCCTTTCTGTCTGCGGACTCCTCTGGAGAACAATGTGCTAGCCCAGAGCCTTACGTGAAAGCCGGAGGAGGTTTTGTTGAGGACTGTTTCTCCAGGTTTGCTCGGCTCGGCTCGGCTCTCGCTGCCCGGGCTGAGAGGAGGACAAGTCGGTCAGAAGTGTCGTACAGCTTCGGTGGGCGCCGAATCCCTGCTGGAAGTTGCTTCACACGGCGAGCCGGGGATCCATTAAACACTCGAGTCGACGAGAATGAGCGAAAACTGAACGGAACACGTCGCCTCAGAGAGTTTGTGATTGCAGTGTGTGATTTGTAGGCAGTGTACGTGCCCTCCCCTCTCTTTCCTTCCCTCCCTCACCCCCTCCCTCTCTCCCTCACCCCCTCCCTCTCTCCCTCACCCGACGAGCCGTCCGTTTACTTCCCTCATGGCACCCTCTCTCAGCTTTTACTGTTGGCTGTACCACTGGAGACCGCAGGACGGGTTATATGAGCAGCCCACATACAAGAGCACAATCACTCTCATCTGTTCAGATAATTACAATGGTACTTGTTCAATCATGGCTCTAGTAATTGCCCTGCATATGAGAGAAATAAATCCCAGATTATCCTGCATAGGCATAAATGATTGTGTGTCCAAATGGGGCTGGGAGGTACTTCTGGGTATTTTTTATTTATTTATTTTTTTACCCAGATGTTGCCACCTTTTTGCTTTTTTTCTCCTGCCTTGTCTTATCTTCATCCTCCCTTCTTCTAACTCATAGTAATCTTTTTTTCACAATATATTTCTTTTTTCTGTCTTCAGAGGTACAGATTTGATTTTCTTATTTGTGGGTTTGCTTCCTTCCTTCATTGTTCCTGCAGCTAGCAAAGCTTGGAGCGAATACTTAACTTTGTGATTGCCATTTTAAAATCTTGGAGTGGTGCTGAATTTATGGTGCTTCAATTTGAGAAGAGGTGCTGTTGTGTAATTGGTGCTTCATAATGGCAGGAATTTTGAGGATGATCTTGTTATCTGTTCCCTTCCCCTTTAAGTGTTCTGGCATGCCAGTATCTGTCCTCTCCACATAACATGTAAATTCAAAGGGACTCTGTCTCACTCACTCTGTCTCTGTGTTTCTCTGACTCTCTCTCTCTCTCCCTCATTTTCTTTTACAACCTTCCCCCTCCACCTCATTTTATCCTAGTAGGGGGGGGGGGTCATCTTTGAGTGTGCAGTTTAATCAGACCCAAGAGAGACAGAGAAGAAGAAGAAGAGAAATGGGAAGCCGAGTCATCTTTCTTGTCACAATCATCTGTGTGCTCCACTGGTTTTCAGAGAGAGATTTTCCATTCCCTGACTTCAATTTGTTTTTTTGGCCTGTGCCTCCTTCTGTTGCATTCTTTCTCGTCTCTCTCTCTCTCCCTCTCTCTTTCTGTCTCCCTCTTTCCCTCCTGTCCCAGTGGGTGTGGCTGAAGGTCACTTGGCTCTGGCTCTCTCTCAGCATAAGAAACAAGAGAGAATAAGTGAAAACCAGGGCATGAAAAGGTGCAAAGGATGGAGTAGCAAATGTCCAGCAGTGCACAGTCATCACTTTCTCCCGTGACATAAGGGTGAAGTTTGGAAGGGCGTGAAGGATACCTCCGGAGTGCTAAGAACCTGACTGCTGCCCAAAATGTTCCTCCATACAAATAAGTTCCAATCCAGCAGAGTGCTCACACACCCCTTGGCCATCTGTCACACAAAAGAGCTGCAAACTGTCACCAAACACACCTCATTCACTGGGGACAGATGGGCTCCCTATGAAAATACTGGACTACAGTACAAGACTGTGGCTGCAAGTGCTTCATTCTGTTAATATGTCCATGCCCACCCCACTTTGTCTGGCATTTTGGCTACAGACAAGGATTCATATGGTAAACCGAGCAGTTCAATGGCCTATTCAAGTCAATATTTTCCACCTTTTTGAGCTGATTAACTGATTTCCCATGAGGAAACCAGTTCGTAAACTTTGTAGTTATGAAAAAGCGTATTCTGAGCTGCAAATTCGAGAGCTTCATGTTCCTGAGATAACGTTTCTTTTTTCTTCATTGTGTGTCATACACAACATCAAACCAGTCATGCACATGCCCTTCAACTCTACGTATGCCTTTTTAGGTACTGCAGTCTGCGAATCTTCTGTCGGATCCGGTGATTGAGTAGGTTGCATCTAAGATGGCTTCAGAATCCTTTCAAACACGATTTACTCTTTTGCTGCCATACCAAAGTACCGGCTCAGCTGTGAAAAGACACCATTAAATTTAAAGTGACAGATGAATATGTCCTAAGTGTCATGCTTTACAGCATTAGCACATGTAAAAATAACACTCTGCAGAGCAGAATAGGCCTAATATTAATCACTGTTGTATTTATGAAAAAAAAAGCAAACCCTGTGCATGTCGTTGAGGCCACAGTGGATTTTAGGACCAGAATAAATGAGGCCATTAAGAAGAAGAACTCCAGCTGTGGCATTCCCTGCAGTCTCACGACTGTTCTTATATCTTCGCTAGCTTTTGGAGTGCTCAGATGAACCACCTCTGATTTTTTTTTATTTTTTATTTTTTTTTGTCGCATATCGCAGACTTAAAAACCCTTTTCTCCAGCGGCTCTAACTCCACTTTTGAGGTTCTGCCCAGCATGAAGGGTCTGGAGTCATGTTTAAGAGGCTGAAGTTAATCAGCTGCATGACACCTTGATAGGGAGGTGTGTGATAAAACAAGGAAGAACTGCAGCAGATTAAATTAGGGGAAAAAAGTTAATCAGGGTAATTAATGAGAGTGTCTTACACTGCAGAGTTTAATTAACCCCACGCTCCATCCACCCATGCTTCCATCCTGCCACCCTCTGCCAGGGCGATGAATTGCCTGTGCTCACATGCCAGGGGGCAATTAATCCTCCTTGCTGCCCCAAGGCTGTGTCCTCTGTCACACTTGTGCGCTCACGTCCTGTCCAGAGCAAAAGGGGCGTGTTCCGTTTCGCTTACCGTTACATACGACTGCACACGGGGGAGAGAACAAGCCTTTAAATCTTCCCCAGTGAAAGTTTGCTTAAAAACACTATTGACATTCCTTTCCTCACTTGCTTGTCCTCACTTTGACTCTTGTATTCTCACACTTTAATCAGAGGAGGCTTTTTGTCACCTAAACGGTATCATTTTCTTTCATTTGGCCCCTTTAATACACATACAAAGCTTCAGAGTAAGTCAAACTACTAACTGGATGCAAAAGCGCTCTCATTCAGACACTTAATTACACATTATTTTGTTCAGACAGACTACAAGTTGCATTGTTCAGCAACAATCCTTTAGACGCTCTGCTCTAAAGTGATATTAAGCCTTGTGAGCCCTTTAATCTTGTTCTCTCACTCTCACATACTCTTGCCCTCTCTCTATCACAGTAATGGAATGAACTTGCAATTCCATGTACACATGCCTTATTCATACAGCTCCCATATCCCCCCTCCACACATTAGTCCTCAAAACCCCTTCACCTGCTATTGTCAAAAGGGCTTCCTCCGTGTTTGTATTGATCCTCATTACGGTCCTCATCGGGAACATGACTAAACTATAGAACGCTCTTCTTTTAGGTTACTCAGAATAGTTCACACATGAATACATGCACATATATACACATAGGATCCTCCAGTCTGACCTTTATTTCTTTTCCAGCCCATTCTCCCACTCACATGCGTCTCTTATCCGTCTGAGAGCTTCGTCTCGTTATAACGAATTACTGGAGCTGAAAGACTAGCGATGTTAGTGAAGCGAATGAGAGATGGAGAGAATAGGAGGCGAAAAAGGCCACTGTGATGTGAATTACAGCGATGGCCCATAAGATCTTATGGAGTTATTATGGTTAATACATTGTGTCCAACTTTATTCACATTTCTTTCAGATTTGAATGTAGGCGTTAATGAGACTGACACTTCATTAAGAAGTAAATAAACAGTTATAGAAAATTAAAACTCCACCGCTCACTGAAGACACAGAGGCACTGAAAAACACCAAAACTGGACGCATTCCATCTGGCTTGGAAAGTCTGTTTCTGCATAAACAAAGCTAAAACCATGCACAGTCCACTTTTCAATTCCTATTGATAAATGTATGCCCAAAATTCCACTTTAGAATTATTGTTGGATAGACAAACAGCAAAACACAAAGGAATCTATAAAACATGATTGATTATAGAAAAATACTAATTGAATTACTTTTAAGACTAACTCTGAATATCTTAAGGAATGCTTAATCTCATCTATGTGATAGGATTCAAGCTAAGCTGTATTGAGGCTTTCCCCCACATTTTGGCCTTGGGGTGAACACAAAGGGACTGAAGCATCAAAGCGGTTTTGTGCAAATTTACTTATATTTTACTGAGGAATGTCTCAGGAAGAAATCATATGTACACATATGCACAGCCATGACATGTTCCAAATTTTGCTTCTTTAGGTCTCACTGGAGCTACAAGATTAAAATGGCTAACAAACACTAGACGTCTGTAGCCACAAATATATACATTACAAGAACATTTCTTGACATGCTTTAAAAGCATCCAGGTCTTCATTAAGGACAGACAGACTTGTTGTTTAGGGCACTGTATGACTTACTAAGCTATAAAAAGTGACAATTTCACCATGTAGCTGGCAGTGAATTTTTTTATCTGAAATGACTGTCTTCAGGGGGCGGCACGGTGGCGTGGTTGGTAGCGCTGTCGCCTCACAGCGAGGAGGGCCTGGGTTCCATTCCCTGGCCGGGTGACCGGGGTCCTCTCTGTGTGGAGTTTGCATGTTCTCCCCGTGTCTGCGTGGGTTTCCTCCGGGTTCTCCGGTTTCCTCCCACAGTCCAAAGACATGCAGTCAGGCCAATTGGACATGCTAAATTGCCCCTAGGTGTGAGTGTGTGATTGACTGTCTGTGTCTGTGTGTCTGCCCTGTGATGGACTGGCGACCTGTCCAGGGTGTATCGTGCCTTTCGCCCGAAGACTGCTGGGTTAGGCTCCAGCACCCCCCCGCGACCCTGACGGAGAAGCGGCTTGGAAAATGGATGGATGGATGGACTGTCTTCAGTGAAGTTTTGCTGTTTTTTATGATTCACAGAACTGTGCACATACTGAGCATTTAACCATATCAACAAGCCAGTATAACCTTACTGAAAACCTGGATGTGGTTTGAGTGGGTTATAAGAGAAGTTTTGGCAATGTCCGTCCATCCATCCATCCATTTTCTAAGCCGCTTCTCCGTCAGGGGGGGAGCTGGAGCCTATCCCAGCAGTCTTCAGGCGGAAGGCAGGATACACCCTGGACAGGTCGCCAGTCCATCGCAGGGCTTTGGCAATGTATTTACAGAAAATATTTTGGTGACTATTGATTTCTAGAATTTGTCCGTAACATTAGCGCCATTGATGCGTATGCTAAACTACATAAGCAAAATTTGGACAGCAAACCTGTCTTGGCTGAGAAACTACATCTTGGGTATGTGTACATTTGTTTACAATTGATTTATTAGATGTTTTTCTTGTAGGTGGCAGTGATATAATCACAACTAGGGGGAAATTTGGACAGTAGTAAAGGTTTTAACCCAGTACAGATCTTAAATAACAAAGTGTTGTATGACATTGCTTATTTTGTTTGGCCTGTTTTAATCTGTTCAGCTGCTGAAGTTACACCAGCAACATTGTTAGCCAGACAGAAACCAGATTTTTTTTTTCTGTATTTTGAACTGCTCGCTCAAAGCAATCTGAAGCTATCGGCAGTTTTTGTTATCTATCAATACTGCTAAAAGTATCTGTATTGTTCTGTGACACCAGCATTATCCATATATCGCTCAGTAGGGGCACTGCTTTCAGACATGAGGGTTTAATGACCTCTTAGCTTCTGACAAACAGTGTTTGTTTTCAGCTTTTGGTTATTTTTCACCTTTAAAATGTAGCAAAGCAGTGGCATCCGCTATCTTAAACCGATGCCAACGCACTGATTCGTCTTGTCAGTATGAGATTAATGCAACACATTTTTTCTTGGCTCTTCATAATCTTCCACTTCTTCAAAATTCAACTGCAACAGTCTTTCCTCGCACTCGCAGGACAGAGCGCATTAATTCTGTCTTCATGATGCTTCATTGGTTTCCCATAAAGTTCTTTGTTGATTTTAAAGTCCTTTTTATTACTTATAAAGCCCTTCTTGGTCTAGCGCCATCATACTTAACTGGAATTTCATATCCATATCCACCACATGAAGCACTTGTGGAACAGATATTATTCCCCACAGACTTCAAAGGAATGAGCAAGGGGCTAGAATGTTTAGTATTATGAAACCGTAGGGTGAAACTAGAGCTTAAATTCAGAATAATGTTTACATGATAATCAATAAAGGAACAGTGGTTTTTTAGGACATTCCCAGATTTCTTTGAAGCCGTTTTAAAGATGTTATACCTGAAAATGGTGTGTGCCAGCAATTCTTATGGGTTTTTTTTTTTTTATACACCTCCACTATTTTAGCCCTCTTGTCATAAAGGATACATTATGGGGGTATCAACGTGATAAAGAACTTCAATATTCCTCTGAAGTATTGAATAAGTCATCTTGTCCAGGGGAGGCCGAATGCCCCCATTGAGGTGATGTACAGCAACCATTTTGTTCCCCGGTACTCTTCTTTTATCAGTCACCGTGGGGAAAAGAAAGGATTTAATTGGACTGCTTGACTTCAGGATGATTAGATCTCTAGGCTTTAGCAGGGTGGACTGTCAATTTGGCCTGTACATCAAAGTGAATGCTTGTTCCCCTTGTATTAAATCCACGGCATTCTCGGTGAACCAAAGCTTTGCTTTGGAAAGAGTGCCAAAGTGCTCGTCTTTAAAAGACTTTTCTTTTCACTCAGACAGTTTTCCAGTCTTATAATGGCCTCACTTATGATAATGAAACATCTAGACAAAGAGCGCTACCTTCCGCTCCTGCTCTCCCATTGTTGCTGGCACTCTTTGAATGTCTTGTGTGTATGTAGTCCCAGTATACTTCCATCGCCTCTCATTACAGCTGCCAGTCTCTCTCCCCCACTGTGACACACTGTCTCTGTCTTATGGATCTGTCTGCTATCTGCTGTCTAGCACACACTGTGTCTCCTTGTTAGACCTCCCTTCCAATCACCATGTTTTTCCTCTGAAAGGTAGTGAAAGGCAAGTCAAGCAAAGTGGGGATTGCAGCAGTTTTGAAAACTCTTTGCTGGAGGTTGTTTTGATGACATTCTGCTAGTCAGTACTAACTCATATTAACCCATATTAAATTCATATTAAATTAAGAGTTCCACTTCTTGTTTACTTACCTGAGTAGGGCTTTGTTAGATGTCGGCCAAGTTGACATTAATAAGCAAGTCAGCTGGGGCACTGGATTCAGGGACTTTTGTTTCTCATTTCATTAGTGTAAGTACTTTTATTTTATTTTTTTTAAATTATTTATTGATTTATTTAATGTAAATGCAACATGCCAGCCCAACAGTAAGGCCATCTGCTGTGAGTATGATTATTCAGTGCCTGTACCCTAAAGTATTTGACTATTCCAGACCAGCAGAGTTTTTCTTGTGTTGACATGGCAACTGCGACAGTTTTTTTTTTCAGTGTAGAAAGGAAAAAAAATAGATAAATAAAGCTAAATAAATTAATCTTGCAGAAAGATCTCTCTAGGTGTATTAATATACTCAACAAGGCTGTGTTCGTTGTGACCTTCTCTAATGAAGGTTTTTAACGGAAGGATGGGCTCAGCATTTTCAAACCAAATGACTTTCCATCACATCTATTCATTCATTTCGTTCACCTCAATAATAGTGTCTGTGCTTCAGTGCTGAGTGCTTCACAAGAATAGATTCTTACAAGGGCACGTTTTAATACACAGACAATCCCTTACATCTCCAGTCCTGAAGGATTCTAGGGTTGCATTGTTAAATGAAGGTAATGTATCATTTTCTCTGTTTTGATAACTTTCAATTTGTGAATGCAGGACTTGATCAGGGGGCTAATCTTATCCACAAAGGACTAGTGTGGCTGCCCGTTTTCATTTGAACCAAGCAAGAACATGCCTGACACCTCAAGTGGTCTTCAAACAATTGTTTAGGTGTGCTCGTGACAGCTTGGAACAAAACTTGCCCTGTGCAACTAAGATTTGGGTACCCCTGGGCTTGGTAATTACATGATGTCACCAGTCTTACCCTCAAAGCAACAGTGTGCCTCCAGGTTTTTATTATAAGCACTCAAGTAGCTTGAAGACTGAGACCAACTTATTAAACAAGAGGAATCAGTTGAGCTTCTGCTTCACTGGAATGAAAACCTGCAATCACACCAACCCTTGAGAATAGGATTGGTTCTCCAATCCAATCCTTGGGAGTCCTTAGTTGAACCAAGCATTTTAGAGCAGAGAAAAGACTCAGTTCTGCCTATGGTACAGAGTATAGCCTATTAGTAATAGTTAGTGTAATAGTAAGCACTTGTTTTCTGACTGCTTCATTTTGGGGCAGACATGGTCTAAACATTAAACCTAGTGATGTTTCAAGGACATTTAAAGGGCCCATATGCTTTTTACACATTTTATCCCTGAGCTCCATTTATAATCTCTGTGTGGTTATATCTACCAAAAACATAAATAAATGATTTTCACATGTCTATTTTCCAGCTTCTCTTTATCCTTTAAAATGAAACAATGATTTGTTACTATACCTTTTAAGACTGGTGTATGTAAATGAACTCTGCTCTCATTGGCTGCCCTGTATTGTGCCTCATTCAAAAGCACTCAGAGCTGAAATACTCTTTATAATTCAAGCATGAATAGGCAGATGTATATAAATTAGTTATATCTGACATCATGCAGACAGGCTGTTTTTGTATCTTAGCTTCCAAATATGAACTGTATGGATGGCACATTTTTAAGCTTTAACAGTGTTCATATATTAGAGCAAATTGTTATTTGAAACCGGTGAGTAAAAATCATTTTTCCTTGTTAAAGGCCTATGAATAAATTGCAAGCTCTGTGGTTGTTTCACCATTTCAGAATTCTCTCTAGTGTAGGCTCAGTAATGTACACCTCACGTTCTGCAAGGACATCTGATGACAGGCGATTATAACTTTGCAGTTGAACAGACTGCAATCTGATTACTTCCATCTCATCCAAATCGGATGCCACATTAAAGCATCATAATATGGCTGTCCCTTAAGTGAGTGAACTGCTGTTAGCTTTAACTAAGGTGTAAACTTTGGTGGTGTGGTCTCTCATACATTCTCATACATGAATATGTATGTATATATACATACATACGTGTGTGTGTGTGTGTGTGTGTGTGTGTCTCTATATATACATTTTAACTATTCAGTAAACTCTGTTTTTGAACAGGCACGTTGTAGCTGGTTGGCCAAAAAAGAAATGACACATGTTCTTCAGAAGTGTCTGTATAAATCCAGGTGATATTCTGCTGCCTGGAAATCTTGGCTAGGCTAAAACCTAATCTGAGTCTGGGAAACTAGTGCTTAAGGCTATGTCTGCGTTTAGCTTTATGTGGGGATTTTTGCATCAAATTACTGACCCAGTCACTAAATTGAGTGTCTGGGGCTAGTGACAGCATGCCCATAGTCATGATAAGCGATTCATTGCAGAAATTCAGAACCTGGCTTTAAGGCAAATCCCCTTCACGGCAGCAGAATGAAATGTGGGTCTCGGTTGACATGGTGCCTTCAGGAAGGTCTGCTAGCTAAAGGTCAGTGTAGCTCTCCCTGCTGTAATTAGATTACTGATTAGTAGCTGCCTGAGATTTCAAGTCGCCAAGAGAAGGCATTTTGGTTGTGTCGAAGAAACACAGGAGAAATGGCACCCAGTGTTGACTTAATGTCAGCTGTACATTTAGCTCTCTCTCTCTCTCTGACTCGTCTGGCAGGGACCAAGAATGGCGAACTCATTTATCACAACTCTCACAGGCATGATGACTGCCATATTCTTACCACCCACCCACACAAGCACACAAAGGCATACACACACTCACCCTTGGCTAAATGGGCTCTCCTTCAGTCCTTTACTCTCATGCGAGCACAGGCAGCCAAGCATGCACAGGCACTCAGAATGCGCCAATGAGTTATTGAGTGATTGACACTCTCAATGCAGCCTTTCTATAAATGGTCTTTGGTATTCATCAAAAGAATGCCACCGTGAGTGGAGGTCCAAGATGTATGTACCCATCCAGATTTCTCTTTTGTTTTTGGTTTGTTATTATTTTTATTTTTTCTTATTTTCTGAATCCATAAC
This sequence comes from Pygocentrus nattereri, assembly GCF_015220715.1. Classification (NCBI taxonomy): domain Eukaryota; kingdom Metazoa; phylum Chordata; class Actinopteri; order Characiformes; family Serrasalmidae; genus Pygocentrus; species Pygocentrus nattereri. The sequence continues at coordinate 18,961,471 of NC_051218.1, forward strand.
CCTCTGTCTTCTCTCCTGTGTGTTTGTTATTCCAGCGAGGCATCCCAATTGGCGTATTCTGTAAAGACTTCAATGAGAAAACGAAAGACCTCAAAGAAGGCATCCCTCTTCCCATCAAAATCAACGTCAAGGTAGTATGCTGACTCATTTGCAAAACAGTGTTCATTTGGTTTTTCCATCGTAGAACCACTCATATCCGCTATGTCCGAGTGGACACACCATTGTGGCGGATTATCTCTATTGATCTGGCTGAGCTGGCCCATCTTCATTTATGTAGGTTTTATGACTCCTTTGAGATGCTTGTACACAATTCTACCCCAACTGTGATGAGCACCACCACTGATGCGGTATGAGTGTTAAAGTACGGATTGGGCCTTACACGGTTATTATGTTCAAATGGTTGCCTGTAATGGAATCGACTAGTATGCAGAGCATCTCTAAGCTGGCTTTGACTTTGAAATAAGGAGCTGCAGTGGTGCAGTGCACTTAGTTTTTACCTGACCTCAACTTGCCTGCCCTTGTTTATTATAATGTATTTGCCAAAGACACTGTTATGATTTCAGCTCTTTGAGTTATTACTGGTAATGTACTCAGCTCAGTGCTTTGTAAAGTAATGGAGGCAGCTGAAGGATTTGTCTCTTGGGTGCATTAGGAGAGTTTTACCTGACACCTTTAATTTCTTGTGTGCTCTCTCTCTCTGCAATCATTGCCTCCTCTTCTTCTGCCCTCCTTATTTTTTACCCACCAGGTGAAATGAAACGCAAGACGAGGTGTAGTCTGTCTCAATCTTTTAAATAAAGATGGATTCCCAGGCGTTAGTGCTGCTTGCAGAATCAATGGCAGGGCAGTAGGTGAAAGGCCCATTACAGAAGTTGGGAAGAATGTCTTTTTATTATATAGGGGTCGCTGATGACAAATTTTAAAGGTCCTCACATGACTACGTAAAGTGCAAGTGCTGAGTGCAGGTCCCAATTCCATTTCATTTATGTTCCACTGCTTGAGTTAAGCACCCTGTCTGAGTATTTTTCAGTGGAAACTCATGAACAGCAACCTCCTGTCCTTCTCAGTCAAATGGAGGGTGGTATTTCTCATAGTAGTGGGCAGTATACCAGTTGAAATTCTTGTTCAGGTATTAGTATTGTTATAGCCATTATGGTGGTAAGCTTAGAAAAAGGACAGATAGCTTGATGTAAAAACATGCTAACATTTTCCCCTTTGGCTGAGTGGTTATGTTTCAAATGAAAACGCAGCAGTGCCCTGATCACCTCCCACTGTCTAGTCCATTGCATCTGAAGTAGTCCACTTTGTTTTTGATTCCTTAGTCTAACATGGATATCTGATTAAAGTGCTTCCTTTTATATTGCCTGAGAAACCTGCACATATGTCTAGGACCAGCTCATACTGTCAGTGTGAATGCATGTAATATTTTCAAAATTCTAGCAGTGTCTGGCAGTTGGAGGTACGGGTATGGGACAATGAGACAATTTGAGGAACTCAACAAAGCTTAAGTTGGCTCATTCAGGATTCCCGTTCCACCTTGAATGGTACAGCAGTTACTTTTAGGTGTCTGTACAGGTGCCAGTATGTAACTTGTGCTCCATTTAGAGCAGAATAGAAAGTTAAAAAAAAAAAAAAAAAAAAAAAAGCTGTAGAATAACTTCAGCCTTGTAGGAATTAAGGCATGATGCAACATTTGAGCACTGTTTTGCCAGGCTCGTGGGGCAAGTGATAGAAAACAATGTTGGCGTGGGCTTGACTATTTATTGTTTAGTTTTGTTTTTGCAGTTTTGCACAAGAGAAATATTTCAGATTTAAAAATGCACTGCCAGAAAAATAAACAGATGTTAACCTACACATATAGGTTTTCCTAAGCATCTGAAATGGTTTTATTTGATTTGATTTGTTTTGAATATATTCACCGTGATGTATACCGAAACCATCAAACATTTTATTTATGCCGTGATATAAATATTTGGCCATACCAGCCACTACAAATTCAATACTGTAAAAGTTTACCCCATAGCAACACCACCCAGTCAAATGTATAAAGCCATGTATAAAGCACAGCCACAGTGAAAAAAAAACCCAACGACTACTGTAAGATTTTAGAGTCTTGAATATGTAAGTGTTCTGGGGACTGTTTTGACGGGATTTGAGTCTGGGGCCTTTAGTGAAGGAGGCTAGAGTTAGATATTTTCAGAAATACTGTCAACTTTCAATTGAATCCCCTTGAGTTTCCCTGTCAGTGGTGGCAGTTGTGAAAGCCTGGAGGCAGAAAATGTCAGGTTGTGTTGTCTCTGTGGTGTTCAAGGTACGGCACCAGTGGTCCCTGACCTAGCTGTGAGACATTTTCAAAGGCACAGAGTGAGAACAATCACTTTTCCACAGTTACGCATTGAGCTCCCTTACCTTAGTTTCAAATGTACACATTGTGATTGGTTGTTTTTTTAAACAACCTACAGCTTGATTTACTGTAAAGCTTTAAAAAAATGGTGTTGGAGAGGTTAAAAATTCTGGAACAGCCTCCATGGAAATCTCTCTCTCTCTCTTTCTCTCACTCTCTCCCTCTCTCCCTCTCTCTCTCTCTCTCTCTCTCTCTCTCTCTCTCTCTCTCTCTCTCTCTCTCTCTCTCTCTCACTCTCATTCCAAGGCTCAATTCATAGCCTCCTATTTCCTCTTGTTACAATGGAGACAATTAAATATTATACCTAATATTAAAGGTGATTCCTTTTCGTGTTGATGTGCTCATCATGTTTAAATATCTGCAGTACTTTCTAATGAGGTTGAGCAGTTAAGATGTGTAATTTGTGGGCAAAATATATGGGCTTATTGTCTTGGTTCTCTAACTGTGCTATAAACCATTTCAACATGTTCAGCCTGTCTATTCAACTCATAAAACACTGACTTCATTGTGTTTTCATTGCTTGAATTGTTTGAGATCATTAGGTGCCACTGTATTGAACACTTTTTGTATCTTGAGTCCTTGAGCCTTCTTGGAAAAAGACTTGCTCGAGTTTAGTTTAGGGATGACTGCATAAAAGCTGTGAATGCAATATATATATATCGAAAATATAACAGCGAATTACACTGAAGGCTTGACAAGTGATGTAGGTATATATAGGACAGGGGTCAGCTCTTTTACTGCCCTGTTGTGGCTCTACAGCAAAGTTAGGTTCTTAGGTAAAAATAAAATAATCCTCCTTTGCTGTAAAATAAACCTGCTGATTGTTCTATTCTAATACAGGTTTAACAATAAATTGTCTTAAATGCTGGAGTTAATTTATAACTGCTAATTTACCCTTTAACCCTGAACGTTGACGCACAGACTTCTGGTCACCATAGCTAGCTTCTATAGCTAGTAGGAAAAGGCAAAGAGAGATTTAAGATGAACATCAATAATTCAGAGACGAATGGACTTCTAATCATTTCACCGGGTTTCCTGATACGTTTAATCTACAATGAGAAACTGTAAAACACAAAGTTGTGAGGCTGAGGTCAGCTTTTCCTTTGCCAGCTTCTTGTTCAAAGTCTCTATTTAAGATGGAGCGCAACAGTTTAAAAAGGAAACTGGAGAATGTGAGGCTCACTTTAGCCTTGTCTCCCTGCAAGGCATTTTACAAGAATATATTCTACTTTTGAGGCAAAGTTTCCTGCTGGAGATTTAAGAAAAGCACCTACAGCTACGCTAAAAAAGATTAAAGCTTAAAGCAGAGCAAAGTAAGCCTGTGTGTGTTATATTTGTTTAGCCTATACTGAGACATATTTACAGCCAAGATGGTAAAATAGACATAAAATGTTGTGCTTCCCAAGGTGGTTTGATTTGTGTTGAAAGGATTAAATGGCTCTTCTTAACATCAGGGTTGCCATTCCCTGATCTAGGATTTCAGAGTTGGGAGCCCTATTTTTGGGGTCAGCAACAGTATTTTTTAATTTATGTGATATTATATGGATTCATCAGCACTGGTATCATGAAAAACTAAACTAATAGACTGTTTCTATCTTAATGAAGATTTTTCTGTGAAGTTTTTGTTGCATCCTTCCTTCTGCCAGCATATAACTGGTGTTTTTTATTTTTGTTTGTTTTTTTTTTGTTTTTTGTTTTTTTAACAAACCTGCAAACCTGAATCAACCATTCCTTTTTTATTAGTCACCACTGGCTTCAACCTTGCTAATCAGCCATGAATTCCATTTTTCTGAATTCCCTTTTTTCAGTCGTGAATACTAGCTTTGGTCAAGGGAAAAGAGAACAGTGGAGTACTAGGACGTCCTCCACCTTTTTTATTATTTTTTTTAACACTGCATGGGTGATTTCACACCTAGCTGTTGGAGAGTTTTTGGCAGAACAAGTGATCCTGTGGAGATAAAATACTGCTGGATAGAATATGACAAAAAATGGGTGTTTTTTGGCAAACCTGAAGCAGGGATTCTTTGTTATTAGTCACCACTGGCTTTCTACCTTGCTAATCAGCCATGAATTCCATTTTTCATCCTGGGTCTTTCTGATTTTGCTGCCATGAATACTAACATTGGTCAAGGAAAGGGAGGCCAGAGGAGTGCTTAGACTTTCTTTAGCTCCTCTAGGTTTTTTTTATTTATTTATTTATTTATTTAAACGCTGCATGGGTGATTTCACACCTTGCCGTTAGAGAGGTTTTGGCAGAACAATCGGTCCCGAGAAGGACCAAATTCTTTCTGTTTGGGCATTATATCTCTGACCATGGTTCAGTGGAGCTCCAGAGGCCAGGGAATGACTTTGTACCTCTGTCCAGACTGATAGTCCTAAGCAATATTTTGCTGAGGTCTGAAGAAATGTCTTTGGATAATGCTCCCAGAAGCAGTGTGCTGCCAACTGCCACAACTACCGGCATCAGTTACTCGCATTTTATCTTGCACCATCTCTCTCTCTTGCTCGTTTGTCTAACACATCTGATTGTTTACTGAAGCATTCCAGCTGCACACCTTAATTGGGTTGATGGGATCCATATTCATAAACAATTTCAATCTATTTGCAACTGCTACTGATAGGAAGAGCTAACTTGAATGCGATGTGTAAATAGGGTGGGCAAAGTGGCAAAAGATAATATCATGACACTTAAAAAAGAATTGTTCATTATGCTGAACATTTTAGTTTTTTTGAGGTTTGGTGAGTTGGAACAGACACAAAACAACCTAAGTGCCACATTTAAACAATACTACCAAAAAGTATGAGTACAAATTAATTGAGCATTTCATTTTCTGCACTGCAGTTTAACAAGTGTATGTATTCTCTTTTTGTAGTGAAACACTGGCTTACAGTGCTGCCAATATTCACAGTATGCTTAGAAACACAGTTGTGATGAGATTTATAACTATAACAATAAACATTGTCACCTTGCCCAGCCCTGTGTGCAAATATGAAATCAGATGGTAGTGAATACAGTAACCTATGCATGATTGAACTTGTAAGCCTAATAAAATGTTAAAGTTTGGCTACTTGTGCTTTTTGAATAATTGTCCTCCTATGTGAATGGCTTATGCAAAAATGTGCTGCCAACTTAAAACAGAGGAGGAAAAACCCTTAATGAATCAGAGGCTAAATGCAAAGCAGGCCCTAAAGCAATGTCTTTTTCGCAGCCGTGCTGACGAGGGATCTGCTGCAGTGAGAGATTAGCCTGGCTGGCCTCAGTTAAGTGGTGGCCAGCCTGGTGGGTGTGAGAGTTTCTGGTTGATGGTGCTAGCTTTAGGGTTTAGCTGGATGGCTGCAGTCGATTTTGGCCGTGCTAGCTTGTCGCGTCGGACTCCCTGTGAAGTCCCAGTGGCCCTATTAAGCTGTCTGCTGTGCGCTCATTGTCTTTGATCCTCTCTGTGACGCCTAATCCGTGCCTTAAAGCTTCAGTTGCAGCAGGCCGGGCAATTGTGTGCGTGTGTACTAGCTTCACTGGAGGCACAGAGTCTATGAAAGGCTGTCAGAGGCTGTAGATGGCAATTAGATTCTTGTAGGATTCACAGGCGCTGTTGGAGGAGATAGGATGCTGGCTCATCTTTCTGCAGAAGTGTCACAAATAGCTGTATGTGCACATGGAGATAGTGATGCATTGGTTTTAGATTGGGATAATAATCTTAAAACATAGTAAATATGAACAGTAAGGCTTTTTATTTAAATATGTTCCAAAATGTATTAAATAAAACACTAGAAACATTAAGCACTGTGTCTGAATAAAATATCAGACTGTCCTTTGTGACGCATTCCTATGGATATTTTTCGTTATTACAGCTTGTTCTCTAACTTAAAGTGGCCAACATTGCCTTTTTTTCTTTTCTGCCATTAAAAGATGTTGTACCAAGACTGTCTCTCTCTTCCCTCCAGCCGGACAGGACGTATGACTTGAAGATTGGGTTGCCTACTGTGTCTTACTTCTTGAAACAGGCCGCAGGCATAGAAAAAGGAGCAGGGAAGACGGGTAAGCCAGCTGTAATATAACCACAGCTGTGGTCATACATCAACCCAGGCTTATTTCAGCTATCTGCAACCCATTTGTATGTCTCAGTCCTGGCTTATGTTTCAGTAATGGACAGGCTTTCCCCACAGGGTGTTGAGGTTCAGAGGTGATTTATTTTTTTTTTTGGGGGGGATTGATGATATATTTATAGTGAGCCGTGCTCGAAGAGAAGAAGCTAAATTAAGGGGAGAAAAGCAGTGTCAAAAGGGGCTGCACTCAGGAAAGAGAATCAGAGATTTTGCCTCATTTTCCTGCATTCCGGTCCCCTTCAATTATTCCCTCTTTTAACACCCACTCTTTTTTTTTTTTTTTTACTCTCTCTGCACTTCTATTAAGTTTCTTTCTTCCTCTGCCACGACCCCCTCAACCCCCGCTCGCACAGTTCCTGCTCACTCTCTTGCACCATCACACTCTCTCGCTCTTGCTCTGATGTTCTCACTTTGCCCATCTCTGACTCTATCTCTCGCTCTCCTAACCAGCTGTGTGTGTGTGTGTGTGTGTGTGTGTGTGTGTGTGTGTGTGTCTCTGCTGCACTCACCAGGGCATGAGATAGCTGGGATGGTGTCTGTAAGGGCGGTGTATGAGATAGCACGGGTCAAGGCCCAGGACGAATGTTTCAAGCTGCAGGATGCCTCAATGCAGACAGTGGTCAAGAGCATCATCGGCTCAGCCCGATCCCTCGGCATCAAAATTGTCAACGAGTGAGAAAACACAACACAGCCTCTCGCATGCTGACACTATCCTGGTATACATAGAGGACATAGAAGAAATCAAAAACAGTACACACAGGACATACTTAAAAATAAATACAATACATTAAAGGTGCACTACATGCAGAAAATAAATACAGTAAATTACATTACACACAGGACAGACTGAAATCAGATACAGGACATACAGGATAACAAGAAATCAGCTGTAATACAAACAGTAACATGCACAATTTGGGCATCCCTGGTTAGAATTTCAGTTATTGTGAATTGCTAAGTGAGTAGAAGATCAGAACTGATCTCCAATATGCACATGATTCATATGAACATTTTAATCAAGATTTGTGTGTTATTTTTGTTTTCTACAATTTTAGATGGCGGGGGGAGCAAAAGTCTTGGCACCCATGGAGATTTGAACTCTCAAATAACTTTTACCAAGCTTTCACGCCTTAATTAGCTTAGTTAGGGCTATGGATTGTTCAGAATCCTCACTAGGAAATACCAAGCGATGCAAATTTCAAAGCTTTATAATTACTTTGACTCCTCAAAGCTTGTTCCAATAATCAGCAGCTCTGGGCCCCGCTAAGCAGCTGCCTAGAACTCTGAAAATTGAAATAATTGATGCCCACAAAGGAGGAGAAGCTATGAGAAGATAGCAAAGCGTTTTCAACTAACTTCTTCCTCAGTTTATAATGTAAATAAGAATGGCAGTTAACAGGAATGGTTGAGGTCTGGAAGGCCAAGAAAACTTTGAGAGAAATGCTCGTAGGATTGCTAGACCGGCACTGCAAAAGGCCTCAAGAAAGATTTAGCACAATGAGGATTGATGGTGCACTGTTCACTATGCAGGGATACCTGCACAAATATGATCTTCATTGAAGAGTCACCAGAAGAAAACCTGCATCCACACCTCAAAATTCAGCATCAGACATTTGCAAAGGAACATACAGGTGTTACTTTTTGGAAACAAGTCCTGTGGACTAGAACCATTCGGCAGTTCTGAGTAAATGTATGTTTGGAGAAAAATCAGACCTCTCCATTTGTTAAGCATGGGAGTGGATCAGTCGTGCTTTGTGCATGTGTTGTAGCCTGTGGCACAGGGAACATTTCACTGGTAGAGGGAATGGCTTCAGTTAAATGCCAGCAAATTTTGGAAGCATAAACATTATCAAAAATCTGTGGATGCAAGATGGCCCAAGAATCTTACAGTAGCTTTTTGGATGGAAGGATGGGCAAAAATCCACCAAATAAGAACTGAAAGACTCTCAGCTGGCTACAAACAAGCATTTACAAATGGAGATATTTGCCAAAAGGGTTGTTACTAAGTGCTGGCCAAACTTTTGCTTTCAGGCCTTGTTCATTTTATTTTCAAACTGTACCAAATGGAAATTAAAAATGAATCTTGCTTAAAATATTAAAGAAATGTGTCATAACTTTATGCCTTTTGGAAATCAGGTCATCTTTTACTTGCTTAGCTATTCACAGTAAAATAAATTTTGGCCTGGGGTGCCCAAACTTTCGCATGCCACTGTACAAGATAACAGTAAATCTGGTTCAAACAAAATATAGAGGACATACAAAACATCACATGCAGTTTATACGAGGTATACAGAAATCTTTGGAAGGCTGATCTTGCCAGGTGAAGGAGAAACAGAGAAGAGGAAGAATTTCTCCTTGACACAATATGCCTTAGTATCTCAAAATGTTGACTTTGAATTCAGATGCAATGCATATAGGTTTTACAGAAATATGTTCAAGCCTATTCCGGCCAGGTAAACGAGAAACAGAGAAGGAGAAAAAAATGGCAAAATATTGGCTTAGTATCTTAAAATAGTGATGTGTGTTCTTGAATTTTTGAAGGAGTAGCTCAAAATATTCTTTCTTGTTCTCAAAATATTAACTTGATATGTCAAAATAATGACTAATACCCTTTTTTTGACAATTTATTATTTCAAAATCATACATCAATATTTTGAGAGAACATCAATCATTTTATGTAACAAGTCATTATTTTGAGATACATTGTCATTTGCCGTTCCAGAATCAGATCATAGCAATTTTAGTTTTTTCTCTCTCTTCTACCTTCCGCAGTAAATCATATGCGACAGACAGACAGACAGACAGACAGACAGACAGACAGACAGACAGACAGACAGACAGACAGACAGACAGACAGACAGTATTCCTTTTTATCAGAACAAATTAAAATGGCTTTTGGTTAAAGGTGTTTAGATTATAGTTTTACTTTTCTTTCATAAGTAATACACACTTATCGAAATATGATAATAAACATGATCAAACATAATTCCATTTCCAAATTCAGTAATCATGGTGTTTTATGTACCTAAATGTATTCAGCCTCATTTGGAATTGTCAGTCCTTCCTCTGTGTTTACTGAAACATAAACTTGGTCTGCCCATTAACTAGTTTAAAAAATAATCTTAACTTTAATGCTTTTTACAAGTAATAGCTTAATAAAGATGAAAAATCACCATGAGATGCTATATAATGTCTTTTTTATGCACACACATCCACAGAAGGTTTTCTTTCAGCTCATGGCAAAGCCGCTGCCTGTTGACTTGTGTACTTACAACTGTCAAGGTGAAGATAAATTTCACGTCATTATGCCAGTGTGATTTATCAGCGTTTAGAGGAGCTACGAAAACAGGAACCTCATTACATTACTGATTTGAGACCTCTGATTCTTCTCAGAGGTGATATTGTTACTCTTTGCAGAATGAACCTTGTCACTAAGGCACAAGCAGTCTGACTCATCACGCATGAAAGAACAACGTTCATCCTGCATTTCAATGAAGGATGGCGAGTTTTGAAATTCTAATGTAATGCTGATGTATCTCTCCATCTATCTCTTCCTCCATCTACTTTCTCCATACCATCCTCTGCTGCCGTTCCCTTTCTTCTCCACTCCTCTCTTGTCATCCCTCTGTCAGCTTGTCACCTGAAGAGTACGGGGAGTTTCTCCGACAGCGAGAGGAGAAGCTGAAGGAGGAAGCTGCAGCCACTGCGGAGGCACCCGCAGGGAAGAAGAAATAACAAAAAAATCACAGAGGATCTGCCTGTCATGTATTTATACTGCATCGCTGTCAACAACCACCACCCCCTCTGCAAAATGCAGAGACCATTTACTTGTGGAAAACTTGAATTTACACAGTGTCTGTCTTTGGTAATAAAATATGCTTGTTTTACACCCTCTGCTGTATTGTTGGTGGTTATTGTGCCTCAGTTTCCACAGCTCACTTTTTCCCCTCCCCTCATGCTCTTTGTCTCTCTCCATCTTCGTTTCTCTCTCTTTTTCTCTCTTTTGTTCTCTCAGTTTCTCGTTTGCTCTTTGCCTCTCTATCTCTCCCTCCCGTTCTTACTTCGCTCTTCCCTTGTTTCCCTCATTGGAATTCACATACCAGAGCAAATGTTTAACCACCTCAAAATTGAGGCTAAGGAGATTACTTTATAGAAACTTTTCTCTTTTTTTCCAGTCAGGTAGCTAAATACTGTTGTAGCTCTTGCCAACATTAAGCTGCATGCAGTACCAAGGGTACAGAGCAGTCAATCAGTCAGAAAATCTTTGATGGGATTTGACAGGCCTCTGTGTGACTGAGCAGCCAGGCACTGACCCAAGAATCAAAGAGCTCCCAAAAAATCTGTCAAATTACTTCCCAGACAGTAACACAGTGTATGAATGTATTGCAGGTATCTGTCAGAAGTAAGTGAAGGTCAGAATTTTTTTCTATGCCCTGGTTAGCACAAAGGAATAGCTCTCTCTGTTTGATGCAAAAAAAGATTGAGGTGGCTGCGTTACCGAATCACTCCATCCAAACTCTGCAGGCCGGCAGAGAGGAAATACACTCGATATCAGTGTCTGCAGGTCCTGAGGGAATATCAGTTTTTCAAGCTCCAGGTAAAAGTGGGGCTGGACATTTCAAAGAACCTCAAAGCCAGCTGTTCTCCTGGGTGGGTTTCATTTTTTTAATGCCAATGGTGTGACTATGCTGTGACTATGGCTATGATATTTATGATTAGCAGTGGTTTTGTGAGGTAGAAATACAGGACAGAACAGTCTCACTGACATGCCTTACCCTGCCTCATATAATCTCCTGTTTTGCCTCTGTGCAAGCTTGATTTGTGACATCTATGGCTTCTGCACACCTGGAGGCTTGTTAAAGGACCGAAGTATAACAGCACACCACCTCACTAGAGAAGAGACCAGGCGGTTATTAAGGAAAATTGATTCCTCAGCATCATGCAGTATATTTCATTCTTACACTGCATTTTTAGTGTTGTTTTGTGATTCTGTACCCCCACCCCAGTAAATGTGTCAGCTTGGGTCTGCTAAATGATTTTCTTTCTTTCTTTTTTCTTTCTCACCTGAGGATTTTACAAAAGAGGAGAATTCAAACTTGTTATGGAGGCTAGAACATACATGCTAAAATGGACTTACCACAAGGTGGCACTGCACAAGTGACTTTTGGGCGTTAGATTCATATACAGAAAACCTGGGGACAAACTTTCTGAACTGACATAAAAGCATGTTTTCTTGTTTGTTATGTCCATTTATAACATTTGTGTGGTTTTATGCAATAGAGATCCATCCAGCAGAGGCTGATGGCAGCAAAATGTCAAGCTCAGGAGCAGCAGAAAGCTTTCTTGATGCCACGTTGGGAGCTGAGCTGGGCCGACCAATTGAGCCTCTGTAGCATCCTCTACCAGTTATGGCCATTGATGGCTGGTCTCTGGGGTCTGGGCCCATCACTCATCTCACTGGGCCAGTCACTTTGCGAGTGGTCTCCCACAGTGAAAGCACTGTGGTGTATGTTACTCAAGCCCCCCACTTGGAACTAGTGTTGGGGTTCACTTAGTTGAGGCAGCACAACCCCCGCATTGACTGGTCGACACAGTCTATATATGCGTGGGACCCCCGTTGTAATGGCCATTGCCTGGTCAATCCTGACCCCCTCCGAAGGGCGCCCTCCCTCCCTACTAAAAAAAACACTTTTATATTTTCTGGCCTAATAGCTTTCATGTTCTTAATGGCACTTTTGACTAAAGGTGCTGAAGATGGTGAAATTAAGTTTGATGAAAAATAAGTTTGCTAATTTTGTATCCACAAACAGAAGAAAATATGATGCTGTGAGTAATAATAAAACCATGTGCAGATAACTGGCTAACTCTAATAACTGTGGCAGCTATCAGTAGGCTGATAAATCAATATAATGATCAATTATTAATCTGTGATACTGAGCTCTGCTAAAGTATGAATAGACTGATAAATCAACATGATCAGATATTAATCTGATCATTTTTAATCAAATTTTGATTACATCATACCACATAAATTAACATATCCCTCTTTTCCATTTTTCATTGATCAAGATATGTTAGAATCTATTGATTATCCCTTAATTGTGACTAAACAGGTTACTCCTAGTTATGACTAAGTAAGGACGTGTTAAAATACACTGCTCAAAAAAATAAAGGGAACACTTAAACAACACAATATAACTCCAAGTAAATCAAACTTCTGTGAAATCAAACTGTCCACTTAGGAAGCAACACTGATTGACAATCAATTTCACAGCTGTTGTGCAAATGGAACAGACAACAAGTGGAAATAATTGGCAATTAGCAAGACACACTCAATAAAGGAGTGGTTCTGCAGGTGGGGACCACAGACCACTTCTCAGTACCTTTCTGCTTTCTGGCTGATGTTTTGGTCACTTTTGAATGTTGGTGGTGCTTTCACACTCGTGGTAGCATGAGACGGACTCTACAACCCACACAAGTGGCTCAGGTAGTGCAGCTCATCCAGGATGGCACATCAATGCGAGCTGTGGCAAGAAGGTTTGCTGTGTCTGTCAGCGTAGTGTCCAGAGGCTGGAGGTGCTACCAGGAGACAGGCCAGTACACCAGGAGACGTAGAGGAGGGCAACAACCCAGCAGCAGGACCGCTACCTCAGCCTTTGTGCAAGGAGGAACAGGAGGAGCACTGCCAGAGCCCTGCAAAATGACCTCCAGCAGGCCACAAATGTGCATGTGTCTGCATAAACGGTTAGAAACCGACTCCATGAGGATGGTATGAGGACCCAACGTCCACAGATGGGGGTTGTTCTCACAGCCCAACACCATGCAGGATGCTTGGCATTTGCCAGAGAACACCAGGATTGGCAAATTCGCCACTGGCGCCCTGTGCTCTTCACAGATGAAAGCAGGTTCACACTGAGCACATGTGACAGACGTGACAGAGTCTGGAGACACCATGGAGAGCGATCTGCTGCCTGCAACATCCTTCAGCATGACAGCTTTGGCAGTGGGTCAGTAATGGTGTGGGGTGGCATTTCTTTGTAGGGCCGCACAGCCCTCCATGTGCTCGCCAGAGGTAGCCTGACTGCCATTAGGTACCGAGATGAGATCCTCAGACCCCTTGTGAGACCATATGCTGGTGCGGTTGGCCCTGGGTTTGTCCTAATGCAGGACAATGCTAGACCTCATGTAGCTGTAGTGTGTCAGCAGTTCCTGTAAGATGAAGGCATTGAAGCTATGGACTGGCCCGCCCGTTCCCCAGACCTGAATCCGATTGAGCACATCTGGGACATCATGTCTCGCTCCATCCACCAATGCCACGTTGCACCACAGACTGTCCAGGAGTTGGCGGATGCTTTAGTCCAGGTCTGGGAGGAGATCCCTCAGGAGACCATCCGCCACCTCATCAGGAGCATGCCCAGGCGTTATAGGGAGGTCATACAGGCACGTGGAGGCCACACACAATACTGAGCCTCATTTTGACTTGTTTTAAGGACATTACATCAAAGTTGGATCAGCCTGTAGTGTGTTTTTCCACTTTAATTTTGTGTGTGACTCCAAATCCAGGCCTCCATTGGTTAATAAATTTGATTTCCATTGATGATTTTTGTGTGATTTTGTTGTCAGCACATTCAACTTTGTACAGAACAAAGTATTCAATGAGAATATTTCATCCATTCAGATCTAGGATGTGTTATTTGAGTGTTTCCTTTTATTTTTTTGAACAGTATATGTGCTTTGTATATGAAATGGTCAAAACACTCTGCATGTGTGTACAGGCCAGGATCTAGGTCTGAGTGTGTGTGTGTGTGTGCAAACAATGTCCAAGTGCCCCTATCATAGTTACAATTTATGTTCAAGATGAGATTGTTTCCCAGGCCCGGTTTAAACAAATATGCAGCACCCCAGGATAAAGCCCAAGCACATACAGAGAGGCCTTGCATGGACACAGAGAACCAACACAGAAAAGTGTAAATAACTATGGAAATAAGTAAATCATTAATGTGGATACAAATGAGTCTTTTCATGTATGTGCTTTTCCTCTCAACAGCACTCTTAATAATTATAGTACAGAATCTCTGTGAGCGTCTGCTACTCCAGGCGCCAGGCTTTGATGCACTCGGGCCTGCTTGGCGCACACCACATAGTCGAGGTCACACAGGCACACACACGCACATGCAGGCAGTGAGCCATACAGCATATGATTAGTTGTGATTAAAATAATTGAAATTATTACTTGTAAAATCTTTCACATTATCAAAAATAATCTCCCTCAACTTTCAGTTATTACTCTCAGTGACAGAGAGCTTTGGTAAAGCCTGAGTAGACCAATGAATCAATGTAATAAGCCAGTTATTACTTTGCATTACTAAGGTTTTGAGGAAAGTTTAAACTAATCATTTTAGTAGTGGACATGTTTGTGAGTGTTACATCAGTGTTGAACTGTGCTCCTCTGGGGATTGTGAGAGCAGCATGCCTTAGCGGGCGGTGAGAGAGGGGAAAAAAGTTTGGAACTTCATTTAAATAAGTAAAATTTAGCTAGAACAAAACAATCAGTGACAGCAATTTAGTAAAAAAAAAGATCTCATGTAACTAATCAAGATATACTGTAAATGCATTCTGAACACCTCCTTTTTATGTATTGTAGTGAAATACATTGTAACAGAGTACATTTAGTATTCAGTATTCTGCCATCATTACTTTTTCAAAGTATTTTAACCCAACCTTGTTAACATCACGGTATCCTGCTCCATATTCAGTTTCACTTACACTAGCAGTGTGTTCCAAGGATCCTATGTTCCTTCATTTCTTCATATGATGTGTCATACTTGAACACCATCCATGGACACACGGAAAGTAATAGAAGTGTTTTTGAGGTCATAGTTAAGATCTTGGGGTCATCAAAAGTGACCTCAGGAACTAGGACCCAATTTTTCAATTGTGATCCACTTGCCCTGAGCTGGCTAGCCTGAGGTAGTTAAGCAAGCTTTGTAATGCAGATCGTTTTCTGAGAAATCAGAGTGTAAAATGCTTTTTGAATAATAAGTCTGCTGCATTGCCCTTCTATTTTGTTGTAGCTGCTAGTAAGCTAGATAGCAGTTTATAAGAGTAATGTAACAAACTTACTTCAGCAGAAATGTGTAATAGATGGAGACGTTTACTACATTAAGCCAAACTTGAAAGTAGGGGTGAGTAATATGACATTTTATTGATAAATCATGCCAGAATACACTTTTCTTAGCATACCACAGTACTGAAAGAACACTGACAAACTATATCATTTTAATACGGGTTTAGTGCAATGCAGTTTGTTAAGTTTGTAATAATCAATAATTATTATAGTTGTAGCATTATTATTATTGTTGTTGTTGTTGCTGCTGTTTTGTTGCTTTTATGGTATTTTTGAAAAAGTGAGACTATAGGTTGTATTTTGTCTGTTTCAACTCAGAAAAAGGAAATGCTGTGATTCACATTGTGTTGTCGTGAAGATGCCTTGAGGTATCGTTATATAGTCATTTTTATATTGCCCACAGATGTCATAGATTTGAAATATTAAGGGAAAGATGAAGGTGCAGCAGATCAGACTGACAGACAGTTCTGCTGCTAAAGAACTTGAGCAAACATGATTGAGGACACTTGGGTCTGACAGTGGAACATAGAGTTGTTTTTCTATAAACTGCAATGAGTGAACATGTGACCCTGTGAATATAAGGCTGTTCCCAAAATTACAAAGGGAGCATGGAGCCCTGGAAACACAGGACTCTTGGGAAAATAAATGGCCATTTGTCACTGGATGGCTGCTGACCAGAGACCTTTCTAAACACAGCAGTCACACTGACACGGTAGTGATTGTGGCTTTGGCATATTTGTATCAGGTAAAGTGGCAATGCTGAGATTTTTACACACACTGTTAAGCTGAGAGTGGTCCACCACAGCCAAAAGTGATTCTGTGGCAATGTCTGTCAGGCAATGATCTCGGATGAAGGACATGGCAAACCCCTATTTGTGCTTCAATAAATGAGTTACACCAGCAAAATGGACCTTGGGTAGATGTTTCTAATACAGTAACCAATAAATTTTGTATATTCATGCATCTTGAATTTAGCCTTCAACACCTTACTGTAGTTTTTATTACCCAAGTTTATCTCCTTGTTTTGCCCCTAGCCAACCCCTACCCCACCCCTGCCTCCCCTACACTTGTCAGACAGAATTTACACCCTTTCAATGTCATTTTTATCTAGCTGCTATCCAGTCATTTCACGTACATTGCATTACAAACTGTCTGATTTTATGATCCCCCGAAGGAAAGAGTGAGACACAGCTCCCTTATGGGTGTTAAGTGGCTGAACTAAACTGCCAGAGTAGAAGTGTGAAAAACATTTCCTTCTGGCTCTTTGTAGGTTAAGTATCTTATTTAGTAGTAAAAGAGCAATCTGCTTTTCCCCAGGTAGAAAAGTGTCAAAGTTGCCTGTAACATTGCACATAGTCTCAAAGTTTTGCTCATAAACAAGCAGTTAACTGTTAATACATGACTCTCTAAGATGAAGGAATTTCGCCTGTGTTGACCAGTCATTTATTGTGTCAGTGTTTACTGATGATATTCTGCATATAGACATAGAATTTGTTAGGACACTTTGGGCCCAGGACGCATTGTGAGTGGATTACAATCAGATCAATCAAACTACATTCAGAGGTGGTCAGAGGCAGATCTTGACCACTTTTAACTTAAGCATGAACGGAATACATTTTTGTCCTCCATGTATGATTATGTGAGTAGAAATCCATCTGCCACGCACTGACTACCCTGTTGAAAAAAACAGCTTAGATCAGCAAGCATTTCATGCTAGTCTAAGCTGGTCTGTGATGGTTTATGCTGGTCTAGTGGTCTGGTAATGTAAGTCAATGTAATCAGACTTTTTTTTCCAAATCATTTTGGGCTGTTTCTTTTAGTCCATTCATCATAAAATTTACACACATTGTGTAGGCAACGACTACGGAGCTCCATTGCCACCGCCCCCCACCCCCCAACCCAGAAAGACAACCTTGCCAAAGTTTATCCAGGTATGATCTGGACACACAACACATGTTAATGCAAGCTGTCAACAGGCTCTTTGGCTCCTGATGATATACAAACTCTCTGTTGGGCAGCTTTAATATGGAAATGAGTTTCAGTGAATTAATTCAGTGCATATACAACCGTTTCTCACCTCAGTGTTTAGGCATTTTATTAATGGTTCAGGAATTTCCACAGTCAACCACTATCACTACATGCTCCACATAATTTGCAGATGCTCTCTTCAATCAAATTATTTACAGTTTGAAGAGGGTTTCTCCAAATTATATGGAGCATATAATACCCATGAGCAAGCTAACAGCAAAAAAGGAAAAAACATTTAATAAGAAATGTATATGAAATTTGTATCAAATCCCAAGGCCAATAAATTCCCCAAACAGAATGTCTCACATTTCTGAAGAAATTAATCACTGGTTTGGGATGATGGATGGTTTTCTGACTGTTAGATCATGTTCTGTGTTCCTAATGAGGTGCTGTCAATATCACAGCCAAAACCTATTACTTACGCCTATCCGCCATTCTCGGACATAGTGGTCAAATTGCTAGTCTGCTTTTGTCTAGACACCCTCAAGAAGTGATTGAACTATCCATCAAAAGCTTGCAGGTTAACCAAAGGTCCACTTTTGTGAGAATATCAAATTAACTGTGGCAATTGTTGAGTATTCTGCATATGGTTTATAGAATGGGAATGCTAATGAGCTGGGGCTAATTTTCTGCCCTATGTGACTACACATCCTCAGAACATTGTGAGGGTCTTTAGTCTGATGCTTGCTAACCTTTGCCAACACACACTCACACTTCAAAAGAGACCTCTGCATAATGTAGGCAAGAAATCCCTTTGTTTTTCAGATAGCTTTAAAAGGCCACTGTGGTGCACACAAGGCAGTTTGATTCATTTGTACTTTACTGACCCTCTTCTTAGAGATGCTTAGGCAATTTAGAAACTAGGGAGGTCCCAATCCAATGCCAAGGACTGGTTTCAAGTCTCAGACAATTTTTAATGAGTCGGCATTGGCTATATTAATGCTGCTTTCAAATGCAAATCAAGCGTAGTTTTCTCTGAGGAGGAACTTGTAGTAGAACATGCTGTTTGCAGTGGTTCATGTGAGAGGTAAGCAAATGCCAAATGTTTGGCGTAGATTATTAGCTAGCAGGTTTGATCAATTTACAGGAATGCAAATGTAGTATAAATATAATATGGATTATTTAAAGACCATGAAAAAAGAGTCAGGTTGCATGAGCAGAGAAGTTGGTTTTATTTCAGTAGATTTTGAATGTTGCACAAAAAAAAATAAGAAAAAATTTATAAATACGTTTCATTTTCATCTGAAATGGATGTAGAGCATGTTGTCTTCTGTGGACTGATTAAAGCGCTATGAGAGCTGAGCAACCATCAAAAAATTACATCATAAGTGGTGATCATCAGGGTCCAAGATTTATCATAGATGTAAGGTCAGAAAAGACATCTGTCAAGATTTAAACGCCTTGGCATTTTGACCTTGGTATAGCAGCTCACAGATTTGTAAGAAATAAGATGCAATTAATAAACATACAATACAAATAAAATTCATGACTTGGACATGATTTTGCATTGTTGTTAAACTCAGTAATTAGTCCACAGAAAATACTCCTGTATTTTAAGACGTACATTGAACTCCCTCAGGAATAATGGTCCTGTTTGAAATAACATCACAGTAAATTAATAAACAAACCAGGTAAAAGTAGGACCTCCAATTTTTTTCTTTTTTTTGTGACCAGAAGACATGATTAACAGCTATTATAGAGCTTGATTCGACTCAATTCCATAATCCTCAAGTTCATAACAAGACTATCAAAATCCACGTACTTAATCCAAAGTACTTTTCACAAGGCAGTGTGTTTTCTGTCTTATTGGATGGCATTTGGTAAGTTAAATGAACCCACTTTACTTGTCTATTGCTAGTCTGTTAAACTAATGTTTTCTTAGGAATGCCACGGGACCTTGCTATAGGGGATTGGTTTCTGTCTGAATTTACTTTACTCTTATCGTGTATTATATTTGTACAGTGTTACACAATTATTCTGTTTATTCTGTTAATGGACTGTTCACTTCTTTCCTCGGCAATGATGAAAATACAGCTACAAAATATGTGCTACAACTCGGCAAAACCACTTGAAAAAAATCATAAACCTGGTCCTATTTTCATACTCTGTTACATTTTTTGAGCTCTATTCATGCCACCATCAAAGAGTTGCCATTAGCAGACAATATCCACAATCTGCAACAATGAGGTGCATTTTCATAAAAAACAGTGTGTCTTCAGTGCAGAACTGTTTAAAAGTGGAACATCAAAATAATTTCTCCTGAAACAGCTTTCACTTACTCACTGCGGCTGGTGCAGAAACAAAGGCTCTGTGAAACAGCCACTAATTTGGTACTGGCATGATATCATACATGCACAGAAACTTTATCATGGCCACTTAAAATAGACATCACGCAATTTAGTTAAACAGTTTCACCACAGTTTTTTAGATGGTGTCATTAGCTGCTAAATAAGGTAACTTTTTCACCCCTCATTGTATATTGCACTCATTTCATTAACTTCTTCATTTTTTGTCATAACATCATAATATTGCAATATTCAGTACAGAAATCTTTGCCGTGTAAACATTTTATTCACCAAATTACCACTGCAACCGTTATTTCCCACCCTGGGTTTATTACTACTGTTTAAAAACTAGCCTAGCAGACTGCAAATAGGTTATTCCTGTACTAGATAGGCTTTAAGTTTAAATATTTAATGAACGTTGCTCTGTAAAACTGTTAAAGTCCCAGGGAAAAAGTGGAGGTGGCGAGTAAAATATGTGTATGATAATAAACTTTGTATTGTTATAGTGTTATATTAAACATTCAGCAAAGTTTGAAAGAAAAAAAATCCAAAATGTGATAAAACACGTCTTAAAAATTGCTGATCAGACCAACCTGAAAACTGCGTGGGCGTGGCTAATGGGCAGCTTGATTGACAGCTGTGTAAAACCCTCCTAGCCAGCTGCACCACTCTCACAGAACTAAAAGCAATATCCAACTTCTATGCGACGGTAAATAGACGGACGGATGAAGCCTTGAATGGAGGATAAAGCAATGGACGAACGAACAAAGTTCGTGTTGGGATAAACGAATGAACGCGCGACGTGCACCTGCAGACAGGTGAGCTAGCTTGCAGGCTAGTTTTTGTTTACGCGGACTCGCTTTAGCTCGCTTCCTTTCACTGTCTCTGAAACGGTTTGTGTGGGCGGGGCAAAAGACGCAAGCCTTGTGATTGGTTAAGAAATGCTGACGGAAGCGTTACCCAAGATTAGGACGGTTATAAAGGGGAAATGTAGCTGTCGGTCATGTAATGGTCAGTGGGTCGTTATTCAAAGGTGTAGGTTATTTAGTACATGCTTACTGTTTGCCTGCTAGAACAATACTAACTTGGTGAGAAAGAAAATAGATTCAGGTTTCCTGGGTCTTTAAAAGCACGTCTATATATCTACGGAAGGAGCGGGCTATTTCATACCTGTCAGAGCAGCTTAGAATCGTATTATGTTCACGGCTTTATAAGATGGTTTCACATAAGCAGTCCAGAAATCTTTTTTTTTAAACTATGTCTCATCATTTCTACATCATAATCATTAGCCATATTGCTAAACGGAAGTGTCCAATTGCATCCTAGCTCAGTATTAAACACACTAAAATGGCCATTAAAAATCGGTCCTGTTGCTCACATCCTGACAATGAGCTGATTTACTGCAGCTTTAATTATCAGAATGTCTCTCCTAAACTGGGCTGTTTTTTATTAATTTTAATGTGCTTGAAATGTGCACTGTGGCCTTATTTTCTATTAAAAAATCCTTGGTAGCAAGATTTAGAATGAATCTGATTTTACTGGTAGAATCAGTGGCAAAAATGCATGTGGTTTATGTACAACATGCTGAATCAATAGTGATGAGCAAAGCTGTCCTGCACAAAAAAAAAAGTCAACGTTAGTAGCACATTGTGGTAAATACCCTGAGCTTTTTCTGTTTTTTTTTTTTTTTATGTGTATGTTTATGTGCTTCCACCAGGGGGCGACCACTATCTTCAGAAACTAACTGAAAGGCTGGATGTATTTCTCCTGGTAGGGGGTGCGTTTGAGTATAAAGGCTTCCCTAAGATAATCAGTGTGAGGTGTTTTTTTAGTGGTTGTAATTTATTAAAGTACAAAGAGACTGTGTTATTTATAGTAAAAGTAAGTGTTTTCCATGACATCATTGACTTCTTTTCCCCAGACATTCCCCATGACTTTTATTGAGGCTTTAGTGCTAGAGGTGTAGTCTAGGGGACTGTCCCAAAAGGCGTTCTAAGCCCTGCAGTCCTACTCAAAGGCCCTCCACTGGTAATGTCAGCAATGTGCAAGTGAGCAGAGGTGGACAAAGTACACAAATCATGTACTTGAGTTAAAGTAGAGATACCCAAGGTAAAATTTTACTACAGTAAAAGTAGAAGTCCTTACTAGACCTCAACTTGAGTAAAAGTACAAAGGTATTTGCCTTCAAATGTACTTAAGTATCGACAGTAAAAGTACTAAAAGAGTAATTATGGCTCTTATGTTCTGTTATCATTTTTATAACAAGACTCACTTCATGAACCCATTTTAGGTGAAAATACTCCAGTGTCTCTCTTGGTAAACCAGTCTTTTAATAGAACGTCATTAATTAGTGATGCTGACGTCTATTAAAATGATCGTAAGCACAAAACACTGAAGGTAAACAGTTTCCATCAGGGAGAGCCGAGTGGCTCTGAAACCACTTTTACAAACAAGCAAAGTTTCATTACTTTGTAAATTAGTTACAAGTTGAATAAAAACATGCTTTAAACTCAGGATCACAAATAAGTTTTCCTTTACTATATTGATCTGTAGGTCTCTGTTCATAAACATAAACTAACTGAAACTAATTTACTATAAAATTAAAGTGTTTGTATGAATTCAGAAAAAAGAAACATGCCGGTCACGACTGTATTTGTGGACATATTTCTATATTGTGGTCTATTTACACAAAATTAGCTTAGTTCCATCATTTAGGTCGACGTATGTACTCCCAAATTTTTACACTGCTGCACTGTTGTTGAACTGTGTGCTGCACTGGGTCGGAATGATGCTTTGTGCTTCTTTTGTTTTGACATGTCACGTTTTTATACACAGAAAAACCAAAAGGAACGACAGATTTCTCAAAATGTAGTGGAATAAAAAGTAAGATATTTCACTTTGAAATGTAGTGGAGTGAAAGTAAAAAGTCGCCCAAAATGGAAAAACTTAAGTAATTTGTTGATTTTAGAGGTCTAAATACTAATCCTCTGTAGAGAACACAATTTTCGCATATACGTTTTGGGGCATCGTGGGGCAAAACATAAAATCTGGCACATACAAATATTATGGCACTTCTGCTATATTATGGTTTTATTTTCAATTTGTTACATTCACATTCAAGTTGTTGTAGATTTATTATCACTTAGAAAACGAACAAAACATGCCATTTAACCAATCCAAAAAGCATGTAATGCATTAAAGATTAAAGAAGATTAAATGTGCATCCTTTTAAAATAGGATACATTTCTTAAGAATATATTTTGTACACCTGGCTCTCTGACAGCCTGTGGAAAGGTTGTATGATGTTTGTTCTCTAATGGACATCAGGATGCTGGAGAGTGATTGTTCCTTTAGAAAAGTATTGTTCATGATCATCCCCAAACTGTGCCACCACACAGGGCTTCCAGGCCCATGGGACAGAAGAAGGAACTGGGTTTTTCCATAGTTGCAGAACTGGGGCAAAGTGGACATTATGGAGGAACCTTCAAGGCCTTTGGCCTGAGAGTGACTGTTGTAGACATCACTAACATGAGGAATCTTTGTTGACTGAAACTAATTAATGATACTGTCTATATCCTAACGAAGCACTAACTGTGTACAAATTTGATATAATTTACATGTTATATTCATTAATGTATCACTGCTTCAACCAGTATTGACTTAGGTCTCTTTCTTTCTCTTTCTATTTTGCTTCTTAGTGTTTTACTTCAGTTTTAATTCAATTCTCTTAATGGTATTTTCTTTTTTATCTTGCTGTAGTCCTGAAAGACATGTTTTCTGTTCAATGTTACCATCAATCTTTTTGAGTGCAAATTCTTGGTTATCTCTTTCTCCTTTTTGGGGTATCATTAGGATTGCTGCCTCTGCCCTGTAAAATTCCTGGACATTTGATCAGTGGCTTGATTTTTTTATTTTAATTTTTTTGCTTTTTTTTCTGAATTTAGCAGACAGGTAGCTCGTGATGTCGTCTAAGGTAGATAGATGTCAGTTCAGCTACAGAATCTCATCTCAGTCACATTGAGATTTTGCCTAGCACCTCCAGCAGTGCACCTTTCCCAAACAGTTGTCCCTACACTGAGGGAATTCTGATAAAACGAAGCAGTTTAAACCTCATTAGATTCTTGGAATTTTTTTTTCCTGGACAGGCAACCAGAAACCCAGACAATCTAGGGAAATCCTGGACAGGTGGCATCTCTAGGCGTCTCATCACTGAAATTATGAATGGATATTTTTAATGCATTCTTAACTTTTCTTATAGTCTTGCTGTTTAGAAATTCCCTGGTAACACCATATAACCTAAATGCAGAAAAAGCTAGCATTTGCTTATACTCTACTTAAGATGCACAGTGATTCTTATTCAACCATCACTATCGTTTTGTATAATTATGTTGGTAGCCATGTGTTTCAGAGTTGGAATCTGTCTTGCTAGTCTTGCTAATAGCTAATCACCATACGCCCATTACATCAGTCTACACTACACTACCTCTTTGTACCTGTAAATCTGCAACAGGCTTAATCTTTTCCCCCATTTGTGATGCAAGAACAGATTGCCTTTTCTGGCCACAGTGTGGCACAGGAGAGCCAATGTGGGTTTCTGTGGCATTGTGCTTGGTCTCTCACCAGCATATGTCTGCATGTAGAACTGGGCCTGGAACAAAATGTTCAATTCCTTTGTCTCAATTGCTTAGCTAAACTCATTCTTGTTCCTCTCCCCAAGGTGCATATGCAGGTGAGGTGAAGAGAAGGAGAATAACTTGGAGAGAGATGAGCCATACTGTGTTTGACAGAGGTGCTTCGATCTTTGGTGCAGGGTGAGAATGAGAGGGTGGCCTTTCATTGGGAAACTGGGATAAGTTAATATAGGTTTCCTTAATTGGCTTACTGATGCCCTTATGCAAAAAGACTGTTAGCATAGCAACACGTCCCGCTATCTCTCTCTCTCCTTCTCTCTCTCTCCCCCTCCTGCTGTCTCTCTCTTACTCCCTCTCTCCTTATTGGGAAGGATGCTGTGCGAAAAGGGGAGGAGGGGGCTAAAATTGGTGCCCCTAAGCAGGAAAGCCCATATATGGAGTCCAGCAGCACTGTCGTGCGACGTAGGAATAGCAGGTACGTTCGGTGCTGCTGGGGAGGGGGAGAGAGTGAGAGAGTGAGAAAGAGAGAGGGAGAGAGAGAGAGAGAGAGAGAGAGAGAGAGAGAGAGAGAGAGAGAGAGAGAGAGAGAGAGAGAGAGAAAGGGGAGGGCTTTTGCGCATGTGGCATTCAGTGCGTGTGTGCGTCAAAGTGGGAAGTGGCTGTCTGTGTGCGAGTGCCTCTGTGTCAAGTGTGTGCGTCAGTCTGAGTCAGATAGTGTCTCATCATGAGTGTGCGTCAGTGCTGTTGCTGAGCAGTCCATGCTCCAGGGGAAGAAAGAGAGGGAGCGCAGGAAGGAGGGATGCAGGGACCAGAGTGATGGAGGGAATGGGAGCAATGGACAGACGATAGTGAGCAAGAGAGGAGGGGTGAAAGAAACTAAAGAGGAGAAGGAGACAATGATGCAAAAGACAGGCAGCTTTAAGTGCACTTTAATATAAATGCATTTGTTTTTGACAACCAAATACACTTATCAGCGACACAAAAGAACACTGATCCACAATGTCCATTCTTCATAGATAGCATATGTCAAAGTATGTTTTGTTTTTTTTCTCCATCATATACAATAAAAATGTCTCTGATATGTACAGTATCAGCTCTGTTTTGTACAAATGTACAAATGTGTACATCCTATTTTCAAACTGAAACCTCAGCACACACCTATCTAGAGGCATGTGCACCAAACATCCATTCTGTATAACAGCACACATACGATATAATACTTTGCTCGTTTGTTTGTTTTTTAAACTTAGCATGTAAATAGGTAGAACGTAGGAATCAATCCTTTACTTGACCGTAGACAACTCTACGTTAGCATGTCGACACCGTGGGAATAGAACCATTCTCAACCCATGTCGACTAGTAACTGAATAGAAAGAGTACCCTGTCCCTAGTGTCCACTTCATTTTTTAAAACAAAACTTCGACGTTGGTTGTTTGTTTGGATTTTTTCGTTGTTTTTTTAAAACCCCTCTCAAAAAAGAAGAATAGGCCATTCACACAGTCATGTTCACCACTCTACACCGCACACAGTAAAGTTACGATGTCACCGTGGTATTCACTGTATAAAGATGCTGCCTGGCTGAGTTCAGCAAGCCTTTGCTTGTGCCAAGCACACGAGAGCAACAACAGATTGCAAGCATTACAAATATTGATGCTGCAAAAGTCCAGTGCATCTGCGTTGGGCCTTGCCCATGAAAATGACTGACCGAAGAGCCATTTAACACTGGCTGGCCAAAGTGTCAGTCCAGCAGAATGTGTGTGCAGTCACACACAGTCTTCTGTTCTTTTCACTGTCAGCTGGTAGCTTCTTCTCCAGATGGCGTCCACTGGACCAGTTGAAGAATATTGGAAAACTTGACTTCTCTTGCACACAAACTTGGATTTGTTCACAGATTAAAGAAACATTTGTACAGCACACTGATACACAGATTTTGAAAAAAAAAGAACTCATGGCAGCTGCAAACCCAAAGCTCAATGTTTTCTGGATATTGCACATAATAACACTGTTTGCAAATCAAAGTTAACAAGAGTTTTGAAGATTGGCCATGTATAGGAACGGCCAGTCATGGTACTGTAGAGTGTAGTGTAAAATACATTTTCCACACATTGGGCTTTGAGGGTGTCATACTGCCATTACAAGCATTGAGCTATAAGCTGCTGTCGGTTTGTTATCTTGTTGAAGTGTGATTCTTTTTTCCATGTTTTCACAACAGAGTATTTTCACTACGAGTGAATACGAATGCAAGTCTGTAAGTCGAGTTGCGCTTACAAAGTCAGAGATCTTAGCCTCTGATAAAAGCTCAGCGTTACAGTAAAGCAGAGACGAAAACTGACTTCCAAGTCTTGTCACAACTTGGTTCACACGCTAGTATATTGCATCATTGTTGAGATGTTGCACCATTATTGATATAGAAATTCATGGATAAATACATGAACAAAATATGAATGAATCTTTTCTCATGTGGATATGAGGAAGTTCAAGTCTTTTTGGCCTTATATACATTATGTATATATTTATACATATAGATAATTTTCACTTTTCAGTAAAAGTAGCTCCATGAAATATGACAATATGCCATACTTAATGAAGTAAGTCACAGACTTATTTTAGAACGGAGGATCACTTCCACTCCCATCTGAAAGGCAACAAAGGAAAAAGAAAAAGAGGGTTAGGCAATACTTCTCAGTTATCAAGCATGCTCTGTTAATCCAAGTAAGATGTTTGTGAAAAAACAGGACAGAGTTGCACTTACCTTTGTGGAAGCACTGTTGCGGCAGGTGACTTTGGAGTTGATACAACTCAGGTTGTTGCCCCAGGCCAGGGGCGATCGAGGCACCTGCCCCAAACGTGGGTTCCAGGGCGGCCAGCTCCTCGAGGAGGGACTGGGCGCAGGGCAGGCCAGGCGATGCGGGGCTGACGGGTGAGGAGGCAGGCACTGGAGAGACGGGCGAGGCTGTCAGCTGCAGCGGTGGAGACGCTGGGATACTGGTAGACAGTGGCGATGACACTACCTCTGTCTCCATGGCAATTTCGCCTGCCGCCTTCCCATCCGCCATGTCGCCTGCGTTGATTGGCGACATCATAGCCCCGCACCCGGCCGCATGGTTACAGTGCGCCGATTGGACGCTACAGAAGTGGCCAGCACTCACGGCAGAGACCCCATCAAAGTGCAGGGGTGGACGCCAGCACTCAGGAGTCGGAGGGGAAGAAGGAGAACTGGAGGGAGAAGAAGGGGTAGGAGACAGTGATGGTGAGGAGAGGTCTTTAAGGAGGGTCTCTAAGACACTCTCTTCAAACAGAGAGTCGTCATCTGGGAAGATGGGCAGGTCCAGGCCTCTCCAGGTTTTGACTGGGTAGAATTCACCCAGAAGCGAGACCGTCTCGAGTCCCACTGAGTCCAGAGAGGGAGAGGGAGGTTGTGGAGAGACTGAAGAGGGCAGCAGCTTGGAAAGAAAAGGGTCCAGGTAGAACCCCTCAGCTAGTGTGCTTATGTGCTGGGCTAAAAGGGAAATTTCTGTTCTTTCTTTTTCTCTCTCCCGCTCTAGGGAGAAGAAGGACAGGCTGGGCTGTTTTCCAGGTGAGGCTTCAGGTGTGAGCAGGCCTTCAGGTGGGTATGGGAGTGGCCCGTGAGGGACATCGACATACAGTGGACCACGAACCTCAGGTAGAGTCATAATAGTGCAATCCCCATCTCCTGGACTGTCTGGGGTTGGAGGAAGCTTCTCATAGAGTGAGCTGCTGCAGGGCTCAGAGGGGAAAAGAATGTCTGTTGCTGGAGCTGGCAGAGTGAGTGGCAGTAGGGTGGAGAGTGTGGTGGTTGGAGGTGCAGGGCTGCCTTGTGGGTTTGATGGGGCAGATGGAGAAAGAGAGGGAGCTACTGTAGTTGTAACTGTTGCAGTTGGGGGAAGTGGTGGTGGTGTGGTGGCACCAGTGGGATCAAAGCTGAAGAGGGGTTCCCCAAAAGGGAAGCTGCTGCTGCCTAGCTGAGGCGTATATGGAGGTGTGCACACAAACTCCTTGGTCTGCTGGGCCTGGGTTGTAGGCACTGGTGGTAAAGGAAGTGGCAATGCAGGTAGTGGGGGATCTACCTGGAAAGCTGGGGGAAGTAGAATGTTTTGGGTGAGGAAGTCCAAGTCTGACACTGTGGCAACTGTGACAGGGGATGAAGCAGCTGAAGGCCTGTCGACTGATTCACTGGGTGGCTGCTGGAAGAATGTCTCTTCCTCAAGAGAGGAAAGACTGGAGCGTGGGCCACTCTCTAATGGCATTGTTTCCATTGAGGAGCTGGCACCTTGCTCTTCTGCAGAGCCAGCGCTGCACACTGTTGTGCTGAAGTCAAACGACTGACCCGAGAGACCGCTGCTCCCGGGTGTGAACACTTGGTCAGGACTGGACAGTGTCTCTGGACTCTGCAAGCTTGCAGGGTCTTGTTGGGAGGTGCTGGTGCTGGTGCTCAGCACTACAGAGAGCTGAGTCTCCTCAGAGCTCAGCTGTTGCCTCACTGACCAAGCCTCTGACTCACTACAGTAAGAAGAACAAAGAGATGGGTTAATGACATTTTCACCTTTTTGAATTAGTAGAATTAACCACTTACACATTTGTCAGACTTGAACTGTACCTGATGATGTAATTGTTGCTGCTGATAGGATTTTCTCCCGTCTCTAGCTGCAGGACCATGTAAAGCCAGACCCATGAGTGATCTGCAGCTTCCACGCGTACCACCATCTCAGCCCTGCCTTCACCTCCTTCTCTCACTGTTTGGAAACAGAGGAGGAACAAAATGAGTCAAGACATATTCTACCCCGCATGAGATCTTGAGTCATATATCATCTCTGTAGGTGTTCTGAAGTGTTCCTCTACTACACGGATGTACTGTGGGAGTTGGTCATGGTGAGTGTCAATGCAGGGATTAGCAGCTATGTGGTGGGTGTTGCCTCATACTACACACTGAACTGAGGTAGAAAACTTCAGTGAGTCTTTGATTTCATCACTCAGCAGTGATACTCACATAAACTGCAGTGCTGAGCTGAGGCATGCGAAAGGTCTTGTGGATGCAGAAGGCTGTACCAGGAGCGAGAGCGCAGGGCCTCCACATCCGTACCCAGGTAAACACTCACACTGCAAAAGAACAAAGTACTTCTGTTGAGACACTGTAATCTGTTTCACATAGATTAGATAAGTATGCAGTGGAGCTATAAATAGTCATAAAAAGTGAATATAGAACAGTGGCCTCACCTGTCCTGTGCATCCTGTAGTCTCATGTCACGACTGTGCTGTGAGCGGAAACATGATAGGAGGAAACTGCTTTCCAGTGATGGGACAAAAGCTTGTTCAGTGGAGGTGCCAGGTCGGGGTGGGTGAGGCTCCAGAGGTGCACAGAAGCACACCCATACAGGGTTGGAGGTCCAGTAGGATCCTGGTGCAGAAGGGCCAGGCGGTGGTGACAGACAGCGAGCCCGAATCAGGACAAGCTTATTACCAGCACTCTGCCTGCGCACTGACTTTGAGGTGTTGAAACGGCAACGAAACAGTCGGTCTAAAATAAGGAGGAGACAAACGATTACAACCTGCATTTCTTGCATAAATTAATTATCAAATTACACAAATGTGTAGACACCTTACCTGTCTCAGGTGAAGTCGGAGGCACCAGGTTACTCCTCATAATAAAGTGGTCAGTAGGGTCTATTATATCATACACACTGTCCCCTTGGGCGACCAAATCTACCTGAAAGTTCAAACAATATGTTCCTTAAGAAAAACACCTTTCGCTTTCCACCTCATGCATATGCTGGTGTAATAATGAAAACAATAATGAGAATATCTGTCTGTTTTACTTACCATTGAGTGTCCGAGGTGCTCAGAGACGCTGTCCGACAGGTAAAGTAGTTTTCCCTCTCCAGTCAGTAGCATTAGGAAACCTGGCATGGCATGAACCAACTCTGAGAGCTCGTGAAATGAGAAGAATCTCGCGCTTTCCTCGGCACCGCTAGTAGCAGCTACATCTGAAAGAATTGACGATCAGACATGAATAAACCATGTAAGCCTCCACACATGCCCTTGCATTGTAAATGTAAACTCTCTGCACGTCACACAGTAGGCTTTTCAGCACTGTGGACAGCATCGCTGTGTTTCAGCACCACGGAGAGCAGCTTGTAAGCTTGAACATCGCTATAAAGTACGATTCTCATATCACACACAGACAAATTATAAACTGTCGTTTTTTCACAATTTATATTCAGTTCAGGCAGTCTAACGGGATCCACCTGTTGCCACTCGCGTAGCTCCTGCTAAAACAGCTCTACTATGCCTCTTATTTTCTTGACAGCAATGTTTAACAATACTACACAACGCTAACACAGCTGATGTACGCCTGCAGTGAGTGTATACAGTGAATGTAAACGAATATTTACCTTGACAGAAGAAGACAGATTTTCTCGTGTACATGCAGGCAAGGGACATAATGTGTAGATAAGAGAGGCGAGCCTTGTCCGCATCGGTGATGGGCAACAAGTCTCTCAGGTTTCTGATCTCTGCGTTTATTTGGTCCCTCCGAGCTTTCGAAGCTCCTTTCGTGGATCGGTACATTGTGGCCGGTGGTCGAGGGGAAGGCGAGCAGGAGGAACTCGGGTGAAGTTGTCTTGACTGCGGCGTGGCTCGAGGAAAGCGTAGATCTCTTTTCTTGAATGTGGTCAGAGTAACGGTGCGTGTTTTCACTGGAGTGTCATCTCAGCTCATGGCCAGAGTCAGGCTGCGCTCCTTTCTCCTGCCTGTGCCGGGTTTTCCTCTTCGGTTCCGCCACAGCGCCTGGCTCGGTACGGACCGGAGGCTCGGTGGCTTTCTCCTCCGGCTCGGAGCGTCAGTCAGTCGGCTGTTGTTGGAGCCGTGTCTCGCCCAGATGTCGGGAGCCCGTAAATCTGGTGGAGTTTCTCTGCTCGCCGGTAACTTATATAGGCTGGGACTCCACTGGTGTAGGGGGGCTCCCAACGCGCCAACACCGACGTAAAAAAAAAAAAAAACAGCGAGAAAATGAGAGGAAGGGAGGAGTAGCACGGAGGGGAGGGCTGGGTGATTTTATATCTCTCATATCAATGTTTGCAGCGCTGAAACTCACTCCTCTCCCCCTCCCTCCCCGTCTACTCTGGCTCTGACTCCGGTTCGACGTCAGCATCCCCTCTCCCCGTTGATGACGTTGGCTTGAAATCGGGAGCTCCGGCGACGCAAAAAGCCCGATTTGGACAAAACCGAGCAGGGGGCGGAGCCAGCGTGTGAAACGTAGACGGAGTCACCGGGCTCCGGTGCATGCGGGGGGGAGAGGGGGGTCCTGTAACTGAGCTGCATACGAACGAGATGGACTACAGATGTCTCGCTGTTTCATTGCTAATGTAACGCTGCTACCTGACTGCAAACTTCAGCTATGATTCAGAACTTGATTCTGCCACTGCATGACGATTTTCTACTAATGACATTGATCACAGGTGTTTCATAGATTTACATGGATGTTCATGGATTTTCATGGATGTTCATGGATTTTCTTGGATGTTCATGGATTTTCATGGATGTTCATGGATTTTCTTGGATGTTCATGGATTTTCATAGATCATGAATACGCAGGTCACTGTGTGCCATCTGTCTTCTTTGAGCAAATCCATTTCACTCTCTCCGCTCACAGCCTGCACGGTTACAGCTCGCAGCCAGACAGGTCAGTGAGGCAGTGAGAGGAGCTGTTCGCAGGCATTTCTGGCGCTGGAGCGGTTTTTGTGAATGGAGGGTAAAAGTGTGCTTTAATTACTGTCCTTGAGCGCCGTATTGAAGCAGACGATGTGAGCGAGCACAATAAAAGCGCCTCTTTATTTTATTACATAAATTCATACTCTCAATCCTTATAAGGCAAAACACTGACAGGAGCGACGGCGCAGCTCCGGGCCAATTAGAATGCGCGCGCGAAGCAACGCCGGTCGCGGCAGCCAATGGGTGCCCTTGGAACGTAAGGACGCAGGCGGCGCGTAATGCCTGCGGATAACGCGATTGGTCAGTGCACAGTGAGCTCGAGGCCGCGGTGGAGCTGGAGCGCAGGAGTCACAGCAGGCCGAACAGGAGCAGGTCAGTCACGCGCCCCTCTGACCGTGCACACCGCTCAGGGAGAGCGACCACCGGCCGGCCACGGACCCCCACAGACTCTCCTTTTCTCTGTGTGTCCTTATCTGCGCCTGCCTTATTCGCAGCTGACAAGCAAGCGCGTGAGTCAACACGAGGGTCTCGTAAAGGGCGAAAACCTGCCGCTCCTGCAGTCACCCCGCCATCCGGTTAGAGCAGACCTCAGAGCGAGCAGCGGGCAGCTTTTGGAGTGGTCTATATTTGGCAGCCTTAAGTGACTCAGTTGTCCCGGTTAAAGTGCGTCCTGTACGTGCCAAATCACGCCGTCTCTCTGCACGAGATACAACGTGTTGCATCAAGATTGCAGCGTGTTGTTCATTCCTCTGGCTCTCGTTCAGACATTTTTGGGGGCTTAAACCAAATAGTAAGAGGAGAGTGGGCCACTGTTGGCCCGCTGATGTCAAAGCTGGCGGCCCACTAGCGTTTTGGCCCACAGGTGGTTAAGCAGTGTTACACAAATGGCGCTTTGTAGCGCTCATTCTGCATTGACAGTCAAATTGACTTGTTTTCCTTTGCTTTCATCTGTAAATTAGTTAAGTAAATACTTTTAACAGCAGTATCATAAATGAAGCCGGTTATACGACTGTAGCCAATCTAGCGCAGTGGCAACAGAAGCATTTTAGATTAGGCCTAGTCATTCATTTTTTCTCAGAGCAATAGTCTGGGTGGTCCGAGGGTGGGCCAGCAGTGGCAAACAGTCAGCGGGGTTCCGACCTCATCAGGCCAGCGGACCGATATATACCCGCTATCTGACTATATATACGCTCAGAAACCCCCAGCACAGCGCAGGTGTGAACGATACAGTCTGTTTTTCATTGTAAACCCCCTTGCATGTTGAAATAGTAGGTAATAAATAATAGTTTGTAATAATAGCGTGAAGTGACCGCCTACGTGTTACCCTTCCTAAAAATATCCCCAGCATGGCTACCTGCTCATTGACACACTGCACTCGAGGAGATAGATGGAGCTCATCAACAATACAGCGTTACTATTATTAGGCGTAGTGTTTGTGTTTTGGGGGAGAAAAATAGAAAGCCGGGGAGTCATGTGAGGTCCAGGGGGAAGAGTCAAGAGCCTGGAAAGCAAAGTGCGTGGGGCGTCATGTTTATGCAATTCTCATCTTTGGTGTGCAAAGCATGTTACATCAGACGGTGTGATCTACCTCTATCTGAAGAGCATATGGAAACAGTTATATAAGTTATGTAAACTGCAGTTATGTACTTACTTTGTGTACACACTTTAAAAAGATGGTTCTTATAGAACCATTTATACCTAAATGGATCTTTGCGTGGTGAAATGTTTCTTCAGATTCATGGAGAATGTGTATCTGATTCTATATAGAACCTTTTTGAAAATGGTTTTATATAGTGCCAAGGGTTCTGCTATTGTTGCAAGCTTGACATCAGAACAATAGCAGAACCCTTTTTGGTGCTATATAGAACCATTTTCCTTTCACAATGTAAAGAAGCATTTAAGCATGAAATGATTCTGTATAGAACATATGGTTCTAAGTAGGGCCACTGCCTTTACTAAAGAACCCTTGGAAGAGTTTGAGATCAGTCTAAGACAAAAGACACAATGACAGCTGGGGTGTAATGATTCATATAATTCAGGATTCGACTCAATGCAACTTGTTTGGTGTCCTAATGCATACATTCTTTGATACAGCAAAACAATGAATGTTTGTTTTGAATGGTAATGGATGAATGGTAATAGCCCATCAGAGACTGAGGA
This sequence comes from Pygocentrus nattereri, assembly GCF_015220715.1. NCBI lineage: Eukaryota > Metazoa > Chordata > Actinopteri > Characiformes > Serrasalmidae > Pygocentrus > Pygocentrus nattereri. The sequence continues at coordinate 18,995,938 of NC_051218.1, forward strand.
ATCCATAGAAAACCTCTCGAATACCATCATGCTTTACTATAGTCTCAATAACCCTCCCAAATGACACCTTAATGCATGAAAAGGACATACATGCTAATATCACAGGTTCTAGCACCGAGAGATATATCATAAGCAGCAGGTTAGAGACATCCAAAGCTGTATGTGGAGCTCTGTAAAATCAGAAAATGCCCTCTGAAAAATGTCATGAATAGCAGAGGTGTCCAACCTTTGTCCGGGTGATCTACCGCCCTGGAGAGTTTAGTTCCAACCCTAGCCAAACTCTTGGACCCTTATTTATGAAGCTTCTCAGAGTAGGAGTGCTGATCTAGGGTCTGTTCCTGTCAGTATGGTCATCATAAATTACAAAGGAATCTGATCCTACATTAGCATGCCTACTGCGAGATGTTTTATGAATACTGGCCCTATTTGCTTGGCTTAAGGACTTTTAAGGCTTCTTTGAGGGCATATTAAAGGCGACTTCCACTGATTTGTCAACAGTTCTACAGAATTCATAGATATATATATATATAGTCATAGATATAAATGAAGTAATTCAGGGCATTTTCAGATGGTGCATGAACTTGCCAGCTCTGACTTCTCTGCAGTGGTGATGATAGGAACCAGGAGAAGTGACATAATGCAAATATAGCATTACCATCATTACCATCCAAGACTACAGGTGAATCTACACATGTCTTCTGAGTTTTATAAGTAATAGTGATATTAGTAAAATAGTAGTAAATCTGAAAATATAAGCTTGCTTTGTGTACTCTTCTGCCTTACACCCTGCATGTACCTCTCCACCCTGAATGTATTTAAACATTCTCAAAACAATCAGAAAACAATGTCTCTGTAATGTATCTTACCAGAAGTGGTAAGTTCAGGCAAAAAAAACATAAAAATCATTCCTAGGATTCTGTACCAACGGCTTTGCTCAAGGCCTTGCTAGTCAGCTCAAACCAGTAGAAGAGGTGTCCATGCAGTTGGAACAAAATCATTGGAAGGGTTTTTTACTTTCTCACTTTAACTTTTTGTGATGCAGCTTTTAGGAACACAAAATAGTCTGGACATTTGGTTCCTATCACCCGCACTGTAAACAGTTCTGACTTCTCTGGTATGGATCATTTCCCATTAAACCACACTGAAAGAATTTGTTTGATCGTAACCATTTAATTCTGCAGAAATTTTGAAAAATTTATGGAATCTCTACTATGTAGTATCTTCAGTTAATATTGAGCAATGTTCCATTGACTTCAGTGATTTTCAGTTGAGTATTTTAGACGGCTTTACAGGGACTGAAACTGGCAGCATATTATTGCTGAATTCTTGCTTCAGTAAAAGATATGAGTAGAGCTTTGCAGTAGTTCAGACAATATTCTGTGCAGTCTGTGATTTCTTTGTTGCCCATCTACCTACCATTGCTGTCAAAATCTCGTATTTTCAAAATGAGAAGCAGAACCTTAAAAAAAAATCTGATCTTCAAACGTGTACAGAAACCATTGCAGGCCATGGATTTACAAGGTTTTTTTTTCTTCCATTTTTCCATGTTAAAAATTATTTTCATTTGTTTTCTTGAGATATTAAGTTATTTATGTTATTATCGACAACATAATGAATGATAAAACAATGTTATGTCATGATAATTATATAAATAACACAAGATCTTGAGAAAACAATGTTTTGGTGTGACAACCGTGTTTCCTTCTTTGCGTCCACATTTTCAATAGAAAACCCAAACTGTTAAAGAGAAAGAATCTTTTTAGTATCCACTTATAAAGAGTCTTAGACATTTCACATACACATGGCTGCTGTGTACCAGGGAGCATCTGTTTGGTTCTGGTTCTTATGGTAATGGCAGTCATTGTAGCGCTGGTCCACGTGGACATCGTGGGTGGCCAGGAAATGGGGTGTATCACTAGAGTGGCGGATGTGAGTAAATGGTGGCAGAGGGAGATGATGGTAAAAGGAGCATAGAATAGACACGCCAGGGAGTCCAGTGTCATATGATAACTCTTCTTTTTAACCTGGCCATCCCTGCAGACAGGAAGACCAGAGCACACAACAGCTCTGTATGTTACTTTTCTGGACAAGCCTTGTCGTGGACTATGTTGCACCGTTAATGGTTTTTTGGACCAAGCTCGTGCCTAGAAAGATTATTATGTGTGAAAGGTCTTCAAAGGTGGGGAAAATAGGAAAGTATGTGAGAAAAAAAGATCTAAATAAGCTTATAAGAGCATGCACTTATATATATATATATAAATAAATGTACAAGTTAAATATGAAATGTTTCAGTATTTAGTGTGTTTGCTCTTTGCCTTTATTATAGCTTCAGTTCTTTACAGGAGATTTGCTTTTGGTTTTTTAAGAAAAATATCTGCAGGGATATTTTTCCACACCCCCGAAGTTCAGTCTTAGAAGTTAGTTGCAGTCAGTTGACTCTGGGGTGTCCAGTCAGTTGCTCTGAGAACACTTGAATCTTCTTTGATTTGCAACTGTTCTTCCTTTTTGTGTATTACCTTTTCTCAGTAACTTCTATCCCTGTTACTACTTTTCTCCTGTCTCTCAAAGATAAAGGTTTTAAGTACTACCTATCTGACTGTGACAGTTTTGCACAGTTGTAAGGACTCATACTTTCTTCATATCTAGATTCATTCTTGACTGGACTTTTTTGGATAACAGTCTCTCTACTGACTCAAAGGCATGTAAAAACTATGGCAATCCCACTTGCCTGATGAATTCATGCGAACCCCACAAATACTACTGTACCACTACCAAGTCCAAGACCCATTTAACATCTGGTCAGCAATGGCACTGCGATTAGAATCTGAACAAATGTGTCACCAGGAATCCTTTATAGTGGAGCTGTAAGGTTGGTGTAGCTCATAAAGTGGTCAGTAAGTGGAAGAAGAAGTTAGATGTTTCTAATAAAGTGGCCAGTAGTGAATGGAGAAAGTAGATGATTCTAATAAAGTGGCCAGTGAATTGAAGTAGAAGGTAGATGTACAATTAGTGGGAGTAGAAGTAGATGTTTCTCATAAAGTGACCAGGAAGTGGAAGTACAAGGTGGGTGTTTCTAATAAAGTGGCCAGTTAGTGGAAGTAGAAGTAGATGTTTCTAATAAAGCGGCCAGTGAGTAGAAGTACAAGGTAGATGTTTCTGATAAAGTGGCCAGTATGTGGAAGTACAAGGTGGGTGTTTGTAATAAAATGGCCAGTGAGTGGAAGTAGAGGGAAGATGTTTCTCATTAACTGGCTAGTCAGTAGAAGTAGAAGGTAGATGTTTCTAATAAAGTGGATAGCGAGTAGAAGTACAAGGTAATTTTTTCTAGTAAAGTGACCAGTCAGTATAAGTATAAGGTAGATGTTTCCAATAAAGTGGCCAGTGAGTGAACATAGAAGGTGGGTTTTTCTAATAAAGTGGCCAGTAAGTGGAAGTATAAGTCAGATGTCTCAAAGAAAGTGTTGAGAGTACATTGTTGGTTTTAATAATTGGATTTTTTTACTTAATAACTAAAAGCTGCCTACCATGTCCCTAGAACCAAAACCCAAGCTAACATTTCAATTTAACTTTCTATTTAAATCCAGTAACAATACATATTTGTCCCTGTCCCTGTCTCTGTCAAAGAATACCTTAATCTAATATATCACTGACCTTAAAACTCTAGAGATTCAAATGTCTGGTTTAGATTAGTAGAGGAATACCAATTCTCATAAGACTTTTGCTTTTTGAAAGTATATACTTTACTATATAACGTTTTGCCCAGAATGAATTCAACAGACTTAGATTTTTGTAAATTATACCTCATCAGCAGGTTCACTGACTTTAATTTAATGTGCCTTTTCAGAAAGAAGATGGTTGAGTGGATAGCTGTTTATCATGCATCTACGAAAACAAGAAACCCAGCGAGCAGAGCGGAGCAATCAACAATGCTGATGCTGCTGCCGTGTGGTCAGCGAATTCTGAAATGCACAGGAGTTCATTGCTAAACTGTCTCTAAGTAAGTACACAAAGAATTATGAAGCAGGAGAACGGAACGCGCTGTCCTGCTCAGAAATGGAAAGCCCATTAAGAGCCCAGAAAGAGCTACAGAAAATGCTTTACTGCGAAACGAAATATTAGCAACCTCTTCTGTGGTTGAAGGATGCTTGTTCTCCATCTTGAGATTCTTTCTCGTAGCTGGTGTTTATTTTTACCCGGAGAGAATCAAGGTCTTCACTCCGCTTCTTGAAAGAAAAGAGCTAATCTGTCGCCTAGCAACACCTCCCACTCCTGCTGAAGCTGGAGTGAGAGAAAAGGAGGGAAGTAAAGTGACGGTCGGTCTGTGAAAGAGATGAGAAAGGTGGTCTATGGCAAAGGTAAAGGCAGGGCTATTGAGTTAAATGGTGAATCAGGAGGAGCATTTGAGCTTTATGGATGAGATGGATGGATCAGTGGACAGGATCAGTCAATAAGGGGAGGGGGGGTAGTTGGACTGTGTGGATCTATGCTTAGGATTTATACCAGCATGGATGCATTTGTACCAAAAGTGTGAACATTCATGAATTTTGTGTATACATGTACATTCTTGTGGGTGGCTAATTTGGTACACTCTTGAAAATAAATGTGCCAGAAAGGGTTGCCATAGAAGTACCATTTTGGATTACTAAGTAACCTTTAAATAGATGCTTCTTTAATATAGAATTTAAATGAATAAGTCTTGGATGACAAATGTGAAGGTTCCAGACTAGTTAAGGGTTTTTATTACCAAGTACTGTAGGTTCAAGCCAAGAGTCTTTATTTTTATGAGTGTAGGTTTATAATGTATATGTTTATGGCCCATTGTCATGGCATACGTTCTGCCAGTTCCACAAAAACTTATACTAAGATAAGTGAGCAAACACCCACGCACACCCACACTCTGCCTCTCCCTCCTTCTCTGCCTCAGCCAGTGATGTTTCCCCAGCCTGTAGCCTTGTGCATTTTCTCTTTCTTCTACTTTTTTCCATTTTTTTCCATGTACAGTCTATTTTTAGAACTTGGGGCACAGAACAGTGGGAATAGTTGGACTTTTGTTGCTGGTGTCACTCTCTCTCTCTCTCTCTCTCTCTCTCTCTCTCTCTCTCTCTCTCTCTCTCTCTCTCTTCTCAGCCCTAAGGCTTCCTTGCTTTCCACATGAACTCACAGATGATTATAAGGTAAGATCTCAATGGTGAGTGCCCATTCATAATTCTACAGTTCATTGAGAAATGTCACAATATATCTTCACTTTTATGCTGCAATTATGAAAGGCTGTTTCAGCACATTATTCTTTAGGTACTGCAGCAGTGCAGGTGATCCATATGTTTGTTAATACTATTACCAAGGAACAATCTAAGGTTTGCAAATTTCATAATCTGTCCTTCCTTTCTATTTCTGTACTTTTTCTTTTATTAAACTGGCCTCAAAATTGCAGTAGTACATGCCAGCACACAATGCTCTCTCTCTCTCTCTCTCTCTCTCTCTCTCTCTCTCAGTAAGTTGGTGCTGATGCAAGGTTGCCATGGTGATATGATGTAGATATGTGACGTCACAGCAGACCTCCTAGCAGCAGAATTTTTTTTCTTTTTTCCTCCTTCCCTGTCTGTCACTCTCTCTCTCTCTCTCTCTCTCTCTCTCTCTCTCATTTAATACCAAGCCAAAGGCACTGCATTGCAAAACACTATGTATGATGTAAAACAACCTCAAAATTTTACAACAAGCACATACACAGCTAGCATGGCTCATCCTGCAGTTCTTTCTGACTCTAACCACTACCTATTCTTCTTTTTTGTCCTTCCTTTTTTGTTATTCTTGACTCAGGTGATGTTGTAAAACCCCATTCAGAATGAATTATTCAGTGTCAGTGTTACCTTTGTCCTTCAGGCTCTTCAGGTCCCTCCAGTCCAAGGGCCTTTTTGCAGAATGACTGGCAGCCAACTTGTAAGACTCTAATACAGCCCTAAAAAATAGAGCCTAAATTTGTGGATGTAAGTTGAGTCATTGGACAGCAAGAGAGTTACCATATTAACGCCCTCTTGGTTCTTCTCTTTCTCATGTTTAACACCAATTTGAGATGATCCATATTTATGTTTACCTTCTTGAATTTGGCAGAAATGCACACAGAAATAATCAATGGACAAATGAACTAAGATGGAGGTTTGCTGGAATGTTGCGTAACTATTAGAGGAGGACAGAGAGTGGGCAGGGAAGGAGAGACAGAGGAAAAGAACAAGAGAGCAAGAGAGCGAGGGAAGAAAAAGGTACTTTAGTGCCTGTTTTAGCTCCAGGCTGGTTTATGATTATTGCTTTTATTTTCCTCTATTTGCCCCAGGCTCCCACTCTTTGAAAACAAAAACACTTTCCCCCCAGGTACCAGTATTTCTCATTGATTCACGATCATTTCGGCAGCACGGCCCATTTCACAATGGTGACATTTGTGAGGCAGGTTTTGGGTGTATCTGCTGGATTTGATCTTGCTCACTACAGATTTCTGCAGTTTAATGAAGCACAGTCCTTTGTACTGATTTTGCAAGATAGAGCGGTAAAGCAGAAGATAGTGAATGTGAATAAGCGAATGTGTTTGGCTGTCTAAAATGCTATTTGAATTTGTTTTCCTGATGCACAGGACTGTGCACATGTCTTAGACACTAAAAGCTGTGTAACCAGGCAGTAAGTGTGAATCTGCCCAGAAAAAAAATAAATAAAAATAATAATAATAATAATATAATAAATACAAAAATAACAGTATAATACAGTAAGTAATGACTTTACTTATGTCAATGTGTTTGCTTAACCATTTCCATGCAATGGCCACAGGCATTAAGGAGAAATCCACACACTTAAAAACAAAGGTTCTTCAAAGCTTCTTTAATAAAAAAATGGTTTGATAAAGAACCATTAACACTCAAAGGGTTCTTTGCACTGTAAAAGGTACTTCAAATGGAAGAATAGACTATAAATGGTTGTTCATAGAACGTTTTTAGAATAGGGTTCTATTTGGCACCAGAATTGTTCTTCTATTGTTACAAGCTTGAGAATGTAACATTTCAAGAACACTTTTTGGTGCTATATAGAACCCTTTTCAAAAAGCTTCTATGTAGGATCATACACAAGACATCCTCCATTAGTCTAAAGAAGGTTTTCTTAATGCAAAGAACCGTTTAATCATCCAAAGGGTATTGTGAGAGTTCATAGTTCTATGTAGAAGCAGTTTATAAAAAAGAAATTTTGAAGAAGCTTCTTTTTTAGGAGTATAGAACAAATGTGTTCATCTAACAAGCTCACTAGATATCAATTATTTTTTTAGATAACAAGAAACTCTTGTTACTTTCTATGGTATTATGGGGTTTCCAACAACCTAACAAGATTGCACAACCTAGTGCAAGACCTAGTAGGGCACCAAAACCATTAGATAAACAGTACTTAAAGCATTCATCTTTGAGAGAGAGAACGTCAAACTCCATTCTTTGCTTCAGATCTGAAAATCCACTTGATTTTTCTTCCATCCGTCCACTAGAACTCCAAAACTGGACAGAGCCCAGATGTCAATATCATTGAATGTGTTTGGAATTACTTGGATCATGGGAAGAATAAAATGTAACCAACTTCTAAGACTGAGCTTTGGAGGTATGGAAAAAATCCCTGCAGATTTCAAAAACATATAGCATATCATGAAAAGAATGGAATGTATAATAAAACTAAAGGATGGACATACTAAATGAAAATGTTTATATTATATTTAGTTTTTGAGTATTACTAGTGGCCATTTTGACTGGAAATTAAATAAATAACACAATAGCACAGTTAATGATTTTAAACAGTTTGCTTTGGTGCCTAATTTTATATGTTCATAGGACATCTATGTGATTGTATAGTCAAGTTATGCATTGCTGCCTCACCAAAAATGTTCCACGTGTAACAGTGGAAGCCACACTTTAAGTATAAAACAAGTCCTAAAATTGATAATTATTTCATTTGTCACAGCCATCGACTTAGGTAGGTGGCTTTATTGTGAATGTAGTGTGTCACAGATTACAATTTACAGGCAGCCATCAAAACTACAACATAAACTCAATTATATATTCTACTTATTTCAGATTTTAATGTTTGATGTTAGTTTTTAGACTTAACAATACTTCTTAATTCAATATATATATATGTATGTGTGTGTGTGTGTGTGTATGTATGCATATATATATATATATATATATATATATATATATATGCATACATACAGGACTACAATCATATCAGATACTCCAGTAATGGTTACATTACCACAACTCTTCATGTTCAACTAATCCCATTTGAATGGTACTTAAGACACAGCATCAGAGCTAATGAAGTGAACGATAACTCTGACAAACTCTGAATCACTGAGATGAAAGTCAGACTGGAGAGTCTATTACCTGACTGACAGCTCATCATCTCAACTGTTGACTCATGCAGTGCAAAGTAGGCTACTGCGTTTCTCTTTTTTTCTATACACTCTCCACCCAGTTACTTAGCAGTGTTAACACAACTGCAGAAAGGCAAATGTGGGTCAAAGATAAAAGGAGGGTGGACAAGAGACATGGTCTAGGAAAGGAAGGTGTCACATTGAATGAACAAAAGAACAAAACTGCATTAACAGTTCATCTGCTCTCAGTGGGTGTTCACAGAGCAGAAGGATGGAGAGCTCTGCTGTGCAGTGATAAAATAGTCGGCATAGAACGGAGCTTGGCAGCAGAATGAACGGTTCTTTGACACCTTATGTTCACAAACAGACACATTCATGGTGACAGTCCCTGCCACATGTTACTCGTTCATTCACCATCAGGACATTCTATCATCTCTCACTCCATTTTTTATACGGATGAACAAAGCAAATGGCTTTTTTTCTCAGCCGTCAATTTGTCATGTTTTTTATACATATGTCTTACAATGTGTGTGTTATTGTCTGTCGTGAACATGAATATTAGACCTAGGCCTTCAGGTCAGGCCTTGGTCAAAAAATGAGAAAAAAAAAACCCTGCTCTATAATAATGCTATTTTTTGCTAACATCTCTGTGGGATTTCTATGTTTTCACTAAGCTAATGATGGAGCACATGAACATTTTTTGGCCATAATTTATCCCCCCTAACAAAACTCCCTGCAGCAGTTACCTTTAATGCATGGAATATCAGGCATTATATACACTCATCATTGTGTGTATCCATTGTGTGTATCCTCTGCTGGAAGCCAATTCTGTGTTTGGTGCAGCTTCTTTCCTCTGATATTAGGATAGCTGGTAAGATGGCATCACAAAATCATTCAAGAAGGGCGATGGATCACTTGAACGAAGTGGTAACTTGTAGGGTTTTTAGATGCAGCCACAGTGACCTTTTTCTCCTGAAACTGCTCCCACTCATAGAAATTCAAAGCATGACTGGTTGACTTCACTGTTGCTTCTTAAATGTGTTATATATGTTTGTATTTTATTTCAACCTTGTTTCCAAAAATTTGGTACTGTGCAAAGTGTAAACAAAAACAGAATGCAGTGATGTGGAAATCAATTAAACCCTATATATGATTGAAACTAGTACAAAAATAACATATGAAATGTTGAAACTGAGAAGTTGGATGTTTTTTTTTTTAAAATATATACCCATTTTGAATTTGATTCCAAAAAATTTGAGACAGGGGCAACAAAAGTTGTGTAATGCTAAAAAATTGACGAAACATCTCACAATTAATTAGGATAATTGGCAACAGGTCAGTAACACGATTAGCTATAAAAAGAGTATCCCAGAGAAGGTTTCTTTCAGAAATAAAGCCGGCAAGGAGAGTGCACCACTCGGTCAAATAGTGGACAAATAGTGCAATAATTAAAAAATAATGTTCCTCAACATAAAATAGCAAAGAACTGGATTTCATCATCTGTGATACATAATATCATTAAAAGATGCAAAGAATTTATAGACATCTCTGTATGCAAGACACAAGGCTGGCTGGCCATGGCCCTCAGGCAGCTCTGCATTAAAAACAATTCTGTAAATCTGGAAATCACTGCATGGGCTGAAAAACACTGACTGAGCACAGTTCACCACTGCATCCACAAATGCAAGTGAAAACTCTACCCTGCAACGAGTATATAAATAAGATCCATAAACGCCACTGACTTCTCTGGGCCCGAGCTCATTTGAGATTGACTGATGCAAAGTGGAAAAGTGTCTGTTTGTGGTCTGTAGTCTGACGAATCAAACATTTTTTTGTTAAATCATGGATGCTGTGTTCTCCATGGATGCTGTGTCCAAGAGGAGAGGGACCATCTGGCTTGATATCAGTGCACAATTCAAAAGCCAGCATCTCTGATGGTATAGCGGGCCATTAGTACACATGGCATGAGTGACTTACACATCTGTGAAGGTACTATTAATGCTGAACGATATGTACAGATTTTGGAGCAAATGCTGCCATCCAGATGATGTCTTTTTCGGGAATGCTTTGCTTATTTCAGCAAGACAATGACAAACTATATTCTGCACTTATTACAACAGCATGGCTCAGTAGTGAAAGAGTCTGGGTGCCTAACTAGCCTGCCTGCAGTTCCAACCCGTCATCCACTGAAAGCATTTGGCACATAATGAAACCAAACATACGTCAAAGGAGACTTTGTGCTGAAATTCTATATTATATAGCTTGAATGGAAAAATATTTAACTTTCACAACAACAGCTTGTTGTTAAGAGAAGAGGTGTTGTTAAAACAAAGGTGATGCAAAACAGTGGTAAACATACTCCTACCCGAACGTTTTTTAAATGTTTTGCTGGCATCAAATTCAAAATAGGCATCTTTTTATTTCAAAAATACTTTTTCAGTTTCAACATTTAATATGTTGTCCATGTACTATTTTCAGTTAAATATAGGGTTGATGATTGAACACTGTATTGTTTTTATTTACATTTTACTCAGCATCCCAACGTCTTTGGCAATGGGGCTATACATCTACTCATCTGTTTTGCTAGCCCAAAATTCGCCATTTTATTTGCACTGTATCAGAACTGATTTGGAGACCATAAAGGAACAATTTAAAGCATCTATTTCATGCTGCCGTGTTCTGCCTCTGCTCTTCGTTTCCTCCCATTGGAGTAACTCTCCTTTGATTGCTAGCCTGCCCACTCATCCGTAGCAACATGTTGCTGTATCATGGTAACCACATTTACGCAAAGAGAAGAAATTTAGGGAGGGTTTATGTATGTATCTTTCTCTGACCACCATGCATATGAAGAATAAGATGATTTGCAGTGCTTTATTTTGTGAATGTGAGGGGCAGGTTAGAAAAGTCTCCTCAGGAGAAAATGGACTGAATACTAATCTACATTATGAGACAGGGCAGCAGAGATTTTGCTCACCAAAAATAATAAAAAGTAATGTTCATTTTTTGTGTGCCATTCCAGTGTGGTTTACAGTTTGCAGCCTATTTACCCAAAGCAGGCAGTACTCTCAATTCGAACTTTGCATTCTATCAAAGATTGCAATGTTCCCTTAATACAGATGCTTCTGTTAAATGTGAGGGGGAAAAAGCTTCCTCTAAGGTCACAGGCTGTTTTTTCCCATCAAACATGACTTTCTGCTCATTGAGTCAGGTGAAGCATGGATAGGTTCCTCACAATAGCCAATCAGTGACGAATAAGGTAGATGACTCTTGTTGTCAAAGTCATTGTAATTTAGACAAGGCTTTAATCAAGATACCCCTGCCGTAGTCAGAGGTCAAAGCAATTCGCTTCAGCACACAGCTCAATTATGAGTGACCAACATGTGTCTCCCTGTGTTCTCTCCTGCAGGAGTGTCTCTCAGCCAACTGCTCTGTGGTAATGAAGCTACAAGCCTAATTAGACACATTAATAGGGGCAAACACTGTGATTTGTAATAGTCTGTTTGAATGGGTGGTTTCTTTTCATAGGCCCTGCCAGCCGCTCTGTGTTGTCTCGTAAAATAACCAGACAGGCACCTATATTTGGAGTTGCTATTTGGGATCCTCCATAAGCCTTTTTTATTAGCCCACATTGCCTTGTTTAACTGCCTTTTAAATTTTGGGGTCGCATATATAAGCCAAAAACTAAAAATTAGAGTTTCCTGTCTGCTAATTTTGTTGTGTTAACTCCCCTTTTTCCCCATCCTGAATACATATTTATGATCTTCATATCTCCCCTTCTTTTGTGATGTAATTAACACTGCTGATGTCACAGTTCTGGAGTGCTTGTTTTGTAATGGTTTACTGTGGAGCTGAATGAGTGGGTGGAGGGCAACAGTGTTTTATTGAGACAGAGTAGTTATTTCCACCTTTTCTTTTCATATGGACGTGCAAGTGGCATGACCAGCCAGGTAAACATGCTGATATTCAATGAGTGATACCAATAGTTTTTATCACTATTAGTCACTGCTGAGGGAATAATGGCACTTGTCATCAGTAGGGATACACAAAAATCTTGGAATCGTATCAGTTTTGGCAGATAACTGTTTAAAATCTATGTTTCGATTTGACCATTATTTGAAACTGATATTTAGTGATTCTAGTAGAACAGAACATTTGAATGATGAGAGGCTATTTTTTTTTCATTTTACTGTATTTACTATATTGTGCGGCAATACATTTTACATTTCTCTGGAATGCTAATCCAGGTAGATCTAGTCCCAATGTCTGCATTTTTAGCTGTTATAAATGTTTATATATTGGTATCGGCAGTGTGTACCTGAAAAGTATCAGATATTGGCATCCGCCCTCAATTCCCATATCAGTGCATCTCTAGTCATCTTAGTCAGTAGTTTCTACTTCTCAATTGTTTTAATGATGACGTAAAGCCAACAATGTTCCCCTTTTACCCAAAATGTATCCCCCATCCGCCAAAACATGTTTGGTTCAATACAGATGTCCCAAGATGATACATGCTGTAAATCAAATACAGTTCCATCATAATCCTTGATGCTCCTATAAGTGATAACCATGCACAATAATGGGCAAAGAGAGATATAGATTGAACAGTTACAGTGTGCCAATATTGCTCATCCAGAGAATCAGATACCATTGCTAATATCTCAAATATGCTAAATCATTATTGAAGACATCACCCAAATGTATCAGTTGCGAAGAAAGAAGAAAGCACAAAACAGAATTTTACCAGCTTCTTATTAAAGACTTCAGGTCCATCTTAAATGGAGCAGCTGTTAGATGTTACTGATAAGAAGCTGAAGAATAGGAAGCCAACTTAACATCAGCTGCTTCTCCCCAGAGGATTTAAGTGCCGAATCTGAATGGGCAAAACAAATAACTCATTCCACAGAAATGCTTATAGCATCTGATTTGCACCTCTACTTGGTTGTAGAGAGTTAGGGGATCCACATTTTGTAAGGAGTGCTTGAGCCACTTTAGAAAAATCCCCTCTCTCACTCATTTCAGCCAGATGTAAGAGCCACATGTTATATAAGAACACAAGATCGGTTTACTTTTTGCTTTCTTTGATATGGATACTGCACTTTTTTAAATTCTGGGTATAGAAAATGATATACCCAAACTGTTGTCTTTTTTGGGAAAGCACTGGGGGGAAAATAAAGTTTTTTGGAGAATTACCAAAATTAGATGAAGTAAAAAAATGTGACGATGATGTTAGCATTTCTTTTTTTAGTTTAGTATCAAAAATGTATCTTTTCATAATTGCAAAACAACAAACCGTTTTGTGAAATCTGTGTATCGTTACACCCCTATATGTTAAGTAATGGTAGTAATGGCAGCTTATAGTTAGCATCCAGCAAACTGCATGTCTAAATCATGACACACTTATGTGGTTTATAATATTGCTGTACCATATTAGAATATGTTATGATGTACTGTTGTCTAAAATTAAAAAAACTATGCACTTTGTAAGTGTCATGATTTAGGCTTGGAGTTTTAAACTAAAAAGTTATATGCTGGTGACTATAAGCTTCCATCCATATAAGCAATATTAGATTAGTAACTTGTGCGCTTAACTAAAGAAGCGGACTTTGGACACCAAAGATGTCTTGGCTGATCATCTACATTTGGGGTAAAAATACTCATTGCTTTAAGGCTGGAGGAAAGACTGCTCTTGCTGCATAAAGGAACTGCCTATAAAATGTTTTCTATCTGTTATCATCGCTGCACACCTGAAGGCAAAGGTTGCTGAAACACATCTTTCAGCATACTGGTCTTTTCCCACCATATACATCATCTTTGGCCTGTGTGCTGAGCAGGCCAAGCTATAAAATGTGGCCCTGATGTTGTTTCTTTGTTTGTGGGTAACGGTTGAGGTTATAGCTGAGGTCGGCAGATGCTGGTGGGTAGAAACGCTGATTCTATTGTTAAAGGTAAAGAGTAATCATATTAGTTTTATCTCTCACTGTTGCCCACGTAAGGGGCTCACCATTTTTATTTCATTTTCCCTGTTTTTTCACAGTTTCACTGTAGACAATGAATTGGTCTCCCTCCATCATAGACTTGTCAGTGACTGCACATGGTGCAGCTAGAAGGTGAACCTGAATCCTGCTAGCAGGATACACTGAAGACTGAAATGATGAAATGAGTGAAATGATGATACATTTTAAACCACCTTCCAACATTCCTCTCTAAAATTTCAGAGGAGGACCACTTTTTGAATCAGGGGCCAACAGTTTAGGGTCATTGTGGAAAAATGAACAGCAGATTTTAGCATCAACCTTAATCCACCACTGATTGACCTAATTATTTGTCTTCAGATGTCCTTGGTTAGATTGATCAAGTGTATTAGATTTATGTTGGAAGTGAAACCTGAAGGAAAGTAGATCTCCAGGACCAGGGTTGGTGGCTACTAGTGTAAAGCTTGCAATAGTATTTGTTTCTTCTGCAACACACTGCAGATATTCTCACCAGCAGTGTGAGTGCTTTCAGGTTAGGCTCAGGTTACAGGTTTAGCAGTTCCAGTCTGGCCTGTTTATGTTGGATCTGAAAGTCATGAGTACAGGTTGAGTTTGGGCTTTGATTTCAAACACATGCAGACCTTCTAGCTAAGTGAAACATGTCACTTTTATTATTGTGATGTACCAGGCAGATGTGCAAATTTGACCTGAAAAGGTAAATTAGGCTATAACTCACATAGAATGCTAGCACGACACAAAACTAGGTAAACAAAGTATGCCAAGTTACCATATTCTCATGACATCAAAATGAATGCTTTATATGTTGACACTAAACAACAAAACAAATAATATTATCAACAGAAAAAAAAATTTGTAGATGCTTCACATCATAGATAGATAGATACTAATGATGTAATGTTAATACAAATAAAAGTCTTTTATTTACTTCACTAAGTGCTACTGCACACTGATAGAGACTCTTTATAGCACAGCTCAATGTGCGCATGGCGCATTTTCACTTGCAGTTGTTCTCTGTTGTGTGAGATTTAATGGAAAACAGTATCAAAAATATAATGATGTACTTTTTTGTCAACCATTATGTCCCCCACAGCGCCCACCCCCCTTCTACCTTTAACCAATGGTACTAGGCCAACTACCGTTTTTTGTATATTGAACAAATGCGTGTATGTCACTCATGGGTCACCTTGTTGCTCTCCAGGGAACAATAGTGGTTACACAATGAACAATATTGTTTCAGATTATTGGAAGCTGCTTCTCCCCCTCTTTCACAGTACATCTCAGCAAGGGTCATCAGAGTTACATAACTCTTGTGTTCTTGCACATACAAGAAGTGCGTCTTGAGACTTTAAGAAAAGTGGACATGCACAGTCAGATACTAGGAATAAACTTGGACAAGCCCTCTCTAATCTACTGCTGGTCTGTGCTTACTTAAGTTGACTGTGTTTTTTAGTCTTGGAGTTCTCTCCCACCCTCTCCCATCCACCCACCTACACCTACAGTTTGGTGGGGGAGTGGCCCAAACTTACACTTTCTGTCTCTCCCTCTCTCTCTCACTCATTTTTTCTCACACACACACACAAAACTCAGCGCACATCTTTAAATCGAATCTACACACAATTCGCCGCTCACAGCCTCCTCTGCATGCGGGGGCATGCTGGCACTGCTCCTCCTGCCCACCTCTCCGCGTGCCCACTGGGCGGGTACAGCACGGCTTGCTCTTGCCGCTGCGCTCATGGTTGGGTGTGTGGATTGTCGAAGATCCAGCAGGAAGTGGCATGAGCATGTCCCGTCCTCACACATCCTCCACACACACACATACACACACACACACACATACACACACACACACACACATACACACACACACTCTCACACACACACTTCTTCAAACTACATCTCTTTGTCATGATCCCCAGTAAGAGGTGCTGATCTAACGGCCCTGCTGGAGCCATCTGGAGTACGGATGTGTGTACAGTACTGTGTAAAGTCAGAAAACACACTTTATTCAATTTCAGTCAAAACGCCCAGGGAATGTCAGGGGAAAAACAGACAACATATATTTAACAGAAAAGTACACAGAAGTCTCAAAAATGAAATAGCTATTTTTTTTCAGGAGCCTTTCAAAACAATCTGCAAGGATCTTTTTCCACATCTCCAAAGCTGGTTGCATTTTCTGCTTCTCAAGTAATCTTAAATGTGATGTTGAGGTCTGCGTTCTGGGATGGACAGTCCATTTTGAGTCCATTTTCAGACCATTTTGAGAACACCAACAGCTCCTTTTTGTGTCTAATACCTTTTCTCAGTAATGGCTTCTTGACAGCTACACATCCTTTCAGCTCCATAGCATTGAGTTTCTTCTCACAGTGGAAAGATGGACAGAAACAGAAACTGTGGATTTTTTCAGACCTAAAACAAAAGTACTTACAAAAGATGGTTCTTCAATGGTCTTATACAGAACTACGAACACTCAGAGAACCCTTTGTATGATTCTTCAGACTGATGGAGAAAAGGGGGTTCTATATGGCACCAAAACAGATTTCATCTGTTGTTACAAGCTTGACATCATAAGCATAAAAGAGCCATTATTTTAACTCCTTTTTTTTTGACATATTTTCCTTTGACTTTCCCTTCTTTGTGCAAGTAAATAAGTAATCTACTCAGAAATATCTCATGAAAATAAATGAGTGAGAGTGGTCTCTAAGACTCACTGTACTGTATATGTGTGTGTGTTTGTGGGGAGAAGGCTTAGTCTATGGAGTCAGTCAAGAGTGGTTTTCAAAGTCTGTCTGTCTGTCTGTCTGAGTATACATCCATTTGTCCATGGCCAAGGTAAGCATACATATGTCCATCTGTGCCTGTAACCAATTACTAACCACCAGCCTCGTTCAGTGGTTCATAGAAAGACAGAAGAGTGGGGAAAAATGGGTTCACTGGTCAATTAGGTTACAAAACTAGCAGCAAGATTCCATCACTTCAGTTTGTTCCTATTTTAGGCTCAGCTTTGAATCGGTGTGCCACACTGCCCCCCTGTGGCAGACAAGTGTCACAATCTCCCTGCTATAATTATGTAAGACTTTGCAGAGAATGAGTCATCATCAGTAAGAAAAGAGAATGGGGGAATGTGTGTGTGTTGGCGTATACTGGGAGGACACTGGGAGGGTGCGTGGTGCTGGCAGCCGCTGAAGCGTGAAATTGGGGATTTTCCAGACTGCTTTTAAAAAAATCTTTGAGATAGGTAGGATACCAGCAGCTCCTGCCACTGAATGTGATAGAACACAAAGAGGCTGTAAGAGATACTGCCCACTACTGCTGGACTTCAAGCCAGTGGAAGCTTCGGGAACTGCGCTTATATTTAGCTTTGACTTACGAGCATCACTGCTTATATTCTACCCTGGATGTTGGATTAAAGGCCGTTTTAAAAAGCACATGCAGTGTTCACACTTAGCCCATCTATAACTCCACTCGTGCACTATATGTCTATATGTAGACCTGCTCACACAACTTTTCATCTGAAAACAAGTGCATTAATAGAATGTTGGAACATTGCTATGAGGATTTGATTTAAATCATGAAAGCATTAGTGAGGGTTGGTAGTGATTTTGGATGATCAGTCCTGGATCATTCCAACTCATCCCAAAGGTATGGGATGGTGCTCCATCAGTCCAGGGAATGCAGGTCCACTTCTCCACAGCCCAGTCCTGGGAGGCTTTATACCAGTAACTGGCCCTTGGAATTGGCCATCCTGAAGTAGACTGAAGGGAAATTAGTCAATTTTTTTGTACATAGATTTTGTACATAACTTAAACATTGTGATTTAAAAAAAGTCATTCAGGTTGGCTTAATGTGAAATGGTTCATAGTAGATGAACTACACTAACTTAAATTTCTTTAATGCCCTTCATATACCTCTCCACTATTAAGGTATTGAAAAAAGGCAATGTGTTCATAACCAGTTCATGGAATAACTTTCTGTGAGGTAGCTTTTAAATGCATTAAACTCTTTAGACGTCTGGTTCCTATCACTAGCACTGTGAACAATTCTGACTCTAACAGAGCTTGTCACCTCAAACCACTTTGAATGTCTCTGTTTTCTTCTTCACTTAATAATGCAGAAATAATGAATCGCTCATATTGATGGGGGAAGATTGAATTGGTCATCCTTTAACGATTAGAACACACCCCCCTTCGTTAGTTTGCACTGGTCACATGCACGCACACTTGTCTTATGAGATTATCCCACTGTCCTACTGATTATCTCATTATCCCGCTGATTTCCAACTACAGTCATCCTATTATGATCTGGGCTCTTCCTGTCTCTTCGGCTCTGTGTCCGTAACAGCTGCCTGTTGCCAAGCAGGAAAGGATTCCCTGCTAGCAGAGTGGGATCCCCCATAAGGCATTATGCTGCTGAGGCTCCAGGGAATAGCTCTTCGCAGGCTCACTTGCTGCATCCGATCCAAAAAAAGTCTCCTAAGCTGCTTTGGCAGATTTTGCAAAAACAGCACTGAACAAATTACACTGGTGCACAAATGGTCTTTGCTTTAACTGTGCCAAGAATGCGGATCTAAAGATGAAATGAGGCTGAACCTCATGAGCACTTTGATATTAGATTGTTTGTTTGTTTATTTGCTTGCTTGTTTATTGTGCCTGGTTCTAAACAATAAGCCCCAGGCAGTGATGCTGAAGGCCTCAGCTGTGCTGTTACTGGTCAACAGGTTCCACATCAGAATTTCGATCTGTTGTCTAGTCAGACGACTCAGGAGGGAGAAGTTGGACAGATTCAGAGTAGCACATGCATAGAGTGAGTAGGCAGTAAGGGTCCAGCCTGCACCACCTGCTGCCAGTAGACGGCGATGGCGGGAAGGGCCCATAACTTCAGGGAACTCCAATTCCCAGAAGCCCTCGGCTGATTGGGTCCAACTCAACACACCTGCGGACTCCTCTTCTTATACCTCTACAGTGACCGGTATGGTACTTAGTGTTGGAAAAGAAGAAAAGCCAAAAAAAAGGGTATTGAGCTACAAATGGCTCCAAGAAATAGGAGCAAACAGTTCAAACAAAGTCTACCTTCCCTTCGTTCTTACAGAGGAGGTGTATTTCATTTTCTCTGTTTTATTTAACATTTCTAGTTCAGCTTTTGTTTGAGCATGCTGGTTTCAGCATTTCTTTTGTTTGAGGGTTTCCCACCTTTTCATTTCCCCTTCCTTGAGGTGTTTTACTCATTGTCACCTGTGTGTCCCAGTGGCGCAGCAGTAACTCCACAGATTGCCGACCAGTATAGTGGCAGTTTAAGTCTGGCTCCAGGTCACCTCAATCACAACATCCCAAACACACACTTCATTGCCCCAATAAATTAATTTAATCCTCTTTCTCACTGGTTTTCATTTCTGTACTTGGGTCCGCCTCCCCGACGTCCCACAACATAGGCAAAGTGCAGAGATAAAAAAGAACCAGGACCAGCGTCAGTGCTAAATTTAGATCCTGATGCAAATCAAGTCAAGGCACACACATACAGATCTGTAGCCAGATGTGTTTGGTATTATCATATTTATTACAATAATAATTCCAGGACATAAAAGTACAACACTGACAGCATGGTACAACAACTACAAAAAAAACAATGATAATAATAATAATAATAATAATAACATGAATATTAGTGATGGTTTTGACTTGGTAGAGGATGTAGAGATGTAGATGAGGACTGAGTGGTTTTTGAATTATGGCAGCGACTCCAAATGACTGAAGGAAAGTATGCAGAGGTGCATATAGTATTTGTGCTTTAACACTGCTACATATATCTGAAAAAGACGGGGGGAGGTGGAATGTAATGTAATTATGCTGGTCCATCACTACGGCAGAGGAACTAATCAGTGGAATGAGTTTGCACCAAGAGGCAGACACAGAATAAGATAACATCCTCAGGCAAAAGTAGCCATCTTCAAAATGAGCCTAGATGACATGAGAGGGATGAGAAAGGCCAGATGAAAGAAAACGAAAGCCTATATAGGTCGTACAGCAGATTCTGTAATCATAGTGCAGCTGCTATCTTCGCTATTTCTATAACACAACACAATATAGTAGCATCATGTGTTGTGTGAATACATCTGCAAAACATAGTGCCTGTCTTCAAGACTTTGTGATGTAGTAGTTGTGTAGTTTTGTTCAATTTCTCAGGAGACTGCTTGGCAGACCAGGAAACTTAAAGGAATACTCCAGAATTTTTGAACCTAGTCTCTATCTGCTGTATCTGTAGCACATGCTTGATTACCAGTGACAATAACTTTTAACACTTTTCTGTTTTTAGTAAAATAACTGAAAACCTGTTGACTTGAATCATACCATTGATGGAAGCCAATGGGCAGGTGCTGGCTGAAGTACATGGAAAAGTGGAGATGTGCCTAGATGGGAATTGTGGGCAGACATCCAATATTTTCATGTAGATATCTGTTGCTACATAAGCTGTATAGAGTACAGTGTAGAAACTAGGACTAAAAAGTGGGAAAACTACCTGAATTAGCATGATAGTGAAATAAAACATTTATTTCTGTACAATCTGCAGTAAAATTAATTAATAAAAAAAACACATTTTAGGACAGCACCCCAGAGTCACCTGAAGACCTAAAGCATTTGCTCTTCTGGAGTAGAATTAAAGCTGCACTGAATAAGATTTTTGGTTAAAATTTAAAGAAGTAGCATTACTGAGTCAGGAGAAAGACACCAAAATATGTTGCACGTATGGTGCTGCGAGTCACTCGGTACATTCTGAAATTTAGTAATTTAAATATCAGAGGTGTCAGGTTGGATTTCGCAGGACCATGTCATATGTCTTTAGTAATTAATGTCAATGTGTTTAGGTTAATAGCTGAAAGTTTAGATCGCAAATGCAAAATCAGCATTATGCTGTGGAAGATGACAGCAGTAGATAATTCACTCACATCCTCAGAAGACACATCCTTCACCTTGTTTTGAGTTCTCTTTGAATACTTTCCGTGCACTCACAGTCATGAGATTCATCCAGTCATGGAAGCACAATCGATATTACAAAATGTTCATCTGGATGTTGTGTGAAATCACACATCACATATAGCTCCAAATCCCCAAAACTCATTTAGGCTTCAAATACTTTGTCAAAAATGTGTTTGAAATTTATGTTTTTGATTCTGAAATCATTGTGCATCCCTATGGAAAAGTGTCAAAGTTACTGTCTAAGATAATTGTCTGTATGGTATTGATGTTCAAGATAGGTTAGGTTGAAAAAACACTGGAGTATTTAATCATGCCAATATCTCCAACTTAACTCCCCTTGCCTTTACTTGATATGTAAGTTGTCCTTGTGTCCACACCTCTACCACTTTTTCATTTGCTAGCCATTCACCCCCAACCCCCCACCCCTTCCTCTGTGGCTTTAAATGGAATCCTCTCTTAGAAAGCATAAGGCCCCACATAGACTGTCAAGCGAAGAGCAGAACTGGTCTGATAGCTCATGAGGGGATTGACCGAAACCATCTCCAAGTCCAAAACATACTCTTTGGGTCCATTCACGGCACGGGCTAGCACCAGCATGGCACTGATGTTGTTGATTTGCTGAGGGAAGAGACCACAGGGTGTGCTTAGAACACGGCATTATTGAGAAATGATTAATGGGAAATAATGGCTTGTTATGAGTGAGGTGTAATCTCTACTCCTCTGGTCATAATGGATTTTGTGAAAGGCTGCACTAAGGCTGTAATTCTTCTGTGCTGGCACATGCACTCTACTCCACACACTTACAGCTCCAGCTTGGCACACACACTAACCTACAATATATCAGCAATCTTGCCTTGAAGTGCCCCCCTTCTGCTCAGGCTATTAATAGCTTTAAGCTGAAAAGCTAGCACCAAAATACGACTGCATTGTCCTCAAACACTGGCTTTCTTCCACTGTTAACAGGGCTTTTTCTTCTCCAGGCCCCTTATCCTATCAGATTTTGGCTGCTGGACTTGTTTAAATGTCTGAAATTGCCATATTGCAGGACATAATCTGATCCAAAATCCACAATCTAATGGGGCAATCTTTGGAAATCCAACAGCAGTGGAGAGTTAAGATCAGTAAAAATGGATAATTCAAATCTCACCCTTATGTAGAAGTCTCCATTGTCATCTCCTGAGCGGATGCGGAAGGTGTTGTAGGCTCCGGGATAGACGCTGGTGGCCTGGATCTGGAAGATGTCGGAGGGGACGGAGCGCTCCGAGGTGATGCTCATGTAACGATGCACAATAGAGAATGGCAAGTCCCGACAGCCAGGTTTGGTAACAGGACACACGCAACGACTGCAAAGACACGAGAAAGTTACAGCAAAGTGTTTTATAACTTAAAAATAGTTCAAAAGAGCACAATTTTCCTAAACAAGCAGAAAGCTGAACGGAATTGATATGCCTCATGGAATCCTGTGATGATTACAACATGGCCTTGCTTACGTCTTCATTTGTTAGAAGCAATCTAATTCAGTCATACTGTTCTTCTCATCTACTGCTTCAAGATGTTCCATGTCTAATGATGATTTAAGCCACGAACATACCAAATTACAATTGAATGTGCACCGTATGCCAGACAAATTAACTTAAAATGTTGGATGCCCTCCATTTACCTCCAGACATTTCTTCAAAACGTAAACCTGCCTGGACCACCTGTTATCAATTTCAGACTTTGCGGAAATATGCTGATTATATTGAAGCGTGCTCAAAGGCAGGGGTTGAGGAAAAACAAATAGTGCAATTTCAGAAATCATCCAAGGTATGCCATGAACAGATGCGCCTGACATGCATAGATTAACAGAAGAGGCCCAGGAGAGAGTGAGTAAGTGCGTGTGCATGTGTGCGTTTGCTCGCTCACTTGTCCGACACTTGAACATAGGGCTCCTGACAGCGGTTCGTGTCGACACACTGATGTCCGCCATGAATGTTCACACAGGTCTGGCCGTCAGCGCACTGGTGTGTGCCCGTCTCACACTCATTTATATCTGCATTCAGGAAACAGCAATGGAGTCAAATGACAAGTTGAGTGACTGTATTTCAGGAGCGTTTCTTTTAAAGCAACATGGCAAAAAATTGAATTGGAACAATTTCCTCTTCTCTTAAATGTAATCCATCAGTCAAGACATGATTGTTGTCTGAGGTTTACTTCTTAAGTTTTGTACTGGAGTTACGATACCAATGTAGCTCTCAATTTGTAACCCTAATGACTTTGTACTGTACAGAAATTACATTCTATAAATGTATCAGCATCAGCAGACATGTCCATCAAAATGACAGGATATCACCATCAGCACACAGTTCTCACATCATTGCAATCCTACTTGCTTATCACCACTGTGGAAAAAAAATCTCAAATGTTCAGACATTCTTTGATTTTAATGTAAGTTAATGTAAAGTAATTTAGGAGCACTTTATTGGACCATTCATCATGCAAGTTTCAAACAAAGGGAAAGCGAAAAGGGAAGTAGTTGTGCTTAAATTATGCAGAAAAATCGAAAATTAGATTTTTTTTTTTGAACAGCCATTTTACATGTTTCTGGCTTTGTATAACAATAAAATGAAATGGACAAAAGTAAAATATGGGCTCCAAGACCTTATGCTTGTAGATTTAGCAAAACTAAAGAAGTAAACTTCAGATACCAAACATGTCTAAGCTGATCAGCTATATTTGGCTTAAATGGACATTAGTAGAAAAATAGAATTTCAAAGTATTCCTTCAAAGGAAGACAGGAATGAAAGGGACAAGAGGAGAGGTAGAGGTGACCTTGGCAGAGGCGAGTCCCAAGTAGCTGGTAGCCCTCTGGACAGATGCAGGAGAACTTGCCAGGCTCGTTGACACATTGATACTGGCAAAGATAACTGGAGTAACTGCATTCATCTATGTCTACAGGCAGAGAGTAGGGAGAGAAAGAGAGAGAGAGAGAGAGACTGAGTAAGGCTCCATTCACAATATAAGCCTTATTGTGCCATTCAATTTTTGCCCAGATCCAATCTTTCTACCTAAATGATTTGTGACTCATATTGGGCAATAGTGTAAACACACCTCTGCCCAGAAAACACATGCATGTATTTTATCATCAATTTAGCCACTGCTGTGATATGTGTACATGCAGTAAACAAAGTAAAAGAATGGATGTTAAAAAAATACAATAACACCAGATACATGTCCAACCTAAACAACAAATAAAAATGGTTCAAATCTGATTTCAAAAGACCTAATTTTTGTGTTTACACAGCTCAGTAAATAATCTTTGTCTGATTCATACTGTAAACATAATGTGAAATCTGGGCTAATGAGTAAACAGCAACTAATTGGTAAAATTTTTCAGCTTACCCCAAAGAAAATGCCCTTCTTTTAACTAGAGATGGTACAAACCGATACTGGGTACCGGTATTGAGCTAAAATATATAAAAAAAGTATAAAGTAAAAAAGGGCTGGATCGGATATTGAAGGGGAAAAAAAGCGTGAAAGCATGAATCCAATCCTGTAACAAATCAGGCCTGAAATAGCACATTGTGTGATGTGATGTCGTTTAGGCTGTTTATTTCTTACTGTGGGGTAGTAGTGTGTTTGAATAGTTTGAGCATGAAAGCCTGTTTTTATTTGTTTTTCTTAAGTGTTTCAAAACTTGTAAAGTTTAGGTTTTAAAGATGTTTAAAATATTGGATCAATATCTGTATAAGACGATGCTCAAGGTTTCAATATCGGTATTGGCATGGGAAAGGAACAAATGATATAATGCCATCTCTAGTGCCAGCTACTCACCTTTGCAGGCAAATCCGTCAGGCCCCAGCTCATAACCTTGCTCGCAGCGGCAGAGAAAAGTGCCGTAAGTGTTATAACACCTCTGACTGCAGGGGGCGCCCATGTTACACTCATCCACATCTGAATCCAAAGAACACATTTTCTTGAGAATAATGCAGTCATAGTGCATCCAGAAAATGCTAAGACATCACTGACTAAGTTATACACAGTACCTCAGTGGTCACATGCTGTTCATATGGCCCAGCATGAGTGTAATTATGCTACTGAGCACAGGAATAGCTCACCATAGTTCTCCTCTCATTGTGTCTTCTCTAAATGCTTTAACAATGCAGATAAACCAGTAGTGGAGAAGATTTCACCCCCGTATTTTGGAATACCACAGTAACTACTCCCTTAAGCCTCTGCAGTGTCCCTTATTCGCCTAATTGGAGGTGTTGCAGCAGTTTGTTTTGACTTTGGCCCTCGTTCAGAGAAGCTGAAGTGTAGGATGACATTGTGCAACAGTGTGTGGGCTTGGCTTTTCGAATGATTGTATGTGCACAGTATGAGTGTGTGGAGAGTTGGGTGGGGAAGGGTGGGGGGGTGCCGGTCTATGACTCAGGGTACGGTGTTACTGGCTATGTGCGGGGGTGGCTGCGCGTGGGCACACTCACCAATGCAAGAGCGATTGTTGCCAGCCAGCTGGAAGCCAGGCTCGCACTGGCAGGAGAAAGAGCCTGGAACATTAACGCAGCGGTGCTGGCAATACCGGTACCGACACTCATCAATGTCTGACAACAGAAAGCAAAGCGAGGAGTTCACATGAAGGATGAGTACAGTGCATTCCTTTATCCTTCATCAGCATGGACAGGATCACTGTTGAATCATTTTTTTCATTTGCCTCTTTCAGTTTGGTCAAAATGTCAGACTAAGTTTAAGGGCAGAGTCTCCTAGATCTGGTCCTAAGCATTTCAATGTTTTCCTCTATATAATTCACCCACAGCAACCTAGGAAGGATTTGTAATTATATAATTAGTTAGTTAATTAGTGTGTTATTGCAGAGACAACTTTATATATGCAGTGAAAGAGGTAA
The DNA here is from genome assembly GCF_015220715.1 of Pygocentrus nattereri. Classification (NCBI taxonomy): domain Eukaryota; kingdom Metazoa; phylum Chordata; class Actinopteri; order Characiformes; family Serrasalmidae; genus Pygocentrus; species Pygocentrus nattereri. Next base: position 19,022,179 of record NC_051218.1, read on the forward strand.
TCCTGCACCAGGACTGGAAGGCTTATGTGCTAATGACATAGATCAGTGGTTACCAACTCTTGTCCGAGAGATCTATCAGTCACTTCAACTCTGGTTTTAATAAGCCCTCATCCACTTGGCCTCAGCACTTCCCCTCAGAGGAATCCCGATGCCATATTAAAGGCTGTTCCCTTAAGTTTAATAGCTCAAGTAAAGTTTATTCTTTATAATCAAAGAGGCAAAAATCAAGTGAACACCACTGTCTACCTGAGCTTGTCAAGGAAGTATTGTGACCTGACAGAGTTTTCACTTTCGAACCCTATAAAAATGTAATAGCAGTAAAATACTATAAAATGCTTAATATTTCAAAACTGTGACATTCTATTTGTTGGGCTCTAGGTTACAAACTATTCCTTCTGTCATACATGGCTGCTGTTATAATTTCAGCACTTTACTCTGGTAGCTTGCTATTTAGAAAGCTAAAGGCTTTATGCTGCATGTTTTAAACTAAAGCTTATAGCCAGAACAATTATTCAGCTTCTCAAAAAACATGTTTTGCATTACAAAGTTTGCACATTTAGCTTATTATCGCAATAGGCCTAAAGTAGTCAAGGTTTGTTCATCAAAATCCATTCCTCTCTCCCCCTTCTCTGCTTGGAGTGGCCACTTGTGTAATGTGGGTATGACATGCTTCCGAGTGGTGAGTCAAAGTTTTTTTTAAAGGGCATGCTAAAAAAAAGCACTGAAACGAGGAACTACCGTCCTGCAAAGTCTAGTTCCAAGCACAATCTGCCACATCTGCTTCAGCTAATGAGTTTCTTCAGAAGTCCTTGATGTGCTAGATCAGATGTATTGGTGTTAAGGGGGTGGGATGCATCATGTTAGATGCAGGTTGGAGCTAAATTCTGCAGCAAGATTGACCTCCAGGACCAGGATTTGTGATCACTGCTAGATTGGTTAAATATAATGGTTCCCATCACCTTGTCCTGGAGTATCTCTGCCCTGTGTTCCTTGCTCTAACACACTTACTCTCACATTCTTGAGTTTATGTTGTCATGCTAGAGCAGGAAATATACTCAAATGTGCATGGGTACTCCAGCACCAGGCTTGAGAACCATTGGTGAAAAATAATCATCATTAAGGATTCCATTTACTCACATTCTATGAACATTCATCCATTCATCAACATTTATCGTATATACTCAGACTGAAATAGGACTCTGTATGGAAGTAAGTTCTTTTGAATGACGTTCAGTATTAAAGCTAAGAGAATAAGTGTGTTTCACCAATGCATTCTGTTCCCACTTTGCGGTATCCACCCGGGCACTGGCAGGTGAAAGAGCCCTCTGTGTTGATGCAATCCTGGCTGGGTTGGCAGTCGTGCTCATCACGTTCACATTCATCCACATCTGTATGTGTGTGAGAGTTAACAAGACATCAGGAAAACAAACCACTTTTTTTACTGGTTATAATATGTGAAAAACAGAGGTGTAAAAATGCATCAGTGCATTGTGAGACATCAATCTGAAGATGGCAATTCAATTTATAGTTCTGAAATTCTGAAATGTCACGCTTTGCTAAGTTACAGTTGTTATTTCCAGCAACCTTTCTGCCCAGGCTACCTGCAAGCACACATAGCTAGCACACTGTTAGCACCCATAGCACTGGACATTATCCAACTTTAATGAAACAATACAAACAATAATGTACAAGAACATTTAGGTTTATAATACTCAGAACGTTTTTAATCTCAAACACACTACAGTTCTGTTTTATTTGGCTAATTTATTGAGCTAACTATCAGCAGCAGAGTTAAGAAAACCTAATGTAATTAATTGAAGCCCACTGCAGGTTTGTTGCGATGAGTTTTGTCTGGGTTTTTCCTACTTGACTGATGAAGTAGGGCTTTAGAGATGGCTGTGATTGGCTGATAGGCATGTCAGTCATTATTTTGCAACTGGTCAACTGCATTGATCTAGAGTGTTGTAATGCATTATAGCCAATTAAAATAATAGTCAATAATGTATGCACTCACACATTACTTAGACAAAATAAAGTCACACTTGTTTATTAGTGTATTTTCAAAGATATTGCTGAATTGTACCAAAATAGTAAAATCAAAGTGTGTTGTAATTTGAGTTTATGATGCAGTGAATCATAATCGAATTGTCATGTCAGAGGTTTACACCCCAGAAGAGACAACACTTTATTTGCTGTGCTGTAATTTTGTTATTACATGAGAGCAAGCAGTGTTACATGGTAAACAACTTAAAGAATTGGAATACATGAACAACTAGCTGAGTGAGCTTCTCAGTAGTGCAACTGTGGTGTGTGTTAATGAGCTCTTGACTGCTGATAGCAGCTGGGAGACGTTAGCCTTTAAATCCCCTCAACCTCCTGCAGAACAGCCCCCTGCCAACCCCCAGCAACACTCCCACGATCGTGGCCGAAAACTAGCCGGCCCCTGCCCCACATACCACCTGTTTGTATCTGAATCATCCAGGCACCCATAAACCCCTCAATAAACACTCTCTCACGCACATAACCCAAAAGCCTGGGTTAAAATTTCCCGTCTTTTCTTAAATCCAGCTATGGATGCAAACGCCCCCACAGTGCCTTTACTCAGCAGTTCCTCAACACAGTGCTTTCATAACAGCCAACACCCCCCCCAACCCACACACACACACACACACACACACACACACACACACACACACACACACACACACACACACACACAAACACTCACTCAGTCACTTACAGCCATCTGCCACCTGTTCACTAACACCCACAACCAGTAGTCGCTGGACCCCCCCCCAACCCCCACCCCCGCAAAACCACACTCCCACGCCTACGCACTCACCCACGCAGCTGTCCCCCTGCGGCTCATAGCCGGCAGGGCAGGGATTGTATGGCTCGCTGGGCTGATTGTCCAGGCCAGGGGGGATTTGGTTTGGTGGGTCATGGGCTGGGATGACTGAGGCCGAGCGAGGCAGGCACAGGTAACCACCGTAATGATTGAAGCACTTCATCTCACCCTTACATGCTTCTGGGATGGTTTCACATTCATTTATGTCTGAGGAGGAGTGGGAAATCATTTGTAATGCAAACTGCTTTTGGCTCATTTAATAGAAATACAAATGTTGTTTATGTTGTTTGATGTACTAAATAAACATTGTTATAGTTTCAAAACGTACCATTCACTCTATAGTCCATATATAATATATACAGTCCATGTTTGGTAACTAATCTGCAAAAAACATTGAACTCACCACCATTGTGAGGTCACAAGGGGAACTATGATTAAAGGGCTCATATCCTGCATTATTCTTGTATTTTTTTTCCTTATAATGGTTCACTTATAATGTTTGTAGTTTTGTGTGTGATAATTCATTTTTACATGTCCATTTTCAAACTTCTTTTACTCTTAGAATTAACAGGCTTTTTTTGTTACTGTGACTGGTATTTGTAAATGGGCTCTTGTCCAGTGTTGTGCCACATTCAAAAAACATTCCGGGTTAAAACACTCTTTATAACCTCTTTGTGAATGGATGGAGCTAAACTGCCAAAGCTGAATAGTTGCATATATGTAAATGTGATGCTTTGTGTGATATCAGAACAGTGAATTCAAAACTTGAAAAGGCCTTTTGGCAGGGGTTTCAATATGCACTGGATGGACTGGGGAGTGAACATATGTTTTGGAATATTTAATAATGTGTGCACATAGTTTTCCATGATATGGCCCCTTTAATTGTTGTGCCATTCCTGGCTGTCAAAAAAAGAAAATGTGTCATTGCAGCCTTCCAAAGGATCCAGTACTGGACAAAGTTTCTAACATCCCTGATGTGTTCAGGCTAAGATTAACCTGCGCTGCTTTCACAGGGAGGTACTATTGAAACAGTGCAGAATGGAAAAGTGGCCATGTAGAAGACAATTCTGATGGTTTTGGGTACATAAAACCACACTGGTATGGTAGCTTGTAAATTGGTAAAAGGGAATAATAAAATATATGACAAATGTAGAATATAAGCCCTTTAAGGTGCTCATTGAGAAGTTCAAAAAGGTAGGGACAAGGAAGGATGAACATATTTTACCTTTGCAGTGTTGAGTCTGTGGATCCCAGTGATAGCCATCTGTGCACTCCTGCAGAAGAACGTTTAGGCAGAGATATGGTGTATGAATACAAATGCTTTCTTACTGTATGATTGTAGACATACGGATGAGAGAGACAGACAGACAGAAAGTGGGAAACTGTATCCTCCCTCCTTACCGTGTAGGTGTCACTTTCTGTGGGTGGCTGTGAAATAGCATGGTGGAGGAACATCGAAACACACACACAAAAAAACAAAACACACATGGAGCGCATCCTCGCACACAGACACTTTCACCTGGCTCTTTTGGAGCTCAGAGAAAACTCACACAAGGAGGGTGTTGGTCACACACACAAAAAAAACAACAAGCGTCAACGTACATACACACACATACACACACACACGGAGACGCTGGCACACGCTGCGGGGCCTCAGGTAGAACTGAAAGCAGCTGCTGGCTTTAACAAGGGTCTAAAATCACACTATGGGCCCTGCAAGAGAGAGGAAAAGAGAAAGATAGGAGAATCTTAGTGACACATTTTAATTCTTTACCAGATGTAAGCTTCTTATCACCCACAGTTAGAGTAGATTGTCAATGTCAGCATGTTCTGTGTTTAAGGGCCAATAGCGTGCTTTTTACCTCTGATATTTGTGTGGTTTTATTTACCAGAAGGTAATTTCTACATGACCACTTCACAACCTCTCTTTATCCCTTAGAATTAAACAGGCTGTTTGTGTTACTGCACCTTTAAAAGTCGTATATGTAAATGAGCTCTCTGCCATATGCAAAAAGCAATCTAGGTTGAAATGCTCTTTATAACTTAAGTGTGAACCAGCGGTGCTAAACCGCTATGGGCTGAATTAGTGGGTATATATGCTAAGGTAGTGGTTTGCATGACTTTGTATATGTAAATGACCTGTGTTCTGATTGGCTTCCCTGTATTGTGCCTTATTCAGAAAGCAGTCTGGGCTGAAACACTCGTTATAACTTCAACGAGGATAGGTGGGGCTGAAACGTTCTACATTGAATATTTAAATATATTGGTCAGTTGTGACATCATGAAAACGATACATTCAAAACAGACTGTTTTTGCAGCTTAGTTTCCATATATGGACTGTCCAAACAGGGGAGTCAACAGTTTGTTTTGAAAGACTGTTTACATACTACTTAAAACTCAGTTTTCCAAAAAAATAGGCCCTGTAACTCAGCATACACTCAGCTTTAGTGCACTGTTTTATGTGTGTTTTTCATACTGGTTTTCATACCTGCTTGATCTCCAGTTTTGTAAGTTTTGGACTGTTTTACTAATACATAGACACTCAGTATGTTGAAAAGGATCAGTTTACATAGGTTTCAGCTGAGAATTAACATTTTGATTGGAGCTGTAACACAAGGCCACTGTATGTGTATGGTAACCTGACCCCCCCTGGTGGCAGAACTGGAACTGCAAACAATTAGCCTTACACTTTAGTGACAATTGGATAAGATCATAGTGGATTACATTTTACAGAAACCATACTCAATAAAACCTGCCTAGACTGTAGGTCTGCATGCTTTTTGTTCCATCTGTCATTTTTCTACATGGAAAAGGTTAGAGAAACAGCAGAAAAGCCTGCGTGAAAGGCCTCTTTTAGGCAGTGCTTCATTTAATGTTCTTGGTGAGAGAGAACTGAGATTTGTAAGTAGTGCCCTTAGCTTGAATAAGTCCTGTCTTTCAGGTCTCTCAGCTGAAGAATAAATAGAAAACCAGCCAAACGCAACACTTATAAAACATTTTTGACTCTGGACTGCGTAGCACAAAGCTGCTAGCCGGGTTGCGCTGTGCAGAAAATAGCCATGGAGAAAGATTATAACCACTGTCCTCCCTGAAAACACACACGTACACAAAGGCTAACACTATGTGCACATCATACAGAAAGCAGGAGTTATCTCAACTCCAAAAATACACATATGTGCAGACATTTGCTCTGCGAGCCTGCAGGCCAAACCTCAGAGGTAGTGTGGAGAGCTCTGCGCGTCCATTTGTATTGTCATGTTGACTCAAAGTGACAAACATCAAGCCGCAGGGCGACGTGCATATCCACACACACATTCTGCTTCTGTTACATCAGCGTCCAAATGTAACTGTGCTTTTTGGCTGAAACAACAAGGGGATGTTCATCATGGCTTACAGTACACACAGGAAAATGCAAGGCAGCCTCAAGTACAAACATACTCCAATATCATTAAAAGGATGAATGCACTAAGAAATAAGCCTTTTGACTTAATAGCTCTGTTCCTCTGACAGAATTATAGTATTTTGGCCATCAAGCTGGATGTCTCTGACATAAAAACCTCTGCACAGTTACAAAAGAATCTCTACTTTTTTGTAACTCAAATGAAAGCCTCTGATGACTGGACAAATAGCATTAAAAGGATAAATGCACAATGAATTAAGGTTTTTGACTTAATTGCTGTGTTCCACTGACTGACTTGCATTCTGTTTGTGACCTTAAAACCTGTTCTGAGGGCCTGCAATGTAAGTACACTATATTGCCAAAAGTATTCACTTGTCTGCCTTCACATTCATATGAAAATTAGTGAAATCCCATTCTTAATCCATAGGGTTTAATATGATGTCGGCCCACCTTTTGCAGCTATCAACTGTTCTGGGAAGGCTTTCCACAAGGAATTTCTGACCATTCTTCCAGAGCCGCATTTGTATGGTCAGACACTGATGTTGGACGCGAAGGCCTGGCTCCCAGTCTCCGCTCTAATTAATTCCAAAGGTGTTCTGTCAGGTTGAGGTCAGGACTCTGTCGCTCATCCATATCTATCCATCTATGCTTGTTGTAACAGGAAGGGGCCATCCCCGAAATGTTCCCACAAAGTTGGAAGCATGAAATTGTCCAAGATCTCTTGGTCTGCTGAAGCATTAAGAGTTCCTTTCACTGGAACTAAGGGGCTGAGCCCAAGTCCTGAAAACAACCCCACACCATAATCCCCCCTCCACCAAATTTTATACTTGGCACAATTCAGTCAGACAAGTACTGTTCTCTTGGCAACTGCCAAACCTAGACTCGTCCATCGGATGGAGAAGCATGATTCATCACTCCAGAGAACACGTCTCCACTGCTCTAGAGTCCAGTGGCTTTACACCACTGCATTTGACGCTTTGCAATACACTTGGTGATGTAAGGCTTGGATGCAGCTGCTTGGCCATGGAAACCCATTCCATTAAGCTCTCTAAGCTGTTCATTAGCTAATCTGAAGGCCACGTGAAGTTTGGAGGTCTGTAGCAAATGACTCTCCAGAAAGTTCTGCTGACCCCGCTCTGTCATTTTACTTAGCCTACCACTTCTTAGCTGACTTGCTGTCATTCCCAATTGCTTCCACTTTGTTATAAAACCACTGTCAGTTGACTATAGAATATTTAGCAGCGAGGATATATCACAATTGGACTTGTTGCACAGGTGGCATCCTATCACGGTACCCTGCTGGAATTCTCTGAGCTCCTGAGAGCGAACCATTCTTTCACAAATGTTTGTAGAAGCAGTCTGCATGCCTAACTGCTTGGTTTTATACACCTGTGACCATGGAAGTGATTGGAACACCTGAATTCAATGATTTGGATGGGTGAGTGAATACTTTTGGAAATATAGTGTAACATCAAAAGTCATCCAGAAATACAGACTTTTAAACACATTCATAAAGATGGAAAAATGCATACAGTATGTTGATCATTGAGCCACTGATCATTTGGCTTTGCTCCCTCTGACTTGGAGACATACTGTAAAGTCATAGAAGCACATAGCTATGCAATCTCCATACACAAATACTGGTAGTAAAATCGGTTGTACTGTAGAGCTCATTGATTTTAAGGTGGCACTGTCATAGGATGGCAGCTTTATAAAATTTGTGAAATTTCTGCCTTGCCAGATCTGTCGTGGGAACTAAGTGCTATTATTCTGAAAATAAAGCATCTAGGAGCAACAGCAGCTGAATCAGAACCAGAATCAGAAACTCATAGAGGGGGTTGCTGAGTGCTGAAGCACATAACACATAAAAATCTGCTATCCTCTGTTGCATCACTTACTGCAGAGTTCCAAACTGCCTTTGAAGGAACATCAGCACAAGAACTGTGCATTGGGAACTTCATGAAGTGGGTTTCCATGGCTAAGCAGCATAAGCCTAATATCTCAATGTGCAATACCAGTGGTGTAAAGCACACAAGCAGTGGAACACTGGAACAGTGGAAACCTACACTGGAATAATGAATTACAGTTCACTATCTGGCTATTTGATATAAAAATCTGGGCTTTGTAGATGCTGGGAGAATGCTGCTAACTAGAGTGCATGGTGCCCACAGTAAAGTTTCATTGAGGAGGGATAATGGACTGGGGCTATTTTTCAGGGTTTGGAATAGGCTACTTAGTTCTAGTGAAGGGTAATATTAATGCCGCAGTATACATAAGGACATTTTAGACAATTATTTTCCTACAGCTTTGTGGCAACAGTTTGGAGAAGACCCTTTCCTGTTCCAGCATGACTGTGCCCCTGTGCACAAAGTGAGGTCCATAAAGACATAAACAAATGCTATCTTGGATTAAAAAGGTTCAAAACTATCACTGGGGTAGTGCCCTCAAGGGTACATCTCAGTAACTTCAGTCAGGGAACATAATTGTACTATAATCCACTGAACTTATATTTTCTAAGATGTATTGATATTCATACACCCTGTCTCGACTCCAGGCTTTTTATTTTATTGTTTTTTATTTTATTGTTTTAAAACATTACGTTATGAAAAGGCACAAATACATATACTTCACCTTGAAAAAACTTAATTAAGGTCTACAACTGGATCTTTAAAACATTGTTGTAACTTTGAGGGTACATTTACACTGCTTGTACCTTGACAAATGAGAAATGCACCTTTATTTCTAACAGTATAGTGGCACCGCAGTAGGTGAGTAGGCATGTTTGCAACAGATATAGCAGATTCTTCATTTTGGCCGTAGTGCCTCATGAAATATCTTAAAGTAAACAGTAAAAGCATTAGTTGAGTATTCTGCAACTTTATAAAAGGTCTCTATGTCAGAGGGAGCAATGTCAAAATACAGTGATCAAGTGCTCAGCTGTCAAAATACTAGTATCTTATTTGCACATGGTTTGTAAAGGACATGCCCCAGTCTGCCCTCATATCAGATGTTATCAGATTTGACCATACATGACTTTGATAAAGAGAAAAGCCAGTTGTTTTACTGTGTGCAGTGAACAATCACAATTCCAGATGAATGTTTTATGGCTGTTTTGATGAATCAAGGTATTCATCTAATTGAACAAAATTATTTTTTTTTGTCATGCAGCCTAATTTACAAGCATGTCACATTATTAGTTGTCCACTGAATTTGTAATACATTTAGGCTATAACCAAATCACAGTATGTATGAATGTAATCACAAAACCACTTGGTTAACATTTCACACAGCCTAATTTTCTCAGAGCTCAAATGAAAGTCTGTGACTCTGATGACTAGACTGCTGTTCCCACATGCCAGTTGCCAAGTGTCCCCACTGTGGCCTTATTCACAGGAATCTGCGCTGAGTGTTTACTCTCTCCCTTATTCACTCTCATAGCTTCTCAGGCCAGACTGGCCACTGTGGCAGACACATGACTCGGGAAAGCCCAAAATCAACCACCGTTGCAAACTCAAGGCCAGGGCAGGTCTGCGCCGGACACTAGGCCAGAGTATGGGCAGTGTGGAGACGAGGCTAATTTAGGCGGCCATGGTGCTCCAAGTGGCGGCTGGCTTTCTGGAATGCCAGTGGTGAGGATGTGGGCGCCGCTCTCTGGACAGGTCATCTGGACTATAGCTGTGTTTCCCAGAGTATCGCATTCCCGGGAAACCCCCTCAGAGTTCACCAGACAGGGCAACTGAGTCCACCTAGAGTGGACTCAGACCAAGGCCTTCTGTCTTTATACACCACCAATTCAAAAGTTTGGAATAAGCTGTAATATTAGTACTTGTTGTTTATTCAACATTATAAATACAATTAAATAAAATCTAAAAATGTAATTTGTTTTGTAGTATTACGGAGCACAGCATTGTATCCCTGAGCCCCATCACTTTGTGAAAATTCATGATTTTGATATCTTTTAGTGTTTTCGTCCATCAGAATTCTCTCAATACTGTACCCAGCATATACTGTGCAAATATGTCAAATAGCCATTGCCAAGTCCCCACAGGTATAAAGAAACCCACTGCTGTATCAGTGATGTTGAGGCTAATAAATATAGACATGATTCAGCTTCCTAGCAGTACGGTTAGCTTTCTGCATTAGCCAGCTAGCGGGAGACAAACACAAAAAAGGTATTTAAAACAGCCTGCCCTCATGTCCACTTGCCCCAAAGCAGCAGTAGTTTCTCAAAAGTTCCTTCCACCTACAAGATACATCATTAGAAGGAGGTAAACCAGAAAATCTAATTCAGTTATTTTGCCACCACTGTATGAGGCGTATTGGCAACAGATGTAGCAGTGGTTACGTTTTTAATTTGGCCAGAGTGCTCCTTTACATGTCATGAAAAATAGACAAGAAAAGGTATTTTTGGACTTTTAGCACCCCCCACGACCCTGACGGAGAAGCAGCTTAGAAAATGGATGGATGGATGGATGGATGGATTAAACAATTGAAGTTTTGTTGGGAATAACATGAAGTTATTTGATGAATATGATAAATAATACATTATAAATATGATAAAAAATTAAGTTATCTGCCTTGAGAGTTGGCCACTTGGTTTTAAATATTTGGTTCGCAACATTCTGGATATTACTTTTATTATAATATTATTCTTGATGTTATACAGCTTTCTGAGTTATAGGGAATCACATGGAATGTAGGATTATATTCTGACACATCTAAAGCTTTAGATCTTAACAAAATAAAGTTTTAGATACAAAATATTTTAAACAAAGCATTAAACAGCAGCGTGTGTTCTCGATGTCAGTGGCTCTTATTTCATCATAAAATTTTCTTTTGTAATATTATCTATGACTGGTGGAATATGGCAGATGACAGTGAAATTGCAATGTATTCATTTGAAATGCAGTCAGCATCATAACGGTGCAGCCACTTTTTGTTCCACTCTCATCATCTGCTCTCCACTTGATGAGTTTACTGCCACCAATCAGATGGGTCATAAAATCCTGCCCTCATGGTAACACTGTGGATGGACCACACACATAAAGACACAAATGCTTCCCACCTCTCACTCCGACTCGCAAGCACAGACACACCAACAAGTGATGTGCTCATGCTCTGTTCAGTTCTGCTCAGCTAGGCATGAAGCTGACATTCTGTCAGGGTGGTCAAAACATCTCTGCTCTGGCCAAGCTGGACTACATAGCCCCTCAAACACGTGCCTGCCATCGCAACACCACTGACCGCTGACCAGTGTAAACTAAAGTGGTCTGTTTATATTTTACCACACTGAGATCCAGCACTCAGCAACATGGGTGCAGTTGGCCTTGCCTTTTCACATAAACATATGCATGCACAGGAGGATATTTCTTCAACACTGTATATATGTTGTAGTGTTTTAAGAGTTATTTTGTAGCTTTTTAAAAACATTTTTTGCATAATTAAATGATAAAGACATTTGGACTGGTCTGATTCAAAAGTTTACATATTAGAGATACATACTAATTCAGAACTGTTCACAGTTACCTCTATGAAACTAATATATTATTGAAGTATTTGAAGTACGGATCCACATACAGTCTCCTCGATTTGGAGACATGAACTATTGCACAGGTTTATCACATTAGGTATGAATAACATGGTTAGATCTTGTAGCGCCATTGAGCCTGCAGACATGACAAGCCAGCATGCTTCTTTGCCATTGACTGAATGCTCAACTTAGCACCAAGCCATATAAAATAATTTAGCCAAATGTCAGTAATTACAAAAAATATACAAACAAAAAAGACTAAACTTCAGTCTGTATAGAAGTGGCCTGTGTTCGTATAGTGGGCCACTGTTCTCAGCTGTGATGTAATGCTGGGCATTTAATTGTGTGTGCTTTTCTCTGCCTGTTATGGCACCTGTGTTCCTCAGCGGGCCAAAGGGTTTCTTTTTCTTTCTAACAGCACTAATCACCAAAAGTAGCTTTCAGGTGCTAAAATGTTTTTTAAAAAAGGATTAATATGTTAAAAAAAAAACAGAAGACAATCATAAATCACTGGAACCAGGCATTTTAAAAAAAACCTAAGCTTTTATAAAAGTTGCCCGATGTTGCTGTAGTGGGGTCGGAGAGGAAGTGAATGACATTTAAACTAGTTGTGAAATAGTAGCTGGAACCGAGGCTGGAAAGTTTTGCAATAGTATAGTGTACATGAAGCATGATGTGTAACAGCATCCTGATGGTTGAGTAACAGTCACTGAAGGAATAAACTCATGCCTGCCTGGGCCCTCTCGGGGGGGGGACTGACTGTATGAGATGGTATTGCGTGAAGGTTGCACAGTAAGGGTATTCTGGGTCATTCGAGCGCTTTGTGGCTGGACTGAAGTAGCACCAAGGCGCTGAGGCTGTGCACGTTTGGAGGGGTGCAACAGAGCAGCGTGACGTACGGAACCCTTCAAAGAGCCTGAGTAAACTGCCCTTAGTCTATCTCTCTCTCTCTCTCTCACTCTCGCCACTCTCTGTCTTCTCCTTGCAGCCTTCACTTCATTCTGTTGCTCTTGCCTGATGGTCTCCTCATTCTAACAGGCTACATAGATACAAATGAGTCAGAACATTGTATCCAACACTGTTTTATCTTCCTCCCTTTTCAAATGTGAAATCCAAAGCATGCTATACTCACTGGTCACTTCTTAGGTACTTTTTCTTCCTTCCTTTTTGCCTTGGATTCCTCTGGAGTGTGTGTCTCTTTCTCTCTCTCTCTCTCTTCCTCGGCACTCCTCTTCTCTTCCGGTGGAAGCTTCTCTCACTTTTTTCTCTGTCTCTCAGTTAAGTGGCCCCTTTTTCTTCTTCTTCTTCCTTGTTCTGCCTCTTCAGCCTGAGTGAGTGGAGTGTGGAGACGGACAGCTGGAGTATGAATGTATTCAGAGGAGGGCGAGACGGAAGAGAGGGACAGCCCATTTCGACCCCCCCTCTAGGCCCCCTGCGCTGCTGTCCGCGCCCCTAGACACCCCTCCGAACACCCCCCACACCCTCTCCTCACCCCCCAGGATGAAAATTCCTGGTCTGTGGCCCAAATTCCAAAATTCCAAATCTGTCCGGTTTGCCGGCAGAACAACAGTGCACAGAGTCACACAGTCACACACACACACGCACACATTCAACCAGCCCCCCACCCCTTCCTCACACACCACCACCAGAAGACCCCATCTATACACTCTTACCCACACACACACACAAAGCTGCAACGCACCTGGTTTCATTTAAACTCGCCCCCCCACAGCTTGCAACGTTCTCTCCATTTTTGCTTCATCTCACCCATCTTTTTCACTCCCGGCCACAGCCAGATATTTATATCCTGGGAGAGAACCTGGTGGAATGCAGACAAAAAGTAGCACAAGAAGGAACGAGAGGGAGAGAAAGAAGGAGAATGAGAAAAATAGAGTGAGAGAGAGGGCGAGAGAGAGTTAAAGAGGGAGGGAAAGATGCACGTCTGCTTGGAAAAGTTGTCCTCCTCCTCCCCCTCCCCTGCCCAAATATTTAAACTGGAGGTCCTCACTGGATGATATAAAGACAGAAATGTTTAGATGTGAGGCGGTGCAAAGAGTGACACTGATTACACCTTTATTTCATTAACTCTACTACAGTGCGTTAGTTCGATCCCAGCTTTCACACTGAATCAATTTCCTCCTTCAGAGCGGTGACACAGTAACAGTGCAGGGTTTTGTTCTCAAGCATTTTTGCCTCACAAGATGTAAAACAATAAAACTGCTTGTGTACGTTTATGAAATATACACAAGCATAATTATAGTTTTGAGGTACTTAATCCTCAACAAGATGCAAAACCTTTTAAATGGTGCTCCATTCCAGAATTTCTCAACACCATTTCAGAAAGCATATTCATTTAATAGGCCGTGTCGGAGGTCTGTAACAAGTCTGTAATCGTCAGAACACCCGCAGACCATCTGTACCTCCCATGAAGTAGTGACAAATTGTGCCCCCCTACTGCTAGTGGACCCTCCCAGGTGGCCACACACACAGACTCATCACGCACCTCAGAACTTAGACACACACTTATTGGTTCAACTGTTCAAATGAGAAGCCAGGAATAAATATCTTCATCCGGTGTGGACTGTAAATTTGTATTAGGCCCACACATTGAGCCACAACCTTCCCTAGTCTGCCGTCTTTATTTCATCCATTACTGATAATATGCTCAAACACCACAATCCAGGACACACTTGCAAAAATATTGATAGGTTTATAAGGGTGTATTTATTTTAAATTTAATCAAAACATTTAAAGTCAGAGTACACATAAACCATGCAAATAGTCCATTACCTGTGTGCATGAATTGATTTGTCCTGTTCTAAAATGCAAAATACATACATCATCAGGTCATCATGTGAATGCCTGAACAATTTACTGCAAAGTCAATGAGAACACAATGTAGAGATCATGCTCTGCTTATTTACAAATCATCCTGTGATTGACAGCGGCCAAGGGGTGAAGGAATGAACCGAGAATAAAGGAGAATGGGGGAGGGAGGCCAGGAGATGGCCAGCTGTTGGAGGGAGATATTTGGGTAAGGATTAAAGGAGGAAAATGATAAACAGGGGATTTAAATAAAGATAGGGCCAAAAGGTGAGCAGGCTGGGCTGAATCCAAAGCAGTTTTGATTAAGGGAGAAGAAGAGCAACAGAAAGAACAGAAAAATGCTATTCTTCACTCGTGATACATTCTGAGGATGCAGCTTTTGATAACTCCCATATACCTAGTCCAGACATTCTGGTGCCTGAGAAAGAGAAATAAAAACAGATAGACACAGAAAATGACACAGGAGCTGTTAGAATCAACAGAAAAAACATTTTGACTAGGCCTGTATAATCACACGTGTATCCTTTAATGAGAAGTTATAGATAGTTTGGGGTGAATGCACCATTGCTTAGTGTATCAGAACATGTTGTGTAAATGAGTTGTGTAAACAGAAATCCGCATTCCACAGTGGTTTGAGTGCATAAATGACTAGGTAGGAAACAAGGCAACTACATTCACTACACAGTATATGAGATACAGTGACCCCCACTGGTAGGACAATAGACTTCCACAGACCAGAGAGCAGCACATATCAGAGATCTTTAAGATCTGGACCTTAAATCCAGTTCAGTCCGGAATTGTAACCACAGTTAAGTTAGCTGACCTGTTGCTATAAATGCTTGGCCAGCTAGTGTGATAGCAATGGGCCAACCACAGAAACAGGATCACTAAGTCCAGGACCAGAAACTGGATTCAGGGTCGAGATTTGAAGACCTCTGTCTCTCTCTTATGTTCTGTAAATGCACTTACTTGAAAGTATCCAGTATGTGTGCTGAGTTTGTGTAGTGGGTGAGGTAGAGGTTAACATCTGTAGCTGTCCATTTGTCTGACTTGCAAGGCTCAATAAACTGTAGAGGGGACAAAAGTAAAGTCTGAAGGCAACGTCAAGAGTGATATAGACATTTGGAGGTTTTAATACTTAATTATACATACCTTTTCTACAAGATCAATGAAAAAATCTCGGACATCCTTTGTGTTTGTTAATTTGGCAGCAATGTTGACAAGGCCTCGGGAGAGATTCTGCACAGGCAGACATTTTCTTTCAAGCACTTCAAATGAAAGTCCATTTTACATCTGAGTCCATAACAAGAATTCCCTTATGAGTGTGTCTTATTATTATTATATTATACTTGCCTCATATTTTTAAAAATATATAGATTATAAAATATAACGTAATACAATAAGGAGTGGGCAAAGTGGTGACCTTTTATCATTTCTGTAATGAAGTACATCATCATTAACTTTTCTGATTGCTGACCTTTTTTTCAGAATTCAATACAATTTAGTCTTAAGATTTAAGCAAAATTGCACTGTTCCAGACAAAAAGTACCAACATTTTTTACAGTTGTGATAACAAGAACCAGATGTTCAAATTATCTCATGCTTCTTAAAGCTACAACACAGTGTTACTTCCTGAAGCATGAGGCATTGTTATATGACAGTTTTGCTTTAAGGATTTGGCCTAAAATGTATTTTTAAAAATCTGTTCATGTTGCATGCAGGGTGTTCAACAAAATAGTGTGATAAGAACATGTTTTATTTTACACCATTTCTTATCATTTATCAAAATTACCTAGAATTTTGCACATAATAAATAAAATGGCTATAACTGAGTTGTAGACATCACGAAACCTGGTTGCCATCATCCCCATTATGTAGATATATGAGTTAGTAAGATTCTCCACAATGAGGCATTTCACATTTAGCCACTGTCAATTACTTTATCTACATTTCAATTACTGAAATATACAACACTTAAAAAACTGGTGGACTTCACTTTTAAAGAACACTGACCTACTGCATGTGTTATATATAAAGATAAAATAATCCTCTTTACATGCACTTTCTGTAACACAGTGCGTATATTGTTAGACAAGTCACTGTACTCATAGTGGTTTTACAGCATTTTTAATGTGGCACTGCTTGGATTCTTTTGGTCTGTTCCAATTTATCAAACCTAAAAACTAAATATTGTGATGTATATTGTAAAAATATCTTTAAGTATCATCCTATATTTTTTTTATATTTACAAACCAGCTGACATGTGGCATTACAGAAATGTGCATTCTCTCACCTTAAAATTGGCTTCCATCTCATTGAAGACTTTGGTCTTTCCTCGCAGAGCGACACATACTAGACTGAGAAGACAGGAAATTGTTTTCATTACTCAAACATTAGAGGATGTCCCAACATAATATTCTGTCTATTCCTCGCCATCCACATCCCTCACTCCACCTCACGCCCTGTTGTGATCTTATACCTTTTGTGCTGGTCCAAAAGATCCTTGTCTGTGATTAAAATTTTGAGATCTTTGAGGTCTTGAAGAAACTCTTTGTCTAGATCGACGTCCATGTCTTCCACCATGTTATCTTAAGGAATCAAACAGCAGAAGTTGAAAGAGCAGAGAAATTCATGGGAACTGTTTATCCTACAGTTTGCTTAAAAAGAATCATTAGAGCACAAGGCAATGGTTTGAAGTCTGACTGGTTCTAATAAATAAAGATAAGCTGATCAGTAACTTCAGGGGTCTGCTCTGAAGCCGACTGCAAACCAAAATATTCAAATGAATTATAACTCAAATAAAAAAATTGACAATCTCTCACCAACAGCTCCAACAGTCCAATTGTTGATAAGCTGCCCGGCACAAAAGGCGAAGTCCTGGAAGGTGAGATATTGAAGCTTCTTCTTCCCTGTCTCGAAGCGATTGTTGGCAAAAAACACAATGGCAGCGTAATCCCTGTTAAAAAAAATAAGCAAACATTGGCAGGACTTTAAAGACAAAAATGAGAGAAAGCTGGGAAGAAAAGACACAATCTGCAGCTTTGTTGAGGGCCAAGTTCATTCCATAACTGTCCTATTATAGTTGTGAATTGATCAACAAAAAATTAATTAATCCAAAAAAATTATTGCGGCATTATCATTATATTATTTTTTCAAAAATTACATCCTCCAGCTCAGTACAGGATCCTAAACTCATGCTCATGTAAAAGTACTGTTACTTCAGTGAAATAAGGAATCAAGTAAAAGTACCTTTCCAAAAGAAATCCTAGTAGTACCAGAACAAAACTCATAAAATAACTTACAAAACTGCAGTTTTGTTTGAATATCCATTGGCTATCAGTGTAAGAACTTGCTATTCTCTGTTCTTTTCTTGTTAATGTGCTCTTGGTGTAAAATAAAATGAACCTCAAAAGTCAGAGTTGAGACTAATTACAAAGCAGTACAGATGCCGTAACCAAAGTAAAATAATGAAAGTTTAACACAAAAAAGGAACTTGTAACTAAGTAGATTCATTTCCTCAAAAATATCTTTGAGTAGAAATAAAAGGATTATCATTTGAAAATACTCAGAAAAAACAATGCTGTAGAGTCCCTGTTACTGAGAAAATGTAACTAATTAATACATACCTCTGGTGTTCAGACCTGGTACAACACTGAAATAACCTTCCATGCAAAGGTTTAAGAACCGTTTAAATATTCATATGGTTGTATACTCATTGCAATAATTGCTATTAGGATTTTTCCATGGAAAACTGATCCAGGCAGTGCAGCTGGAGCAAGAACATGCAGTGACATATTTCTCTCACACCTTGCCAGCTGGTCAGGGAGCAGAAAGTGTTGCTTTATATTTTCCACCAGGGGGCCCTTGAGCTCTTCCACCACTTTGAATACTCGCTTGAAGTTGTCAAACTATGTGAGAAAGAATATATCACCAAACAAGTATCACCAAAAACTGTCCAAGTTGATTAAAGGTTCTTAAATCACATTTTACTGTTCTAATCACCTGGCGTCTGCAACTCTTCAGTGTTATGCCAGTCTTTGCACTAACATCATCCAGATCTTTTTTTGTCCCTTTGGAGAGTTTCTTTCCAAGGACTTCACGAACAACATCATCATCAAAAGCATAGTATCTGGTCACAAGCCAGAGAGAGGGTATAGATGTGATGTGTCAGGAAATCATGACCTGAATGAATAAATAAACAACTTGAGAGATAAGGCAAATGACACTACCTCTCAATCAGCATGGCTTGCCGATCTGGTGGAATCTGGAAGAGGAGCTGGTTAGCTAGTTTGGCCGGATTTTGCAGAAGCCTCTCACACATCTGGAAGGTTCGGAACTGGTCCATAGTGTCACTGAGCAGGACTTCAGCACTGGCCTCACACTCCTCCATCACGCCTCCCTCAATCCGCACTTTTACGGCATCATTCACTAAAGGAGGAAAACAATCGTGCATCTATTGATCAACACCTCAGCTTCATGGTTAAAGTCATGAATATTAAATTGTCTGATATATTACGCAATTTGCAATCCCTGAAATTACTCCAAATGCTTTCACTTTTTTGGTTCTAAGGACATTATGCTAGCATGAGTGCTATGGGGTAAATGGCCCTATCCTTAGTTTTTCTCTAGATCAAATGATTGTACCAAATCTAGTCTCAACATATTGATAGAAAAGACAATAAACTCTGAATTTTCATCTGGATGATGGAATTCCTGCGATCATTACATCTCATTACATGCTAGTTATAGCTATTTGTAGCTAGAATTAGACACTTTTTAAGCTATTTAGCTAAAGATGCCTCTTCATGTGAGTTTTACAGCTAGGCAGAGTTAAAGATGTATGCAAAGGTTTGAAACACCCTGGTCAAATTACAAGTAAAAATAATTTGTCATATGCTCTACAGAAATCAGTTAAGCCTGGCATTTTCCAGCAAACAATTTAGGGCACAATTTCTAAATATAGTATTTTTCTGCAAAGAAACATGGGGGGAATAAAAAGATCAAATATAATTTATGCCATAACATTTACTCAGTTCACATTTTTAGTTTTTTTGAGTTTTTTGATGTTGTTTTTTTTTATTTGTTCCAACATCTTAAATTCAGCAAATAAGCAGTATCTGTGCAATAAAATGTGTTCTCAGTAGAGAATGTGTACTTTTTCATTTAAACAATCAACAAAAAATTATTAGGCCTAAAAAAACCCTACACACTTAAAAAGTTGGTTCTTCAAGGGTTCATTAGTAAGTAAGGGGAACGGTTGTATAAAGAAGCATGAGTTATATATGGGACGATTTCATGTTTGAATGCTTTGTCGCATGGTGAAAATGGTTCTATAGGGCACCAAAAATGGTTCTTCTATTGTTGCAAGCTTGACAACATAACAACAGAATTTGAAAGAACACTTTTTGGTTCTACGTATAGAGCCATTTTCAAAATACATAACATATTCTCCATCAATCTAAAGAACCATTTTACCATACAAAGAACCATTTAACCATTACATATATCTAGATAGAACCATTCCCTTTACTAAAGAACACTTGAATAACCATATTTTTAAGTGTGTATTTACTTCTCCAAGGTGTGTTACCTGTATATCCATTCAGCCATAGCTGGTATACCTCCTTGTCCATGATGGTGGTGTTTCCCACAAACACGTCAAGCTCCACTGACATTTTGACTTCAGATCTGTAAGTATTTGGGATGCATAACAAGCGATTTAAGCTTTGAGAAAGACAATAAAATCCCTGCCTGGTAACACATCTCGCCACTTCTAGCGACCTACACCACCAACACAAGAGGCGCTAATCAACTTTTGCTCCGCTTATTAACTATCGACTACTTGCAGTTTTAATCATTTAAGAAGCAACTAAATGTCCACTTACTTGTCAAAACGAACATATATGAATGTGGTTGTATGACTATTTTTGAAGCATGTAGAGAGGCGTGTTGTCACTGTAGTCTCTCTGTCATTTGTCCGTGGTTAGCTAGCTACTTTGCTAGCAGCAGCACAAAGCGCTGGAGAGGCGCTGTGTACAACGCTAGCGAATGACCAATAAACAGTCTATTGGTAATATTACATTTAACACACTCAGCATGACATATAAATTCATCTCACACGCACAAAACTCAACAACAAACTCTGCTAGCAGCTGTTATTAAACGTGACTGAGCACTTCCGGCTCTATGAAAAAACAGCGCGCCGTGGTTAAACGTCACATCGACGAGCGCTGATCTCCACCTCATACGTCTACAAGCATGTGTGACCACATGACGTGTAGATCGCAGGATCTGCACAAGGTCCGCGTCACTCACAGACACGCGTGATGTTGATGGATGCGGCTGCTTCTGAACTAAGGCTGGTTAACCATTTTCCTTTTTTTGGGAATTGTACTTTACTGCATTTCTCCCGCAAAACAAACAGCCAACATATTTACTAGAAAAATGTGAAAATGAGACATGGAAAAGAGTGAGGTACGTTAAATAATTTAGACGATGTTATGGCTTCCTCGCAAATCCTATGCAATCCAACAATAGGAAATTTTTCAATCCACTTAACTTAGTGAATGCAGATAGTTTCCCTATTTCTGATATAATGTCCCCTTTCCTCCCAGATCCATAGCAACAAGCCATTCCTGAATGAAACAGGCAACTTACTTTCATCCTGTAAACATAACTTGTTTTTCCATCACTCTGTGAATGCAATTCATCTGTGTAATTATAGTAATGAGCCAAGGGACTCCAAGAAACAAAGGTTTTGAATTCCTATCATTTATGGTCGATTCATGAACCCCAACCCAAAATTTGACCTGAAGACATCTACCAGGTTCCTCTCCGTATTGTGACTGTTTAAGATCAAATTGATGTAATCTATAAAGTGTTCAGGAGAATCAATGAAGGATCCTAAATTTTATAATTGAAATATTAATTAAAATAAAACTCTTAAGATATTTAGACAACCCTTTTAAGAGTCACACTCACTCGATTCTCATCATTTTCTTTAAAGGATAGGGTAATATGGATACTTTGTGTCTTTTACTGTAATTAGACTTACTCAGTGCCTCACACAGTTGTTCTTCCAGTTGAACTTAATCCAGCATTAGTGTTGGCTGCAATAAAAATGCTATAATTACAAAACTGAGATCTGAGTAATGCAAAATTCCAGGTTTTAATATGTCCAGACATACATGCTTATATGTCTTCTATGGTTAGTATTCTTCTTTCAAAACGTCTTTCCACAGAGAAGGGCAGTTTTGTTTTTTTTCCATTTTTTCTAAAGTTAAGGACTTTTAATTATCATTTTACAAATGATAGCATAGCCTTCACTTGGATCTGTTTGCAAATGGTCGTTCCCTCATACCATATTTGGACTAAAGCACTAAATCCTGCTTAAAATACAATACAATAGTAATTCAAAAAGTTAATATGGCTACTAAGATGCAGGTGAGTCAATCAGTTTTTATTGAGCAATTGTTTAAGACAAGGACTACCACCTTATTCATTTTGAATATACAACCCCATTTCCAAAAAAACTGTGAACACTGTGCAAAATGTAAATTAAAACAAAATGCAGTGATTAAACCCTGAATTTAATTGAAAATTGTATGAAGACAGCATATCAAATGTTGAAACTGAGAAATTGTATTGTTTTTTTTTTAAATATTTGCCCATTTAGAATTTGATGCCAACAATATGTTCCAAAAAAGTTGGGACAGGGGCAGCAAAAGGCTGGTAAAATTGTGTAATGCAAAAAAAAACACACCTGGTGGTTTATTGGCAACAGGTCAGTAACATGATTGGGTATAAAAAGAGCATCATAGAGAGGCCGAGGTTTTCATAAGTAAAGAAGAGGAGGAGTTCACCATTCTGTGAAGACTGCATGATGAAAGAATGTTTTCCAAAATAAAATAGGAAAAAAAATGCTTTTCATTATCTACAGTACATAATAACATTAAGATATTCCGAGAATCTGGAGAAATCTCTGTGAGCAAGGGAACATGCCAAAAAACAGTATTTGCTGGCCATGATCTTTTGGCCCTCAGGCGACACTGCATTAAAAACAGATTCTCTAGTAGAAATCACTGCATGGGCTCAGAAACATTTCTGAAAACTACTGTCTGTGAACACAGTTCATTGCTGCATCCACAGATGCAAGTTTAAACTGTAAAATGTAAAGACGAAACCAAATATGAACAGGATCTAGGAATGCTGCCACCTTCTCTGGGTCTGAGCTCATTTAAAATGGACTGAGGTGAAGTGGAAAATTGTCCTGTAGCCCAACACATCAACATTTGAAATTCTTTTTGGAAATCATGGACACTGTGTCCTCTGGGCCACTCAGCTTGTTATTAGTGCACTGTTCAAAAGCCAGTATTCAAGATGGTATAGGGGTGCATTAGTACACATAGCATGGGTGATGTGCACATCTGTAAAGGCACCATTAATGCAGAATGATATATACATGTTTTGGCAACATATGCTGCTATCCGAACGTTTTTCAGGAAAGGCCTTGATTATTTCAGCAAGACAATGACAGACCACATTCTGCATGTGTTACTACAACATGGCTCGGTAGTAAAAGCGGTTGGGTGCTACATTGGCCTGCCTGCAGTCCAAACCTGTCACCACTGAAACATTTGGAGCATTATGAAAGCAAAGGAGGCCCCAAACTGTTGAGCAGCTGAAATCCTATATCAAACAAGAACAGGAAAACGTTTCGCTTTCAAAACTACAGCAACTGCACTCCTGAGTTCCCAAATGCTTACAGAGTGTGGTTAAAAGAAGAGGAGATGAAACACAGTGGTAAACATGTCCCCATCCCAACCTTTTTGGAACGTCTTGTTTGCATCAAATTCAAAATGGGCATTTCTTTTTAAAAAAAATACAATTTCTCAGTGTCAACATTTGACATGTTGACTTTATAGGATTTTCCTTTAAAAATATAGTTTGCATGATTTGCATATCATTGCATTCTATTTGTATTTACTTTCTACACAGCGTTCAAACTTTTTGGTGAAATGGGGTTGTATAATTTTCTAACAGCCTCCCACATAGAGACAGACATGTTAGAATGATGTGGACATTGCTCAGCCAACAATAAACTTGCATTTGTTTGTTTTGCAGTATAGGGGTGGATTTTAAGAAGGTGAGAGATGATCATTAAAAGACAGAATGATTGTGATCTGAGAGCAGAGATTAATCTTGAGAAAATTGGTAAATCAAAAGAAATGATACACTTACATGACTCTGATACACTTAAATGATACTCTGACATGACTGCTACTCCAAACTTATTAAACCTGTGAAGGGCTGATATATACACAGATATATACCACTAAAGTGCACCTACAGTCTTTGTCCATTTTCTCAGGTTACCATATAGGTGCACTTTGTACTTCTACAATTACAGATTGTAGTCCATCTGTTTCTCTGTATTAATTGTTAGCCCCCTTTTACCATGTTCTTCAGTGGCCAGGACCACCACCAGAGCAGGTATCGTTTGTTGGTGGATCATTCTCTGCACTGCACTGAGGTGGTGGTGGTGGTGGCGTGTTAATGTGAGTTGCGCTGGTACAAGTGGACCAGACACCGTGCTGCTGGAGTGTACTTAATGGAGGTGTCTCAATGAAGTGGCCGGTCAGCGTATATACATGTCTGTGTTGAACAAAAGACAAATTGAAAATTCTTTTGAGGACTTATATCCTGTTTTAGTAAAAATTACAAGCTGTGACACATTGAAGTAATACAGATGTCAGCCATATAACTGTATCCTCATTGTGCATTTTACCCTTTTTCACTCCAGTTCTTGCTCTAATCTTAGCAGTGTTTACAAGTAATCCTTAACTGTGAAATTAGATTGTGGTGAGGTATATCTTGCTCATGTCTTCCTAAGGCTGCTCCTCCACAAAGATGATAACATCCCGTCCATACAAAATGAACTTTTCACAAGTTTCACAAGACCTGTTATGATGGAGGGGCGAACCAAACTTACTGAATAGTGTTTTTTTTTTAATAACAAGTTGGGTAAGTACGCTTTCCTCTAGCTCAGATTAATCAAAATAAATCCTCTCCAAATCCCAAATCCCTCTCCCCTCCCAATTCTTGGCGTCACTCAAAATCTGTCGAAATAGCACAAAATTGTCAGCTGGCTTTTTCTTTAGCACATTGGTGTCTCACATGCTGCTGCTGACCCCACCCCTTTATTTCACCTCACAGTGGCCTGTTTCCATGCCCGCCCCTCTCACTCTCCGCTAACACCCCACATTGTTATGGTCTTGTGGTAACAATAGTGTGGGGGGAACAGGGCGGAAGGATATGGCTAAATACCATGGATTAAAGTATAGAAAAGTCTATTGTAACTCTTTCCATCATTGTGTGTGTGTGTGTGTGTGTGTGTGCGTGTGTGTGTGTGTGTGTGTGTGTGTGTGTGTGTGTGTGTGTGTGTGTGTGCTTTGTCCAGGCACATTTGGGTAAAGCCAGTGTAAGGGAAAGAGAAGGGGGGGTTTATAGGGTTCAACTGGGAATCTCAACAAACAGCAAGCTTTGTTTGTGACTTCTTTTGAGTCCAGTTATCTAATCTCATCTCATGAGCTTGCAATTGAGGACATTTTGTATACTGATTAGTGGGGACTTTTATAGAATTATGTCATTTTGACACAGGGGGTGGAGGGAGGTGGGGGGGTGTTTAACATCAGCAACACACATTCTTACGGTAAGGGAAGACCAAAAGGAAGGAAGGGTGAGGAAGAGTGGGGGAGGAGAGAGAGATACCAGAGAGAGAGAGAGATAACAACTGCCACTACCATGACTATATGAAGAGAAGGGGCAGTTCATCTCCAAAGAAAACATATCAAATTCTCCTTTTTCAAATCACGGATAAAACCGACTTGCACTGAAAAATCAAGCCGCACCGAAGCCAGCGGATTATCAGA
Organism: Pygocentrus nattereri; assembly: GCF_015220715.1. Taxonomy (NCBI): domain Eukaryota; kingdom Metazoa; phylum Chordata; class Actinopteri; order Characiformes; family Serrasalmidae; genus Pygocentrus; species Pygocentrus nattereri. Next base: position 19,047,714 of record NC_051218.1, read on the forward strand.
CATCTTTTTTCATGTTGCTGAACCGCAATCTCCAGCACGAGGCTGTCCTACATTTTTTCCTCAGTCCGTTTTCTCCGTTTATTCCTCACGTTTGCCACGCATCGTTGAAATAACGTTAAAAAACGGATGTTTTTTTTTCGTATGAAAAACGTTGAAAAGACGTTTTTTGGTGCTAGCACATTTCCCCATAGAGCAGTGGAATGAGGTGGGGAGGCAGGGCGGGGAGAGACGGATGCGTGTGAGGAGAGAGAGAGAGAGAGAGAGAGAGAGAGAGAGAGACGCCAGAAGCGCGGACATTGTGGTGATTCCTTCTAGAAGATATGAAGATAAAGGATGCAGATTCGCCTTTAATCTAAACCTCTGCTTCCTCTTCTCCACCTCTCAGGACCCCGTCGGACTGAGTGAGCTAAGCTGGGTAACAGCGCCGTTCACTACCGTTAGCCTACAGCAGCCAAAGACGCGATGCTAATACAGGCTAGTTCATAACCGCTGCATTGTAAACAAAACAAGCCAGCAAATCCCAGGTGGAAATAACTTGTTCAGGTTTCATATAGTCCAGAGCAGTCTTAAATGAGGATGAGGATGCTCCGTTGGGATTATGCAACGCCCGTGTAGGGAAGAGGTCGAAGGACGTGGAGGAAATGCGCCGTATCTTGAGTCTTGAAGGCCTGGGAACGAGGTGTGTTGAGAGAGACCCATGTTGGAGGAGCCTGACTGACATTACATGTGCCTCTTCAACGTGAGAGCTGAAGAGTTCCTCGCTGCTCTGCTGTGTCCAGCCTAATATGCAACAAACTTTACAGGTTCACTGATTTCAACACTTCATTTTTAATCAGGACAATCAAATCTGTAATCTGTCTTTCAGGACATCACTTGACAGTTGAAGCAAGATGGGGAGCGACGGTGAAATTCTGAACCGAGAGTTAGCAAAGTTATCTGATGAGGATTTGCTGTCTTGCTCTAAAGAAGAGCTCATAAACAGGCTACGGAAAGAGGAATCAGACAAGATGTCAGCGCTCATACAGCGTGGTCGCCTCATTAAAGAAGTGAACAAACAGCTTCAGGGACATCTGCTTGAAATCAGGGAGCTCAAAGCCATCAACCAGCGGCTTCAAGAGGAGAACCAAGAGCTGCGGGATCTGTGCTGCTTTCTGGATGATGACCGGCTGAAGGTGAAGAAGCTGGCCAGAGAGTGGCAGCTGTTTGGCCACCATGCCGCCAAGGTGATGAGGGAGGACCTGGGCGGCTACCTGAAGAAGCTGGCCGACCTGGAGCGAATGCAGGACGGCTTAGTGAAGGAGAACTTGGATCTGAAGGAACTGTGCCTGGTGCTGGAGGAGGAGTGCGTGAGCAGGAGCGATTCTAGCCCAGGCGGGTCAACGGAGCTCAACCTCCCCTGCATGGTGGCCCGGGACCTGGGGGATGGCAGCTCAAGCACGGGGAGCGTGGGTAGTCCGGACCAGCTCCACCTGGTGTGCTCACCAGATGACTGAACAGCCATAGCACTTTTTCTGCTTCTCAGAGAACAACTGGAAGGCAACTCATGTGGGCAAACCCAGAGGAGCAAGGCAGTTTTGCGATTTTTGTTGTCATCAAGCCCATGTCTTGACTACTTTAGCTGGACAGATGTGAAAGAGTTTTATTCTGACATTGACGGTGGCTATTAGACACCATTCTTTTCTCTTTTATTTCCTCTTTCCCTTTAGGGTGTTGTTGATTTTCTCCCAGTGTAGATGGACTTTTTAAATGTGAATGAAATTTCTTTACCATTGTTAACAGACATGATAGGAATAGTTTTAAGTGTTGAAGTTATTCTTTATTTGAACTGTTTCACATTGTATTTTTATCCATTATTTAAATGTAAGTATTAAGATCACTGGGATGTTTCCCCTCTCCTCTCTAACGGGGTTGTATATAGGTGATAAGAGTGTTCAGAAGGAGGTGGACTTTTGAAAACAAAAATGGGAAGAACCAATCAAACTGCTGACTCACACCAGGTTTTACTGTGCACTGAACTGTATTTCAAGTGGGCTGATGTTTTAATGATGCACTAGACAGGGCTGTAATGAATCTCAAAAAGATTCATGTTTTTAAACTGCTTAGAGCCATAAAATGATCTGTTTGAGATCATGCACAAACAGCACTGAATCATTTCCAAGGGTGACTCAAGATAAACAACATAAAGTGCTGGTCAAAACGAGGCCTCCGGTTTAAAGTTTATTGGATTGCTCAATAGGGTCTGGCTTTAGGACCCTTCTCCATGACGTGGCTGTATTGTTGGAGGCCTCGCAATGCCTCACTGAAACTGCACATTCAGAAACAGTATACTTTTTTGAACATTCTGATGTACTGGTTGGTGTAGTAAGGTTTATTACACTAAACTGTCTTATTGAGTACTGCACTGGATCTCAGCTGAACTTTCCTGCATTGACCCAGCTTTATGATTTAACTGCACACACTTGCTATGCCAGGCTTTTTTGTGTTTGATGATTGCTTTGATTGGATTTTACTAGACTACACACTGCGTTTACACACTGGCAACTGGTGGACAATACAGAGACGTATGTGAATTTGTAACATTGTCACATATATTGTTACTATGATTATTTTTTCCTCAATTTATTGTATTTTTGCCTACCACAAGGCCATCATGCATATACATGTTTTGGCTTAGACTTACTTTTTGATCAGTATATTATAATCAGTATTACTTTGATGACTGGATTTTTTCTGTTTCTAGCATCGAACTTTGATTAGTGGCTTTGTTTCTGGCTGTAATCTTTGGGCCATGCTCATTGTGAGTGGGAGAGCTTTAAAATACACTTGACTGAGACACCCAATTCTGTGATGGTCTTTTTTGTGCTGTGGGTGCCATCTAGGCATATACACTGCATACATAGCAAATGTTTTGTTGGTCTGTGTATCCACGAGCCAGGTAAAGATTGTTGACTGACGTGTATGAAAAGTCTCTGGTCATGTATGAGGCCTGAAGACATAAGTGTTCCATGTTATATTTTTGGTTTGCTGTTTGCACAGCAGCAAGGTCAGAACAGTAATACTCTAAGTGGAGTGTACAGAGGTCCTTTTATCAACGCATGCACTTATTCAGCACAAACCCACTCTTCACTATCTTAATCATATGTTCACCAAGCTTTGAGTAAGAACCTCTTTTTAGTTTAGAGGGCTAACAGAAGACTCTGTGTATCTAAATCAGGGTCACCAGGTTTAATCAGATTGCTTTCTGTGCTTGTAAATATTGCCCTCGTCACACTGGTTCTTGTTCTATTCTAGCTCTGTTTCCATTTAGCCCTTTTCCATTTCCAGGTTATTTGTCTTTTATTTACTCTATACCCTTTGTTCATTGACATTGCTCAACATGGTCTTATGTGCTAGGTTGAAGTAGGGATGGGCGATATGGCACTAACATAATACCATGATATATGAAGTTTTCATTTATTTTTATAATATTTGTTTTTTAAAATACTAAAGATCTGAGATTAAGACCATTTTCTTCAGCATTTTACATACGGTTCTACAGTAAATCCTGTTACTAAAGACTAATTATGCTGTCTTGCAGTTACTCAAGCAGTTGTTTAGTGTTTTGTGAGTTCTGTTCTCAGAAAAGTACTATCATCTCTGTCCAAAGAAAAAGCATGTAGTACATTTACAGGAAAAGGCAAAAACATTCCTAACTTTCAGTGTAAGTCATTGTAAAGAGGAATTATTCCAAGAGCATTTCTGTGGGTCCATTCATCATGATTTTTCACACAACGTGAAGAGCAGCTGTTGATTTTCTTTGGACAGTGATGATATTGTGAGATAATTTATCATAATGCAATCAAGTATTATATTGCCCGGCCCAGGTAGAACACAGCTCTCACAGCAGCCCTCTAACAAACAAAATTGTTTGTTAGAAATATTCACTGCATGTGTACTTTTATTTGAGGATGTGGTCAGAGGACTTTCTAATGACTTGCTTTAGTTCTACCACGAGTATGAGTCAGGGAATTTCTCTTTACTTTCAGCCAGGACATCCTAAAAGGAAACAGGGTTGAGTCCTCCTTTCCCCCTTCCCATCCCCCCAGTGTGGCGTGGTAACAGTACTCGGCTTCTGTTTTCAATCAACAGCAACATTTTTCTTTTTTTTTTCCCTTTTTTATTAGTGCAACCAGAGAATCTGCATATCAAATGAAATACAGCAGTTACAAACAGTATCATACAGAGTATTGTTTTAAGGCACAAAATGAAATGACTGGTTGATTGAACATAACATTTGAGTTTGTCAACCATTGCCCCCCACCCCAACTGAAATCATTGTTTATTATTACTCCCTTAAGTATCACACTTCAATTTTCAGACGAATGTCAAAAATATAGTTTGCTCTCAAAAATAAATACAAATCTGTTAAAATTCTATAGTCCATCCCTAGTAGTGCATCAAATTTATTGTAATAATGCTCACATTGTAGATTTCAACATATTAACTACAACTAAATATAATAAAGTCAATATAATAAAGTTTTATAGAAAAAGAACACACATAGCTAGCATTTTAATAAAAATATTTAAGTGCATGTTTGTCCAAGTCTGTAAATCTGTAAATAGAACTTTGTACCCAGTGTAACTGTTATTGAAATGCATGTTTCTGGCCCTCAATGTTTATTTATAGGCATAATACAGAAGACACAGAACATGCTGTAACCTCCATCAAGATGTAGCTTAATACACTGTACTCATTAAAAAATATCACTAATATATCCATAGCTTTGCATTGCATAAAGAAAGGTATAAAACGCTTAAATAACAGTAACAATGCAATGTGCATCCAAACACAGTGATAGGCCTACATGAGTCAGAAAGTCCTAGATACATGGTTATAATGCAGCATATATCTGTCCAATCATCTATATTTCTATCTATCTAGTTATCATGCAACCATTCATGAGTAATGCACATCTCTATGAGAAAGACAATTATACTATTAAATAATTTTCATAGTATAGAACCATAGTTTGTAGTTACTTTTAGTAATATATATATTAAAACTATATAATAATATATACACTATTAAGTGTATGTAAGTGTATATTCTGTAAACTTTATTTCTCCATAACTTTGCATTGTTCATCTGATATTATGTAAGAATAACCATCAGTAATTCCAGCTAAATGAAGGCACTGTGCATCCATAGCTACAAGTGTTCTCTACAGTAAACTTACACTGTACCTGTGTTCTTCTGACCTAGTATTAAAGACACCTGTGAAAGTTCAAAGCACTTGTTTCCCATTGAGGGAAGTGTAAATTAAAGGGTCAGGATGGTTGGTGAGTTAAGAGATTGATCTGACTGGTCTCCACTGCTGCTGCTGCGGCGATGTGCGATACCACATGGCTCTGGGTTTCGGGCAGGATGGGATGTACCATGATGAGATGTGGTGGCTGAAGAATGGCTGATTGTTTGAGACAATGCACCGGCACTTGCTTCAAGCGAGGAAGTGGGATAGGTGAAGACCAGGCTGGCTGTGAACGGGGTCAGAGATGGGGTGGAGATGAGGATGGGAGTGTGGAGAGATTCAGACTCCAGATTTACGGCACTGGCAGTGCAGGTTGACGGTGCAGGTGGAATGGTTATTTTAGGCTTCGGTTTTTCCTGCTTGGCATGGCTCTTGTGTTCCCCAGAGGATTTGGGTAGCTCCGAATCCGCAGGCTCAATTTTGATTCCACTCAGCGAAAGAAAACCAGTGCTTGTGTCGGAGTCTGAATCAGAGTCTTGGACTTTGCAGATGGGTCGGTGAGCCTCAAGAACCAGTTCCAGCTTCTCTTTCTCCTTCTGCAGATCAGTAATTTCCTTCTGCAGACGGGTCTTTTCATCTTCCAACTGGTCTGTCTCCTGTGAAAGATGTTTTGTGGTGAATTTTGGTCTGCATCAGTTAAGAAGCACATAAAGCTGTTCAAGCAGCCATGATAAGTGCATGTGTAAAAAAAAAAAATCAGCTTACGGTTTGAAGCGTGTCAGTCAGTTCGCGGCGGCGATTCCGACACTTGGCAGCAGCAAGTTTGTTTCGTTCCCTTCTAATCCTTCTTCGTTCGAGTTCCTCTGGGGACAACTAGAGGAAGAAAATAAAAGTATTGTGAGAAAATACATTTTTCTGTTCAAAAGTTTGTTTTCAACAGTATAAAACCAATCGTGTGAAGACACAGATTTGTCCTTATATGATGATACTACTCTACCACATTGGTTGCAAATAATTTGTAGGAAGCTTTGAAAAATTCAGAAACTTGAGGTGTCTGATTCCCAGAACAGAGCTGAAGATGATTCCAACATTGAGATTTAGTTTACAATTAAAAATGCCTCATTTTTGAAAGGTGATGATCATACCTTGAGGCACATAATTTACTTGGAAATGTATTCAAAAATTACTATTCATAGATAATAATAGGATATTATCATTTAATAACTTCTTGATGTTCCCAGAAAAATTGAAATATAGAATAAAACATCTTATACGATAAATACATTCTGGTGTCAAGCTTACAGTACTTCTATATATATTGACAGCTATTATTAAATAAAGTAACAGCAACTCTGAATGAGAACTGGTTTCAAATTTTAAACAGTACATTTTATGCAGTACAAAAGTAAGCCCTTTACAGCTTTCTATCATTATGTAAAGTCATGCAGGGACCTAACCTTGACCAAAAGTATGAAACGTACACTACATCACTGAGACGACATGCTGATCATAGTAATACTGCCATCTAGGGGTCATTTCCATTTTTAGAGGACATGACCCCTACTGGACACAACTTTGCATCAGCATCCTTGTAGCCCAACATCTCTCATTTCAGCATCTACTCACGTATAATTTAATTCACATTCACATGTCTTTCCTTCTGATTGTATACAACATGTATAGTATCCCGCCTATTATTTTTGATGAATCATCTTCAGACCCCTCAGTGACTCAGGTGTGAGTCATATGATTTGCCCCAATGAGTCACATGATTTCCTGTCTCATTATTTCACTTGTCTCACACCATCATATTAAATATCGAGGCTTTGGGGCAACAAATCAAATTTCCATGAATTTAAATTGAAATGGAATCCCTTATAGATTTTGCCTGGGAGAGATATTGCTGTTGTCTGCTGACGATTAGGAAGTGTAAACAGTCTGTACTCTGATATAAACAAATTATGTAGCCCACGCAGTTGATAAAAACAGCTGAACAATTGGAGCCAATAAAACACAGACAGCTCCCGCTCCCGCAGAAGGCCATCTGAATACACCGTCCCTTTTCCACACCTGGTGAGCCTCAGTGGTGAGCTTGTAGAGCCATGTCGCATGCACACCCATCAGACTCACTACAGGATATTACACATCGCCTGATTCTACATCTGTCAGGCTTTTTTTTTTCAGAAGTTACAGTGGGGAGGGGCATGACGAGATCATGGTCATTCAGGAACAGAGTACGCCATGTGAGTCAAGCCTTTTCAGAGACTTCTTGAAGCATTAAGAGATGAGTAGATCATTCAGCTACAGCTTTAATGGCTAACTATTATTTATACAGAGATGAGGAGATAAGTTCAACTTACATGTTCATCGTTTCTTCGTCTCGTAGAGGTTCCAGGGCCTGGTATGGCTCTGATGACCCCTGGTCTCAGTAGGTGTGGCTGGGTTGGGTGCGGGTTCATGGATCCGATTCTTGGTGGCAGAGGGTAAGGGTGACGAATTGGCCTGGATGGGCCTGGTGTAGGTAGAAGTGAAGGCTGGACTAACCATTGCAGGTCTTGGTTTGAAGTAATAGCATTGAGACTGGGCACAAACTGGCTGGATCCTGCCACTGAATACTTCGGCTGGGGTGGGTGGTGGGTGAATTGAAAGTGTTGTTATTATTAAAGCCATAAAACACATATTCAAGATCATTATTTACTATTTTCAGTGTGTGTTTTATAAGGAAATTATACAGAAAAATTCAATTAAAAACCTCTCAATTTAACACAACACATCCCTCATGGAAAAAGTGTATAGTTACAGAAATGATGATTACTGTAAGACAGTACTGAAGGAACATTACAAAAGGTGAAAATATTCTAGATTATTGTAGTAATTGTAGTTAATATTATACAGCAGTATAGAAATTCTACTGTTTCTTATTGTATTTCTACAGCTTTTTAGTTGTAATGACTCATCAGTCCTCATCACAAGCATACTGACACTGAGCTTCGATTACTAGACTACGTCACTATTACTACTACATTATTACTACTACATTATTACTACTTTCTCCCATCGAAACCATTTCTCTAATCGAAACAAATGTAGTTTAGCGTTAAGCTACTGTCCCCGAGGAGTCATTCAAAGAAGCAAGTTCGTTAGTTAGTTAGTTAGCTGACTCACCTCTTGGAGCTGAGTGGTGTTGGTGCTGGTGGTGAGAGTAACGTTAGCAGAGCTGGATCCAGAACTGCTACCGGAGAAGTTCTGGTTGGTCCCTCTACCAAGACCGCGGTAGTTTGGATACATGTATGCCGTTTACTCTTCAATAATCCAACGAAAGAGAACTTGAAGAAGACACCGTATTGCTCCTCTGAGCGATCTCACTTATAGTAACGTTACCACGACGATTCAAAACTTAAATATCCACCTTGTTGCGGGAAAACGGTAGAATCCATCAGAGACTGGTGGGGGTAAAACGGAAAATATCGCAGTGTTCAAACTATTGACGGCGTCTGAATAGAAACAAACGATGTTCTGGTATAATCCGTACTGGACGTGTACTGCTTCGACCAAACCAGTATGTCAGAATGTTCCAGCATTTATATTCATTGAACTGGTTATTGTGTTGTTTACGCCCCTCCCAGTTTACGGGAAATGGTGTTGTCGGCTAACTGGATGACGACGGGTCACGTGCGAGCTGACGTATATGACCATATTTAGAGTTTTTCCGGGAATCCCATTTTTCTAGAGCAGTTTAATGAGGGTTTACCTCTGAAAGCGATCTAATATAAACTTATTTCTCTAGTCTGTCTGTCTTCTGCCTTTTCCCACCAGAAAGTAACAGTGTAAGAGGTTTAATCACTGAGCCGTTTCGGTGCGCGCCAGGTTGTCCTTGTACAGCTGTGCTAGAAGAGCGAAATCGAGAGTAAATCCGTGCAGATTTGCATGTAGTGAGGCGGGAAGTGGAGGAACCACAGCTTGGAAACAGAAAGTGGCGCACAGGCCGTGATTCAGCGAAAAGGCGCGAAAATGAATAATTACCCTCCACTTTCACACATTCCTTGTTAATAATCGAGCTGATTAAAACCACCTGTGACAGTTCAGGGATTTAGATGAAGGTCAAACCGCACTAAAAAATATTTGAAAAATCGATTTTTTTTTAAATTCATGCCGTTTCAAGCTTTGTTTATTGTGTGGTGTCACTGCGTTGTGTGACTGGGCTCAGGAGAGAGATATGATTATCAACAGCTGCGTGTTTCTGCCATTCATTTGCAGAACGGCTTCCCGTTAACTGTGACTCATCAGTGGGGTCCTAGATAAACGTGGTGGCCTTTAACTAAAACAAGAGGACTTAATGTATTCCTTCTAGCTCTCTTAAAGCACCATAAACATGAAAATTAGGTACTAAATTAGGTAATTATTGCGTATAAACAACATCACGTGCTTTTTTATAGGGGTTCTGGCAACAATTACATATACTTCCAGTTCTGGATATTACAGAATCACTTTTTTCTACCATAGTTTTAAAACAAACATGATATAAAACGAAAAGAAACACACACATGCGTACACGCCAGCAGGCTGATTTAACTACATTCAAACTACCAGGTCAATTTCAGTGTTTTTAATTAGGTAAAACTAGTTAGGTAATTAGGTCCAGTTCAGATGGATCCATCATGTCCAAGACTGGTTGCCATGTTGTAATAAATCACTCGATATTGTCATGAAGGCTGTAGGTCAGTTTTATCAGAGAGAGTATTCTCAGCACCTCTTTATACCAACCGTGCACTGCAGGGAGGCCCTAGAAATACAGAATTTCAACATTTTTAAAAAAGATTTTTTTTCGTGTATGTTGTACTGCTTTGATTGACGTTTTTACAAAAGACGCCGTGTTCGCGCTGATTTGTTTGCATTATTTCTCTTTATAAAGCCGTTTTCGGTCTTTTTTTGTTAGTGGATAGTTTTCCAGTTTCCAGTTTGCTCTGGTTTTTACTCTGGATTTTTTTTTCTGTAAACATAGGTCAGTTTTCCTCTGTTTTGCTTGTCAGCGTAAAGCGAGTGTGATAAATTATGTGACAGGTGAATATGACGTAATACGTGTGAAATGCCTGCCTGAGACCAGACCGAGGCAGATCCGTCCGTGAAAAAAAGGAAAAGCGGGGCAGTGACACGCCCTCCAGGCAGAGATGGCGGTACACGCCTCGACTTGTCTCAGGTGTTCCTACTGCAGGCTCTGCTTTCTTACACGCGGGGCTCAGGTTGAAACACACCGCTGACGTCACGTTATGTTTCATGGCACTCCCCTTTATTGAACACACCTCGCTTGCAAAACAAAATATCAGATTATCTAACCACTGAGCACTGAAATACTCCGGTTCTGTCTGGGTCTGACCTGTTCTGTATTCTTGTTAAACTCTAGATTTGATCAGTTCAGAGAACTGACGATTTACACTAGAAACACACGCTCCAGCGGTGGGCAGTGACGAATATACTGTATTGCTGAACTTTTACAAGTATCTGTACTTAAGTCTTTCCATTTTTTTAAGACTTAGCTTACTTTTTCTTCCCCTGTGAAGCAAAAATAGATTTTTTTGTGATATACAAAAGAACAAAGTGCCCCAAATACTGAATGTCCACTCGGAGGCAGTGTTTAAAAACTCCAGCAGCACTGCTGTGTCTGATTCACTCCTACCAGTATAACACACACAAACACATTAACTCTACGTCAGTGTCACTGCAGTACTTAATAACTGCTCTGTAGTGGTCTTATGGGGGGTCCTGACCATTTAAGAATACAGTAAAAGGGGGCTAACAATGTATGTAGAGAGACAGACAGACTATGTTCTGTAATTATAGAACTACAATGTGTTCCTATTTGGTAAGTAGAGCTGATAAAATGGACAAAGGGTGTAGATAAAAGGGGGTGTACTTAAATAAGCGGCGTACAATACTTTTATTACTGATATGTAATTACATTTAAAACAAGAATTTTGTACTTAGAAAAGTACAAAACAAATAGATCACTTATACCTCTATAGAGTCACATTATAAAATGGATAGTTCTGGTCATAAAATCTGATCAAAATTGGTCGTTGTAAAATACACAACATAAGCACACCTATGACCGCCTCACAACAACTGAACTCTATTATTGTGTCAGCTCAAGAAAAATCTTTGACTACTGCTGCTTGCATGGACCACCAAGTGTACTGATGAAGTACAAACTCGTTTTTTTGTTTAAACTGAGGAGATTACCTATTTTCTTCAGTAGAACTAGGCTGGTCAAGTAGCTAACATGCTCAAAGATAGCTAACAACTCCTTCAATAAAATTGCAGGCTTGAATTAAAATACTTTTGATATGATTTACTGTAAAACAGAAATATAAAAGTCTAAAGAATGTCACTTGAATGCTTACATGCTTCAAATGTCCATGTTTCAGTCAGAGGCACACACAGGGCTTTTTCTTGCTATATGAGTCATTTAGTGTCCGCCTGAGCCCCCGGGGGGCCATGAGGAAAAAAACTAAAAATCTTGGTTTATTTGCAGAAAAAAAATCCCATTGAATCCAAAGAATCTTATTTTCTTTGATTAATATACCCCAGGTGGGTGGGGGGGGATGCTAAGAGCCCCCCAAAAAAGAGTAGAAACCAGGCCAGGGTTTCCTGAGGTCATATAAAGAGATCCCACACTATGCACACTTTAGTTTTTTCCCTCGTCTAGCACACAATTAATTAACATGCTCCTCATGTGCTAGAAGTGTACAAATAGTATTTTATGCAGTGAGGTCCATTGCTTTATGATGTTCACATATGTGGACAGCTAAATCTGGAGTTAAAATTACATTTTAAACCACTTCCTTTTTTCTAGTCATGTATTTCTGACACCATTTTTTCTGATTAGCATGTTTGAGTGTAAAGTTTTGGCAGGTGTGCCAGAGAAGCTGTATTCTGATTGAAGAAGTAAACTGAATTCATGATGATTAATGTTGCGTTGAGGCAATAGGTTTCAAAAACAGCCTCAAATCAGCTCTGCATGGATGTGAACACTTTTCATTAAAGGGTTAAAAGCAAGGCACCAATTGCTTTTCACTCTCACAAAGTCACATGGACTCTCTTTCATCCAATCCTACTTTTATTTTCTGCCACGTGAGTAAAGTATTTGGTTACTAAGGCAACAAAACAAGGAATGCTAGCTTGTGCAACATGTGGCGGAAGCACAACATGGGAAGCCTATGAAGTAGGTACCACAGCCTCAGTTTGAAGAAAGAGTGTGTGCTTCTTCAGGACGTTTTGGGTAAATGAAATACACAGGATTTAAATTAAACTTTAAATCTAAAATTTTGACCTCCAGATGGATTAAAAATAGTGTGTTGCATATGTCAGATGCCAAAGATTAACAATATAGCTCAATGATTCTCAGCTTTGTTCCTTATTGGGGTGACCCCCTGGTCTACATAGTTTCAGCTCCTTCTGTTCTCTGCCCTGACACGCTTGACTCAGCTCATCAGGTAAATATCAGGCCCATCAGGAGTTGGATGAGGTGTGCTAGGGAGGTGGATTATCTTATCTAGGTTACAGCGAACAGGACTGATGTTGGCATTTTTAGGTAGACCTCAACCAATTCCATGGAAGATGTGAGTGTTTCAGTTTCTGATAACAGTGATGAAAACCCTAGTCTAAAAACAAAAGCAACACTTTCGGAGTGAGAGAGGAACATTTACTCCATTGTTATGTTCACCAAATACTGACTACCTATTTCCAGCAGATTACGCATTTAAAAAAAAGGAAAAAAATAATACATTTCAATCTGAACTGCTCAGTTAAAGAAGCTAAAGAGTTCACTGGGACTTCCAGCCACGTAATTTGGAAAAAAGGGTCTATAAGATCATCATATTCAGGAAAAGATGACTGATTCATTTTATCGTTTGATTAATAAATATAAAAATGTAACTTTGTCAGGTTACTGACTACAGAGCACAGAGAATGAATTTTAGGATCACAGTACATTTGTGGCTTTTCATATTAGAAAAAGGTGTTTTTGAACATGCCTTGTATTGACAAAAAATGTTTGTGGCCCTTTGTCTTACATAAATTACTGTGTACGTGGAAGGCTAAGAGCTGCACGTCTTTTAAGCCGCTTCTCCTTCTGGGTCGCGGGGGGAGCTGGAGCCCATCCCAGCAGTCATTGGGTGGAAGGCCGGATACACCCTGGACAGGTCACCAGTCCATCACAGGGCATAAGAGCTATATATTAACAAACTTACAAAGCTATCTGACCCAGATTGCAAGCATATATTGGTGCACTGGCTTGATATTGCTTGTATTGGTGCACTGGCTTGATATTGCTTATATTGGTGCACTGGCTTGATATAGCACATTGCTGACTGTATGCCACTGCCTGTCCACCCTCCGACCACCCAGCTTACGGTCTAACTACTGGAAGAGAAAACAGTAATTTGTAATTAGGCCTAATGTAAAATGATTTTGTTGAAAATGTTGCTGACACTGAGCTAAATTAAATGAATTTACTAACCTACAAAGGATAACGGAAGAAAGAAATGGAGACAAAATTATGAAACTGGACTGTGAGTGAAAAGTAAGCGCTGAAAAGTGGCATTTGTCTAACACTGCTTAAACACCAGTGAGCCACTCAGAAAAGTCGGTGGGCCACCACCAGTCAACAGTGGCCTGCTATACTCTTGTTGTCTGGGGGGGCTTTAAAACAATAGTTGATTATTATTCAGGGCCATAGCTACATAACTTTGACATACAAATGTTTTTTTCCATCACAAGAAAAAATATTATTTTTAAACTGTTTCCTGAAGAATCTTAAATTAAAATATGACCATAGTGAAATGTGACATGACAGGGTAAGGTTGGGCTGTCTAACGGTTACAGTCCTTTCATCAACATTTGGTTCAATCAGTGACCACAAGATGCACACTTCCAAGCGCCATGAGCCTTTTTTTGATTGGCATGCGTAACAGCCATTCAGCATTCAGAATAACGCTCCACCGAGTCACGAATTGACCATTGAGGTTTTGAGGATGTGCGTCGCTGCCACGCAGGCACATTTCTATCAGCCAATGGGAATCAGTCGAGGCGGGTCTACGGGTGCATACGTAGCTGTAAGTACAAGTTGTCCCATGAACTTAGCTAGCTACGCTTTGAACTGTTGCGTTTTTATGAGTAACGTGCCTGAAATTGGTTGAATGTGACATTGTCGGTCATTTTATGTGCATCGTGTAACTGTAATTTATAGAAAGTGTCATCTTTGGAAACAGAAACGCCAGCTAGTAGTCTACGTTGTTAGTCCGCTAACTGTACCTAGCCTAGCCAGCTAGCTAGAACAACATCAGTTAGACCGGAGTCAGAACTGAAACCCTGCTTGACGCTGTCTGCAGATTTGGTTCATATTAACAGTCGTTAGTTAGTGAAGCTGTGCAGACTTCTTTTTGACAAACCGTATTTTCTTATTTAAAGGAACAAACGATGGCCCTTCCACACCATGGATACCGGGCTAGTAAGTATGAGAACTTTGCAGTTTAACGTTAGCTCTCTACTCTGCCCCGAATATGAAATAGCAGTAGTGTTGATAATACACTTTACCGTATGGTTGGTCTTAAATCTCAGTGTCATAGGTTTTTCATCAGCTAGTATCGCAAATTAATTTATGGCTTATTTAGTTCTGACTGTCGTTATTCGGTGAAACAATTAGTTAATGCGTCTAAAACACGTGTGAGGGATTGCTGTTTGTTATTCATTTACATGTACATTTCCTCATACAGCAAAACCCAGAGCCCGTGCAGCTCCTCCTTCAGGGGACCCCCTTCTTTTTGAGGATACCAGCGCTGGGGTGCCACCCATGAACAGCCAGAACTACTATGAATCGGGTTATAATATAGGAGGTGGAGCAGCAGCAGGAGGAGGCCAAGGAGCTGGTGGAGTGAACACCCTCTTTACCGATCCAATGGCCAATGCAGCTATGATGTATGGCTCCTCACTTGCCAACCAAGGCAAGGATATGGTGAACAAAGAGGTGAGCTGTACAGATGATGGTTTCTGTAGCTGTTGCATATCACACGTTATGTCAGTGCTTCCTCTCTTTATTTGTTTGTCTTTGAGTTTTCAACACTGGTCCAACTAGAAGTGCATTTCTGTGCTCTACAGATCAGTCGATTCATGTCTGTGAACAAGCTGAAGTATTTCTTTGCAGTTGACACCAAATATGTCATGAAGAAGTTGATGCTTCTGATGTTCCCTTACACGCATCAGGTAACAAAATTAACTGGTACATCTAAGTAGGAAATGATCATGACAAGGAGTTCTATCCCCAGTCTTAGCTGTGGCTATGATATCATCCCAAAGATAATATAGATACAGTCTTAATCTGTTCTTGTTGTCAATGTAAGTAGGTGTGTTTTTCAAGCCCTTCTTTAACTCACATGTTTTTACATAATCTGTTGTTCATTTGTTTGGAAGAAGCTTTATCTTGACTTGCCTTGTTTAATATTTATCTCTAGAAGGGGCATACACAGACCTAAACAATGTCAGATATGGTGTGTACCATAACAACGTGTCTCTCTTAATCTCAGGACTGGGAGGTCCGGTATCACAGAGATACACCACTTACACCTCGGCATGACGTCAATGCTCCAGATCTCTACATCCCCAGTAAATAATGTCCACTGATTATTCATTCTCAAGATGGAATGGCTATAGGTTAAAGTTCTTTGCTTATCGCATAACCTGAAATGACGTGGTTTGTCATAAGCTGTAACAGGTTTTGGATGAGTTGCATTACAAGATACTGAATGATGCAAAAGATGCCATACGAACCTTATGTTATTCCTTCTAGCTGAGCTAAAAGACTGGAGTAAAACATTACAGAAAAGACTGAACACAGAATTAATATGTTTATCAAAATAATTTCAACAAAATCTTGAAGATTCTTTCATACTGTCTTGTAATAACTCCAAAATCTGTGACCAGCAGTGTCATGCTGTAGTAATTTAACATAGAATGACTGTACAGCTATAGACCGTACAGCTGTCGTATGCAAGCTTGAACATCCCCCGTTAAATAACGTTTTGTTGATTTTCTAGGTTAAAGTAAGTTAACACATCCTCTACAGAGAACAGATTTAATAATGGCAAATTTTTAGCAAATTTGAGGGTGCAATTTCAATTTATCCAAGTCTCACATATTAGAATAAAACATTACATTACAATACAGCACAACTTTTGCCCAAGCCACAATTTATGTTTTGTATTTCCCAATATGTTAAATTCAGAAAATAAGTAGGAATTGTATGCTAAAATGTGCATAAGTGTGTTCTCTGTAAAGGATGTAAAGTTATTGTCACTTAGGAAATCAACAAAGCATGTTATTTCACTGGGGCGCCAAAATCTTAGCATATGTTTGTATGTAGCATGATGTCATTTTGTCAAGTTTTTCAGTTTTTGGTGCAGTAAATTCCCTGTGCATTTCAGTTGTCCAGTCCTGTTTTATATTCTTTTGTGTTGTATTAAAATTGGCATGAGACCACTGAAATCTAATGTCACTTGTATATAGACTTATTAAGCTTCATTCTGTAGTAAGCACCATGACCATGTACTGGTGTGCATGGGGGTTATATTGGTGAGGATGCCAACTATGAGTTCAGTGCATAGCAGCATTAGCTTGAATGTGGTGGTGTTGTTATGTATTATTACATTTTTGTTTAAAATAGGGAGCACTAGCAGCGATTTCCAAAAACACCATTAATTTTTTAAGGAGCAAAACAACTTGGACCCTGAGCTCCTAATGTGGACATAATGCCGTTTTCTCCGTAATGATGACATGACTTCAGATGGTTGTAGAGTAAACCAGTAGGACAATGGACAATTCACCCATACAGTAGAGGTTTACTGTTGTTTTTCTTGCAGCAATGGCTTTCATCACCTATATTCTGCTGGCAGGAATGGCTTTAGGAATACAGAAACGGTAAGTGGTTGTGCATCAGCGACTGAGACACAGAAATAAGCTAACTTGAATAGGCATGCACCAAAATGTGAAACTTCTAATACTGCAGTTTCCTGTCTGCTCCGTTTCTGTATTCATAGGTTCAGTCCAGAGGTCCTGGGTTTGTGTGCAAGCACAGCTCTGGTTTGGGTTGTCATTGAGGTTCTTGTAATGTTGCTGAGTCTCTACTTGCTCACAGTGCACACAGATCTCTCAACCTTTGACCTTGTTGCCTACAGCGGATACAAATATGTTGGGTATGTTTTTTGTTTTTGCTTTTGCTTTTTTCCCCCCACTTCAGTTGAGTCTGTGGAAAATTAATGCACTTGCTATTTTACTCTGTGGCATTTTCCATTCCTCTTAATATACACATCACAAATGTGTTTTTTTTTTCTTTCCCCCAGGATGATCTTCACTGTGCTGTGTGGGCTACTGTTTGGCAGTGATGGCTACTATGTTGCTCTTGCCTGGTCCTCTTGTTCCCTCATGTTTTTCATTGTGAGTACAGGAGCTTGCTAGTTTTACATTACTATATGCTTATTTTTTTTCCCTCCAGATCATGCCCTTAATGCAGTGACTACTGTAGTAAGTATGAACTTGGCTGTGTAAGTCAAAAAAAAAAGCAAAAAACAAAACACTAAATGTGCCAAAATTGTTACTTCACAGTGTGCACTTTGCACTTGAGCACCATGTCTGGCTGTTTGGCCCTTTGTTTTGGTGTTTGAGCCATTTGGTACTGTTTTTTTTTTTTTTTTTTTTTTTTTTTTTTTTATGTTTCAAAAAGTACTTTTCACTCCCTGGTGCCTACAGTCCATATAGGGAAACTAAAGCTGCAAAAACATCCCATATTGAACTGTTTTATGATGTCATAAAAATGAACACTTTCCTTTTTTTTTTTTTTTAATAAACTTTCAGTTTTTATCATGATATAAGAAGCAAAAAAGAACAAAGTATTGAAAATCACAATATTACATTATCTTTTTTAAATACATTCTTTAAATGAAGAGTCCCACAAGTCCGAATCTTTGTTCATCGTCCTTCAGTCTTTTCGGTTCTGTTTTTATTTTATTTTTTTTAAATTCTCACTTGTAACACAAAGTTGATTGATATTCATCCTGCATCTCCATTTCCTGAGTTTTGACATCACTATACAGATTACTTACCAGAAGAAATAATGTCATTTGTCATCACTTCATAAAATTCCCATAAAATACAGAGTTCATATTTATTTCAGTGTTGACTCCAATAGTTTTACCTTTGTTCCACGCTTCTCAAGAATGGTTACAGTTTAAAACAAAGTGCTCTAAAGTTTCCTTCTCTCAGTAGTTCGGCATGGGGGCACAAGGTTGTCTTAACAAAGCAGCTCCACTTCCCCACATATCTCACTGGAAGTCTCCTCACTGCTATTAACCAAGAGGAATCTCTCAGCTTTTATTCAGTCTATAAGCACTTAGGCTCCTCCCATTCACATAAGGTATGAGGAGTGTTTCAGCCTGGACTGATTTTTGAATGAACAATACAGGAAAGTCAGTCAGAACAAAGCTTGTATATGTGTGTCGGTCTTAAAGTCACTGTACCTAAAACAGCCTGTTTAATTTTAAGGGATAAAGATAGGTTGGCAAACTGTTTTTAGTACTTAAAACTACATAAACATTATAAGTGGACCTCTGGGAGAAACAAAAACAAAATACAAGAAAAATGTAGGATGTGGGCTCTTTAAACTTATTTTTAAAAAAAAGGCAATAATGATCAATGAGGTGTAAATATATTAACTATAAACCTTCACGTCTGTAAACGTGAGGTGGTATTTCTGAATGTGTTTTTGTGTTCCAACTTTATATCATATTTAAAAACGTATCTAACAGTTTAATCAAATGTATAGTTCTGTTCATGTTGGGAGAGGAAAATATGTTTAATATCATAAATCATGTCTCGTGTTGAGTGTTTTTTTTTTTTTTTTTTATGTAGCACACTTGGGGCTTTTTGTCTGTTCTAACTAATCAAACCTAAAAAACTAAATGTCATGATTGAGAAAATGTCGAAGTGTTATAATATATTTTTGCCCTATTGCCCAGCTGTATTATTGATGTAGAGATCTAAAGGAACGTTAGTGATCACACGCAAATTAAATTTCTCTGATGTTTCTGTTTTCAGGTCCGTTCTCTCAAAATGAAGATCCTTTCTTCACTATCTGCTGATTCCATGGGTGCTGGAGCAAGTGCTAAGCCCCGCTTCCGCTTGTACATTACCGTTGCCTCTGCTGCCTTTCAACCAATCATCATTTACTGGCTGACTGCTCACTTGGTCAGATGACCAGGAGCAAAGACAGACCTGAAAGAAAAGAACTTGAAAATGATGCAGAAAGCAGCATCGGACGTGAATATGATCACTCCCTAATTTTTGTCAGTACAAAACAAAATGTGGCCTGCCAACAGCGATCATTATTGTGCTCACCTTTGAGGACTTACCATTGAATTCATTCACTCTCTTTCATGCAGAGTGGTTGATTTATTGTCCGACACCTCTTCTGAAAGAATGACTGTACGTACCCATCTTTCAACCAAAGATTCAGATTTGAGTTTTTTTTAAAGTGTTATTGAATTGTTTTGTCACTGCCTTCTGTCACAGGGAAGAAGTAGTACAAAACTGTGTGACAAAAAGTTGTGACAATTTGGAGCCCCTTTTAAAGGCCCCACAATGTCTAGCTTAAACGTTCCCCAAGACAAAAATAAGTAATGCAAGAAAATCTGTTATTTAACATTTTCACCCTGGAATTTGTTCTTTATGCCCAGTGTGACTTTGTGTGGTATATGGTAATAGTGTTAAACACATTGCTGAACCTGTGTCCCTCTTTTCTATTTATCTGTGCATGAACAACAGTACTTTTCTTATAGTAAAATAAATGGTCAGAATTTTAATTAGCAGTCTTGTTTTTGTGTCAGCATGCTGTATTTGTGTTAATATTTTTAATATGTTCTCAGCATGCTCCAGATTTTGCTGGCTTGGAAAAAAAAAAAATCATATACAGCATCAACGACTGCTTAGCATTTTCATCTCATGTTTGACTGGATCATCTTAATCCTGACCTTTTCTGAACTGGGAGACCTTCCACAAAGCAGAATTACATGGCCAGGGCCCACCCACAGGCCCAATGTTGTATTGCACACTTCTATAACCTAAGAATAAGCAGTTTGCATTGAAGCCCTTGTAGTTACTGAATAATTGGCCTTATTATGTAACAAGACTGGGATTTTAAGTTAACCAGATAAGTTTAAGCATTGAAATGCAAACAAAGCCATGCTGAATGTTTTAAAGAAAAGTGACCCATTCTAGAAAAAAAACAACATGGAAATTAAAGTACCTGAAGAAGCCTTGCTAGCATTACACAAACTCAGAAGGCACATGTGTCCTCTCTGGTTGTTTGAATAAAAAGAAATGGCTGTCTTTGTATTAATGTTTCAAGAAATCTTGCATTAGTACTTGTCTTAAGATGGAACATTTTTCTTCAAAACATAGTTTCTAAACAAGGTGCTCAACGAGGCCTACTGAAATTTGAAAAAAGTCTGTGGAATTCATTAAGCTAAAAGTTAACCCTGACTGACAGGAGAAGGGTTTAGGTCTGTTAGTTTTGAGCAGTCCTCACTTATGTTTACATTCTCTTTACAGAGAAACCCTGCTAATCCATACATTTCTGATTAATCCACATTCAGCACCATGTTAGTGGTGTCTTGTCTTAGTTTAGTAAAAACGTTGATGCATGTAGGCGTTGCTGAAAAACGGGTTTTAGCTTTTTTCGATTGTAGTAAAATGGGTGCTGGTCTCTTTAAGAAAGGGTCTCACTTGAGGCGCGCCGGCTGCAAAGCGTCTTTTTGGTTTCCAAGGAAACGTGAGAAAGGACAGGTCGGAGAGAGAGAGCGTAATTCGATGAGTGGCACTTCTTTTGCTCTAATTTTACCAAAACTCCTGTTTTGCTGCTTACTCTTATACGTTAGGACTCAGAGTGGTCGTGTCTTCATTGCAGGCTCAAAGTTGGCAGGTGAGGTAAGTTTCTCCTGCACGGCGCTGTTTATTCTTCACATGAAAGGCTCAGGACTGCAGGGCTAATTGTTGTAAATGTAACTTAATATTCTAGCGCCATTTTCTCAGGTGCATGTACCATGCTGCTTCACTTTTCTCACTAGTGTTAGATAGATTAGCATTAGTCTGTAGAGGCGCGTAATGTTTCATTTTGCCCTTTTTTTATTATTTTTAATGTCTATAATATATAGGTAGCTCACACTCTCCCTCCATTTCTCCTCAGACTGTCTGTGAGACTTCTTTTGCTTGACTAGCTTGTTCAATCATTTACTAGCAGTTAGTCACGGATCAAAAATTTAGCCTTTACTGACCTGGTAAACACGTCCAAACTTATTTTAACTGTGGGTTTAACTTTGATATTAAGCACTTTGTCCTCTTTCAAGTGCATTAGAATTACAGATTGCGTGGTTAAATGTATATGCTAATGTATATGCTAATATTGTTTGTAGGTCTTAGCATAAGTTTAATGTATGTTTAGTTAAAGGGGGTTACATTAAAAAATGTAACCACTGCTACATCTGCTGTAAACATGCCCACTCGTCTCAATGCGATGGTACCGAAATAGTCCAAAGAGTGAGATATCTTGGTTTAAAGACTAGGAAAATCCCCTTCAGATGACACATCTTCAATGTGGGAGGACCTGTCAGCACTTTGGCACAAACACATGAAGGTGGTCTGTTGTAATTAGGTTATTATTTTTCCCCCTACTAATCGGCTAATGCAGAAGAAAGCCAGAAAGCTAACATTACTGCTAGGAAGCTTAATACTGACAAATAACATATTATATGCTCGTTTTAGGCCGCAGTGCATCTCTGATCAGTTGTCTTTATGCCCCAACAGGTCAGCAGCTGAATGTATGTTCCTGTGCCCCAGAGTTTGGAGAGAGATGGAGAACGACAGACACACACTGCCATTGCTTTCCCCTATACATTCCCCGACAAATCCCTCCAAAACCCTTTCTCTATCACCTTCTCTTCCTCAGCCCTCTGCTACTATCCTTGACTCAACTGCTCTTTCTTCCCCAGCTCCATCTCCCTCTCACCCCCTGTCACCCCTTAGGTCTTCTGGAGGTCTCACCCCACTCTGCCTCAGTCCCACAACTCCATCAGACCAAGATGACCTGACCTGCCTCAACTGGCTGCATCAGAGGAACTTACTGGCTCTGCAACCGCTGCCTAAAATGCCTACACTGCCTCAATTAGAGTCACTGAACTTCCTCCCCACCCCAAATCTACCTTCTTCACCTACCAAGCCTCCATATTCTTTCAGCAGTCTCATCTTCATGGCGATTGAAGACTCCCCAGATAAAAGGCTTCCTGTGAAAGGCATCTATGAGTGGATTGTCAATAACTTCCCCTACTACAAAACAGCCCCGAGTGGCTGGAGAAACTCAGTCCGACACAACCTGTCCTTAAGCAAGAGCTTTCGGAGAATACACCGGGACAAGAGTCAAGTGTGTCTCAGTCTTCAGATTTACTTCATGAAACTAAGTTGTTGTGCTCACATTGAGGGTCTCTTATAACACTGTTAACTGTAAATCCTGTTTCTTTTAATCATAGTCTGTTGGAAAGGGCTCACTGTGGTGTGTTTGCCCAGAATATCGGCCTGGTCTTTTGGAGGTGCTTAAGAAAACTCATTATTGCCACAGCAACAACAGCAGTTTGCTGAACAGTCGCACACTGTAAGTATTGCGTTTTGTATTACCTTTCTGAAAGCAATAAATATTACATGTCGGTGTAGAAAAGAATTACTGCATTTTAAAGAAAACTAATCTAGTCTAATGACTTTATCTTTGGGACAGGTTGGAGGCAGCTGCATATGAACAGACTGCTGTAGGTGACACTGCAGAGATTTCAGGTTAAGCACTTTTGAGGAGATTCAATTTGGAATACAAAAATCTGTCAAATTAATTAAAACATTTATTTACATTATTAAAATAGTTTCTCTTAAAATGAAATTAAATGTGGGGTTTGCAAAGCAAATGTGCACAAACAGCAAAAGGTTATGTCATTTTCCCCCCTTTTTCCTTATCTTGTGCTTTGGCTCCCCTTCTCCACTTCTTGCAAAGCACACATTTGTGTGCTGTTGTCATGACAACAACCTGGCATTACCGTGGCAACCTATAGCCAGGACATCATGGCTGGCCTTTTTATATCTGTCTTTTTCAGTGCACCAGTTATGTAAAGTGATTTTCAAGCCAAAGCTGTGTTTGGATTCATGTTTCATCCAACATTACTCTATAGAAACAACTAGCTGTATTGTGACTCATGCTCTGGAAAGTCTTTTTCATGGCCATTTGCCTTTACTTAAACCTGATGTCAACAGAAAAAAGTGAAAATGATAAGAGAAAACTGGGAAATGTGTAAAAATAAATAATTAGTTGCAATTTTGGTGTATTGTTGCACCTGTATTCATCTTCTGCTCTGTTCCGTATTACAGATTTGGATTCAAATAACCCACCTCTGTCCTCAAACCCGCCATGCTCTTTGATCCCTGACCATGAGGAACTGGTTGCCATAGAGTCTGTAGAACTCACAGAAGAGGCTCATGAGGAGTCAGAGAAAGACCCCCTCGCTGACAGCGGCTACATTGAGTTCCACTATTATCAGTATCAGCAATACCAATACCTGGTTCTACCAGGGGATACCGAACTGGACCTGGAAACTGTTGAGATCCTACAACTTGATGCAGAGGCCCAAGAGGCTGCAGGATCACTGCTTGACTTAGCAGGAGGAAGCCACTGATCCTATGCATTCAGCTAAGTACAAACATCTTGATGGAAACATAATAGCCACTTTCATCCGATAATTTCTACTGCTTTATTTACTTGATATTTTTCTAAAGAAACTGCCTGAAATTTTACACTACCAGTCAAAAGTCTGGACACAGCTACCCGTTTTTTTTCTTATTTTTACTATTTACCACATCTTTAAGTAATTGAGAAAGCATCAAACCATATGTATGTAGGGACCCAAAAAAATAGTCTATCTGGTTTATAGAATCTTTATAGAAATTAGCCCTCATTTGCCTTGATGCGGTTTTACATACTTTTAGCATTTTCTCAATCAGCTTCATTAGGACCCTCTTCAGATGCTCTTCTGAGAAGATACATACATGCTGAGACTTTGTTGTTGCTGAAAAACATTTGTAGGGGGTGTTTTTTTAAAATATGTGTTTGTCAGTTTTTGGAATTTAGATTTAAAATTTTTGTTTTGGAAATTATTTTGTACAGAGGCATGAACTGCATTATTTAGATTTGTCTTAGAAAGCATTAAACATAAGTCTTTAGATTATAATTATAAGAATACCTATTCAGCTAGGTGTGTTCAAACTTTTGACAGGTGGTGTACATGCTACTATAGTGTTGTATCCACTGCATTTGCAGCTGTAACTGAATAATAATGGAATGACTGGTATAATATTAAAATTAAGAGAAATTTATGGATTTGGCCAAACAGTTTTTATTTGCAGCATGCAATCTTGCATGAATGGAAAATAAATGGAAGACCAAAATTGCTTTGGGAAGAGTGAAAATTATGTGGGGAAGGTTTTCTATACAGTACTGTGTTTTAATTCATTGTGATTTGCACAGTACAATGTGCAAAAGTAAAGCAAAAAAAACATATATTTTGTCGTATTTAACATTCAAGGAACAACTGTAGTAAACCATAGCCTTTTACTCTTTTTATAGTGTTTTTATTAAATAGACTGATGTATAGTTACCATTACAATTTTGAATTATGTAACTCCCCTTAAGACAAACAGCACTGTTGTCAGAGAACATAGTGCACTTGGCTCATCAATACAGTTTAGAAACATGACTTATTAATTCTTGATTCTTTATTTTGGTATATGTGATGCACATATTGGTTTATTATGATACTCTGTATTTGAAACAAACTGCCATTGGATTCACATCTTGTTTATGATGTGCATAGAAAGTGTAATGTGCACCTTGTTTAGTTCCTTGTTCCTGCACATGGTGCAGCATTTACTTTTCTTTCAAACACAGTGCACCACTTTCTTATGTTTATTTGTATAAATTGTTTAGAAGTGTGTTGAGCAGTTTGAATCAAAATGCCCCCACTTTGTGTTTATATATAATGCACTTGGCAATAAACTTCTGAAGTGATGACTACCCTTGCTTCCCGCAGTATGAATTCAAAGTAATATGTGAAGTAAAAGTATGCTATGGTGAACGTGCAGGTCCTCGATCTAGATTCGAATAACTCTGTGTCTGTCTGTGTGTGTGTGTGTGTGTGTGTGTGTGTGTGTGTGTGTGTGTGTGTGTGTGTGTGTGTGTGTGTGTGGTTTTTGGGGGCATAACTAGTCATTTGCTCCATGAATGACTCACTGTGGCATGCTCAGTAGACACTCCCTACGCGCTTGGCAGAAGTTCTTTACGGGTAGAAAAAAATACAGCTTGTACACTGACGCTTAATTACATCCACCAATATAAATCTTATTCTAACAAAAAAAATATTCAGTATGTGAAACTCTTCTCCGACAAAGTGGAGAAAATGCTTACCCCTCTCAAAAGTGTTGTGCTCTGTCGTTGGAGCGTGCACACGTCTAGTCGGTAACTTGGGAAATGTAGTTCTTTGGTGGTTTTCGAACAGCGTATGGGTGTGGCCTGGCAATGCAAACAGAGCGCATGCAAATAAACTACAACTCCCACAAAGCGCATCGGTTCGGAGACATTGGCAGTTGAAGAAGTTCTTTTTATTATTTCCAGACCAGGGCTGAGTCTTCTGTTCACAAATAGCAGTTGTGGTAAGTTCAGCATGCTGATAAAAAGATAAATAAACGGTACCTTAGACGAATCAAATGTTTGGTCCTAAAAGAATTTAGTAGCGTGTTTAGTTTACGTTCTGCACTGTTGGAGGCTTAGTGTATTTCTGAGGATATTAGTTAACTAATCAGGTTTAACCTTTTGTTGTGAAGCGGGCTCACAGTAACTACATCGTTAGCGATAACCAAGTTGCAGCTTAAGGCGACTTTCACCATGATTTAGGATCAGGTATCGGGTGTCGAGGGTAGCTAGTCTGCTAAACGGTTTAAGTTATGTGCTGTTGCGTTTTCTCATGTGTGTGTATAAGTGAACAGAGCAGTGCAGCGCAGTTAAGGCAGTAAATTGATGTCGTGTTCACTTATGGACCCAGACTAATAATATATTGACGTTTAATCGCAAAAAATGAAACGTCAGATGCTCCGGAGTGAGCAGAATGGGTTAACGTTAGACGTCTGACAGCACAGCAGCATTAGCTTTAGCCAAGTTCCTAATCATAGCTCTGCGAGGGAGCTGGCTAACTTTTACGTGTGACTCGTACAGTAATTCGCACATGACACGTTGCTATTTAGCAATGAAAATTTTCAAGTAACCTCGTAACTCTTATGCAAACTTGACACGTATCAGCTAGTTATCGAGGATGCGTATCTCCACTCCAGCTTTTCTGGTTCACTGTGGGAGAAAAAAAAACATCCGTCAGGAAGCAAAGGCAAACTTATAAAGGACGTGTAGCTTTGGGCGTAGCTTCAGGTCACACACCAAAATACTTATCATTTTGTTCTTCGCAGTAACTTCGACTAACCGCGTTTTGCCTTTGGCGTGGCCAAATCCGCAACTGCTTTACAGCATCTCTTATATACGAGAATGAAGTTGGCTTCATATTAGCCAGCTTCGTGCTCGCATTTTCCCGTTCCACCTTAAATTTAAAATGGGACGGGAAAAATCGAAAAGAAGCTGACTTCAGCTTCTTGTCTTACATCCAGCCTCTGTTGTTAGCTTTATTCCATATATGGCCAAAAAGGAAAACTAACACGTGTATTTTATGGATATAAAAAATTTATAGTATATTTCATTTAATATTTCACTGAAGACTGATGCCACCAGTGAAAGGACACTTTGGTACTAGTTTTGAACATGACTGCCTTTTCTTTTGTCTGCTCATGCAAAAGAGTCTCACAGCAGTCTCATCAGTGAGACATTTGTGGCATGTTACCACTTGTGTTTTCATGTACCACACCTCACTCTACTACTGTCATTTAAAGGCATGAAACAAAAAGGTAGGCTATTACAGGTTAGCCTGAATTTCTATTTGAATCGTTTGAATTCTGATTACTTGCGTCATTTTTTTACAGAATTATTGCATGGCAGTGTTGATTGTACTCATTTGCCCACGGATGAGGGTGGTCTAAATGGCAGAAACAAAGACGCTCATTCAGTAGAGTGCAGAAGCAGAGCATGCTTTTAACCTCTGAGCTGCTACATCACACATTACCAAAGAAACGAACAGACCCAACATTGTCCCAGATGATGCTTTCCAGAAAGATTTTATAACTTCTACGCTTGTGCTATGACAAAGTCAATTAGAGCACATTATCTGTGCATTTGTGTTTACCAGATTTATCAAACCATAAGTCATCAGTCACACTGCATTTGTTTTTCCACAGTCCGAGTGCAGCAGAAGAGAACCAACAATGGCTACTGAACCCGGTGCGGTCCAAATAGTGACCGTTAATAAGGAGGATCACTCTTTTGGCTTGGACACAGAAGCACTTGAGCGGGTGCTCCTAGTGCCTAAGGTCCGAGATATGGAAGTGGTAGTGTTGTCTGTTGCTGGAGCCTTTCGAAAGGGCAAGAGTTTCCTCCTTGACTTCATGCTTCGATACATGTACAGGAAGGTTAGTTTACCTGCAAGTGCACTTCCAAATAAACATGTTTATTTGGTAAGTATAAAAAGTGAAACATTAAGAATAAAAATACATAAAAATATAATATAATTAAAAATGGCTAAAATGTAAAAGTTAATAAAATCAGCTCAAATCAAAATAAAATAAGAGGAGAATAAGATCAGAAAGTAAAAAAATAAAATGACTGAAATAATAATACAGTAATCATAATTTAAAATAAGAATATGAATAACAATTAAATACACAAATAAACAATAAAATAATTAAAATAAGGTAATTATGGTAAAACAAAAATTGGGGAAAACAGTTGCAGGCAGAGTGGTCGTGGTTAGAGAGTAAAAGTTTAAAATGACTGAGTGACGCCAGTGATCTAAGCTTTAGTGTTTCCTGTAGTGAGTTCCAGCTCGCTGGTGCTCTGTAACTAAAAGCAGATTTTCCCAGTTCAGTAAAAACCCTTGGTACCTGGCATTTGATCCAGCCACTGGAGCAAGTCTGATAAATACCATTATTTACAGACATCATTGAAGTAATATATTCTGCCATATGGCTGGAGAGTGTTTTATAAATAAAAATAAACCAATGTGTCTCCCGCTGTGTTGCTAGTGAGCACCATCCAACTTTTTTTATATAGTCTGCAGTGATGGGTGTTAAGTTATGAACCTCAGTGCAAAGTGATTGACTGAGTCCAGCAGTTTGAGGAAACTGGCTGATGCATGTTTGTAAATTACATCACCATAGTCCATAATGGATAGCAAGGTTGCCTCAACAGTTCTTTTTCTTGCATACATGGGGAAACAGGATTTATTTCTATATAAATTTGGGATTTAAAAGTAAGTTTATCATCCAGCCATACGCCAAGGTATTTATACTCTGTTACTCTTTCAATGTTGGATCCCATCAGGGTAGTGGTATTTACAGTATTAAAACCAGTTTATGTTTATACAAAACATGCTGTAGAGCATTAAATGAGAATTGTAGTTGTCTTATTGCAGCATAAATAAAGTCAGCTGAATAGTATAAAACCATGTCATCTGCATACGTGTACTTTGCAGTTTGAGGCAGAGGCAGCAAGTTCATTTCTCTCTCTCTCTCTCTCTCTCTCTCTCTCTCTCTCTCTCTCTCTCTCTCTCTCTCTCTCTCTCTCTCTCTCTCTCTCTCTATATATATATATATATATATATATATATATATATATGTGTGTGTGTATATGTGTGTGTGTGTGTGTATATATATATATATATATATATATATATATATATATATATATATATATATATATTTATTAGTGTATGTATGTATGTGTGTATATATATATATATATATATATATATATATATATATATATATATAATGTATGTATGTATGTATGTAAATAGAGAGAGAATAAAACTGGGCTCAAAATTGAACCTTGTGGTACTCCTTTGGATACAGTCAAAAAATCTGACTTGTAATTACTCAGTGGTATGCATTGTCTGAAAAATAATTTTGGGTCGACTTTGGTATATTTGTATCAAAGCCAGTCTTTTGTAAGTTCCTTAAAAGAAGAGTGTGATTGTATCATATATCATACAGAGATCATATATGAGACCAGATGTGGTGCTGTGTTTTTCTCTAAAGCCAGATTGATAATTAAACAGGACAGAATGTTTGTGTAGAAATTATTTAAGTTGACTGTTTACTAGAAGTTCTAAAATTTTAGCTAAACAGGACAATTTTGAGATTGGTCTGTAGTCATTTACATGTGCCGCCTCACTTCCTTTATGCAGTGGAATTACATGAGCTATTTTCCAGATCCTGGGAATTCTGCATGATAAAACAGAGATTAAAAATACATGTTATGTATTCTAAAATAATTGGGGCTGCTAGATGCAGAAAGTAAGGGTCCAGCCCGTCTTCAGCAGTAGTTTTTTGTGGATTAATTGTAGAAAGAGATTTAGCTACTATGGTTGGAGAGAAGGGCAGGAGTGTGAAGAGACCATGGCTCTGGGTAGCAGTAGAGTTCTTGTCAGTTTTACCTCACAGCAGATTCGAGTCAGTATTTTCAAATACTTTCAAAGACATGTTTGGTGTCTCAAGTTTGCTTCTTTAATTTTGTTGTCAAGCAATGAGGCTCCTGTAGCTAAGAAGTAATGGTAAACTAAAGCTTTTAGCCATCAAATATAACATTGTGCACACTGCATGTATAAATCATCACACACTTGCTTCAAACAGTGCTAAATTGTTAATTAATCTCAAATAGTCTCGCTGATGTGGTTTCTGACACTGTACAACAATCTCATCTAAAAATCCTTAAAAAACAGCAACCCCCCTTGAAGCTTGAATTTTATCTGTATGCAATACAGGAATAATGTTTCATGTTACTGTAATCATTTTATAGATGGTATAGTCTGAACCAGTTCATAACTTGTTTATACGCTTCTTCCATCTTTTCCATCGGCTTGGTAGTCCAGTGAGGACTGGCTTGGGCGGGAGGATGAGCCCCTGACTGGATTCTCTTGGAGAGGTGGCTCAGAACCCGAGACCACTGGCATCCAACTGTGGAGTGAAGTCTTCATTGTGAGGAAAAGCAATGGCAGAGAGGTACAATACATACAGATGGATAAGATAGTCATAAAGCTCTCATATAGCTGTATGTTCACAGAGTGTCAACAGAGTTAAACATGACTCAGTCTTTTCTGGCTCAAGATTTAGATTTTTTTTTTCAGACTCACTGTCAGAATGATTGAGCAATCTGAGTTTGTGTAAGCTCTGATATCAGGGTTAGTGCAATCATGAATCAGTGCAGTAGGGAAAGGGTTTTGCTGTCTGTAGTGCTGCAATGAATGATTTTGCCTTGTTTGGCTAACTGACCCAAATTTATCATCAATTGTATTTCATTTATTAGTCAAATGTTGCACCCGATTGTGAACAATAAGGTTTTAAACAGTTCATAACTTCTTTTTTTTTTGTCTCAAGGTGGCAGTGTTGCTTATGGACACACAGGGAGCATTTGATAACCAGTCCACTGTTAAAGACTGTGCTACAATCTTTGCCCTCAGTACCATGACCAGCTCGATACAGGTACAACCATAACTCTCAGATTTCTTCATATCAGAGCATTTTTGGTGTGTTTGTATTTTTATGGGAACAGAGTTGTTGATTTTTATAAATATTGTTTTTTGTAGATATATAATTTATCACAGAATATTCAAGAAGACGACCTACAGCAGCTTCAGGTCAGCCCACTATTCAACATCAAATCATAAATTACACAAAGCCCAGAGTATTACTGGCACCCTTGGTTAAAAAAAAAAATACTTTGGAAAAATTGTGTTGTTGAACAACAGTGCACTGAAAATATGATAAAAATAAGGCAACACATACAGACAGACCAGAAATCTAAAACAGCAGGCTTATATGTTTTTCCATGTCACACTGCATGAGATGCTGCAAATAAAATCTTGGCCATATTCCATGTGAGACTGTTTGACTTCAGTTATGCTGCAGGTCAGATTATACCAGTGGTTCTTAAACCAATCCTCAGGGATGCTCAGACAGTTCACATTTTGCCCTGTTAGCCCTATGTGTTGTGTTGCAAGTTAGGTTGCCTGGCTGGCAGTCCCTGGGCCCTGGGAACTGGAGTATACAATAAAGATTTTATTGCAATAGGGGTGAGATACACGAAAACGAGGACCTCCTGCGTGCACCTTCTTTGAAAAATAAAGTAGCGCAACCAGAAAAGGCCTCAGCGTTGTTTTGCATCAAAAAATCCACATTAAACAGTGAGGAGGGAGAACTGTGAGCCGTTCCTAGCTTGTAAAGAGATCAACATGGAATCTTCATTCTCCAAGCGGAAATAGGCTAATTTTTCTGTCCATTACATGGTAGTTAGCTCTGCCATCCAAGGGTGTATCACACTATATTACTATATGTGTGCTGAGCACTGGGCCATGCTAACTTGCGTATCTAACATGCAACACATCAGTAGCATGTTTTTTTTTTTTTTTTCCTCCTCTGCAGAGTTCATTTTTTTACCTTAATTCTCTCTCTCTCTCTCTCTCTCTCTCTCTCTCTCTCTCTCTCTCTCTCTCTCTCTCTCTCTCTCTCTCTCTCTCTCTCTCTCTCTGACCGTAGGACCAAGTTCAAACCAAATTTCTTCCTTTTACTCTAAATTTGTTACTAAAATAAATTCTTAGCACTGGCATACAATTGATTTTTAACATAATGCTTACAAATCATATAACTAATTCCTTTAGCACACTGGCACTGCTGTTCAGCCACTGATATGATCATTTTAAGAAAAAATCTGTGTGTATGAATTTTCTCTGAATGATGTTCACATTTGTAGTTTGTCAGCAGCAGTGTTTGGGGTTGGAGGTGGTGTCTAATTGTAGTTTTGGAGACTTGGTGACCCTGCAGTGCAGCCAGCTCCTGCAATTATCTAAGCCTGAAACTTCAGAAAGTTTAGTCTCTTGAACCATCCTTACTGGGTGGGGGAAAACTACACCTACGTCCTCTTTCAGACAGGTTCATCACAGCTCACTGCTTGAAACTCATAACATTTTCCTAATAGTGGAGTGTGGCGTCTTAGGTGTGTGTAATTTTTTTTATAGCTGTTGTTTGATTTAAGCAACAATTGCTTGTGTAGAGTAATGGTTACCTGATTAGTCCTTTACATCCCTAATAACAATACGTTAAATATATCAATAGAATTGTATTATAGTTCAAGTTTCAGACATATTTTGTATGGTGAGGCCTGTAGACGTTTCAACCCAGGTGGTGCTGTTGAGGCAGTTTAGTGTGGTCTTTGTGTATTCATTTATATTATTATTTTGTCTTTTATATAGCTGTTCACAGAGTATGGCAGGCTGGCAATGGATGAAATCTTTTTAAAGCCTTTTCAGGTAAGAAAAACCTCTTTGGTGATGCTAATGCACAACATAATGAGAAAGTGGAGACACAATTTAAAGAACAGGAAGGGTGGTTGTTTTCCAACATTTCGAAATGATACCATTTTTTTCTATGAATCACATCACATTATAGGGTCAGGCATTTAAACAGGAAGAGCTGAGGGCTTGGTGTGCAGGTAATGAGGGACAGGAGTCACATGACTCACTTGCAATGCTATTTCAGTTTTTGTCCAGTAAAAAATGTTTAGCATGCCTTTTATAAATCAGTGGAATAGGTTACGGTAAACTACAGCACAGAAAGAGAATGGGAGGAGTTTAGAAGAAGAGGAAGGAACTACTAAGTCATTCTGGTCCACAGAAGCAATATATTATTCACAGAATTTAGATGGCATAGCATGAGAGATTTTTTTTCCATAAAAATTATTTCCGCCATTTTCACGTCCCACACGAACAAACGCTTTTACTTTGACCTTAATATAGAAGTTATTGAATCACACAAAGGGGGAAATCCATTGATTTTTCACAATGTTTGCATAATTCAATTGTTGAGATGTAAACAAAGCCATTCCAAGTAATTAGATGTGAAATGTTTCATTCTAGAGGAAATTACCAACTTTGATTTCTCGATAATGGTGGTGATGGGATGAACCATGATGACAGCGCTAATATAGTCACTTTATTTACAGTCCAGAACCACCACGTGTGTTCTGAGATTTTACAAGTAACGTTGATGTTGGTAAAAAGGTTGTACGTGTGAAAGAAATACATGTAGTTCGAGTACTATTACAACACCCTGCATGTCCTGCTCCACCTTGAAAGGCCAAAACCTTTTCAAACTAATATAAAATAATATCCTGAAATAACCTAAGGTTATTTCTTTGCTTAGCAGGTAAAAGCTGCAGGGACTTTTTACAGACATAAAACGTAACTGGCATGACCGATTAGAACAAGACTGAATTCATATAGATACATACAAATATAATAATTAAATTACCACACCTCTCTGTGGAAAAAAGTGTATCCTGTCCGAATAGTGCTTATATCAGTGAAGTCACGTTCAACAGTCTGTCACATTCACTTTATCTCTCTCCGGCATGTGTTCTGGCATCTTCAGTCACTCATGTTTCTGATCAGAGACTGGAGCTTCCCCTATGAGTATGTTTATGGATTGAAAGGAGGCAGTGAATTCTTGGATAAACGGCTTCAGGTAGGTGCAGTTCATAACTGTGGTTTGGGTCAAAACAAACTAGTAAAAGGCTAGTAAATGTTATGTAGTCCATAATGTGGATTTTTTTTGCTGATTTTCTTATATATTTTATTATTCATTATGTCATGATTATTAAATACATAACATACACTAGGGCTGCACGATATGGACATAAAAGATGATGTCTGATAAAGCTGTTATATGAGAATGAGAAGCAGTTAAGGCAGTGCAAGTTTATGGTGACAGTAGACATCTACCATACAGTTGGCACATTTTACACACAACTTGAAGCATTTTTACAGATTAGTATTTCAGGATTAATTTTTTAAGATGTGCATATGCATGTTTTGTAATTGGCCATTAGCCATATGATTAAGTCCAAGTGGGAGAGGATTGTGGGCTTATAATGCTACACTCTGGAAATCCAATTATGTCACCTTGGCGCTGCTTGTGTGAGGTAATTTGATCCATGCTGTCATCACAGCCCTTAACGATGTGTTTATCACAGAAAGTTAAATAATGCTAACGATAAAAATGCAATTTATTGTGCAACTAATAGTTTGTAGACACCATAAAATATTTTTTCTGAAAACATGATTTTATTAAGGAGTTTGTCCCCACTTTGCTGTAGTAACAGCTTTACACTTCTGGGAACGCTTTACATTAGATGTTAGAACATTGTTGTGAGGATTTGATTGCTTTCTGCTACAGGAGCATTAGTCAATTTTGTTTTTCTTACAAATGGCACTCTAACTCATCCTAAAGGCGTTGGATGGAGCTCCGCCACTCCAGAGAGCACAGCTCCACTGCTCCACAGCCCAGTGTTGGGAAACTGTATATCCCTCTAGTGAACCCTTGGCATTGGACATGTAGATCATAGGCCCATGTGCAGCTTCCAGTCCTATTGGCAGTGCTTCTTCTCTGGAGAATTTGAGCACCTGTGTCAAGTTTGCACTTTAATTGCACCTTAAAGTAAATGAATTCACTAATTACAGGAGGTGCTGGCATACGTTTGGACATCAGTATATGAAATATTACAGCTGCGTTTTTTGAGTTTGACTCAGTGGATTCTACATTAATTTCTATATACACAATGAGTTGTTCACTTTTCCACTTCACACTATTCAGGTGAAGGATTCTCAGCATGAGGAGCTGCAGACAGTGAGACAGCACATTCATTCCTGCTTCACCTCCATCTCCTGCTTCCTGTTACCTCACCCTGGCCTGAAAGTCGCCACAAGCCCTTCCTTCCAGGGCCAACTATGTGGTACCTATTGCTTTCATGTTACTTACTAGTTAGTGGTTCCATGTCTTTTTTCTCATGGATTTATTTTAAATCCTTTTTTTACTTTTTAATCATGTTTGTTCTTCAGTCCTGGAATACCACTGCACTTTTTTGTTTGTCCTTCACAGTTGGTTGGTGATTTGTGTTAGGTGTGCATGAATGAAGTTTAAAAATTAGTTTTTTTTTAAAAACGACTAGCCCTCTGTGTCTGTAGCTGTAGCTCCGTATTATGAGTACACAGAAGAATGGGGTAGTGACTTGCTAATAGTTTGGTCCCTTTTTAAAGTGTGAGGACATGCAGAAACATTACAGAAATTTGCAAAAAGTCATCAGTGCTGTTCCAAGTGTTTGAATTATTTTTTAACATTTTGGGATTTTAGTAAACTGTATAGGAAATTGGGACATTTCTTTTGAGCATTCTTTTTAAGATTGTCTCCACAAGTGTCTTTTTCAGATGTCAAGAGGTAATTGCGTTCAGAATGGTGCTCTGTCTCAGCTGGTCCACTACCCACTTTTTTGTTGCAAGCGTCTCTCTCTGTGTTGAAATTCACTTGCATGTTCTCTAACAAACAGGGCAGTTTTTTTTTTTTGTTTTGTTTTGTTTTGTTACCCGATTTTCTCTCCAATTTTAGTCGTTTACAATTCCACCTGCTACTTAGGACTCCCCCAACCACAAGATACTACTAATGCTAGGAGGGTAAAGGCTAATACAGGCTTCCTCAGAGACCTGTGAAACCAACCAAGGGCGGGTGGTTTTAATTACATAATATGTGAGATACCTTTACGCTACCATTCCACCCATCATTGCAAGTAAGCATATGACAGTAGAAATATTCTTGAGCATGTTTTCTCAGCAGATAGCAGTTGCCTATGCTATGGTTTGGAACTAACAATGTTTACAAGCACAAAAAGCGATATTTATTATATAATGTCAACATGCATTTATTATGTATGTCGACATAGACAAATTTGGAATCACTTGCCATATACAATAAAAACTTTTTAAAAATCTAAATTTAAATATTACAAGCTATTTGCCAAAGCATATTTTATTTTATTTTATTTATAAAATGTCTGAGAATACACAGTGAATAAAATGATAAAATGCAGATGAAAGGCTGGAATTATGTATTTAACATTTTTTGGTGGGTCTCTACTTTTGAAAACTGACATTCTGGATATTCATTTTATTGAAACTTATACCTTTTGTTATACAGCTTTCTTAGTCATTTTAGGACAGAATATCTTCATTTTCATTTAAAGCTTCCTATTGACTTACTAATTATTTGAAACCTGTGATGTTGGACTAGCATATTAGAATCATTTTATACACTTGTCTGCATTCAAATCAGTTTAATATTGTTGAAAACATTGATTCCAAACCTTTAATCAGTGATTTCGATCTTTTAAACTCATGTACGTGTTGTAGGCTGTATTGTATATTTTTAATTTGTTTGTTAGAAATGGTAAACAATCGTTTTGCTGCATAGTAGCACTTGAGTGGACTGTGAGGTACATTTAACAGTTTAACATAGTGCAAATTCCTCCAGTCAAATCACGTTTTCTTGATTTTCTAAGGGAAAAGAAGTTAAGACATGACACTAAAATATGCTAATTTTAGTGCACAATTTCTATGTATTTGAGTTGAACATGGGAAAAAAAATATAAAATATGACAAAACATTTGCAATTTTTTAAAAAATATTTAGCATAAATTGTAAAAAAAAAAAAATGTATACAGTAAAATGTATGGGGCAGTCATGGGCTGGAGGCTAGGGATCCAGCCTCATGACCGGAACGTGTCCGGTTCGATCCCCAGAGCCGACAGCACATGACTGAGGTGTCCTTGAGCAAGACACCTAACCCCCAACTGCTCCCCGGGCGCTGCGGATTGGGCTGCCCACTGCTCCGGGCAAGTGTGCTCACTGCCCCCTAGTGTGTGCGTGTGCTCACTAGAGTGTATGTGGTGTTTCACTTCACGGATGGGTTAAATGCGGTGTTGAAATTTCCCCATTGTGGGACTAATAAGGGTCTCTTAATTAATTAATTAATTAATGTACAGAACTGTGTTCTCTGTACAGGATATGTACTTATTTTCACTTGGACAATAAACAAAACGTGATTTGACCAGGGGAGCCGAAACTTTTGCATACAACTGTTAGTGCTGCCTCATTTCTTAAGGGTTTAATGATCCACTTCCCCTCACTGCTAACCATTTTGGGACACACTTTAACGAGGTGCAAGAACGTGCAAACAGAAGTAGCGTGGTGAGGGTGAGGCCTTAGGAAGGGACAGGGCTGAGGACTGTCCACTTAGGCGCTCCTAGAAATTTTTACAAGAAATGGAAGTTGGCCATTAGCACTCAGTCTATACAAATTAGTGTTTTGCTCTCCTGTCTGTCTCTTAGATGTGGCTCCAGAGTTTAAAAAAGAGCTCCACAGCCTGATTCCAACCCTGCTGGATCCTGACAAACTGGCAGTGAAAGAGATCAATGGCAACAAAGTGACCTGCAGGGGCTTGCTAGAGTACTTCAAGGTATGCACACCTGTAGTACCCCTGGCCTGTTCAGGCATTTGCACCGCTATGCAATTTTCACTTGTGCTATGTTTTTATTTTAGTCATACATCAAGATATACCAAGGAGAAGACCTACCACACCCAAAGTCCATGTTGCTGGTAATTATTATACCTGACAACTGTTTTGACATATCTTTGGTGCCTCTTCAAACTGACTCTGAAATGGTTCCTATGACTCTGTGACTCAGTTTGTTATTCAGAGAAACAGACTCTGGACTTTAGCTGCATGAGAACTGCATTTTTATCATAATACAAAAAAGCTATGGTCTACTTTAATTTTGGTCTCCCACTGACTTTCTGACTGATAGAATGAATGTGCAACTACCTACCTACCTTTGTTAAAAGTTACCAGTTTCTATTTTATAGTCACATCTTCAACAAACTTCAGAAAAGTTACAATTCTTATATGTTGACTCATTCAGGCTACAGCAGAGGCGAACAACTTGGCAGCTGTGGCATCCGCTAAAGACCAGTACTACAAGAATATGGAAAAGGTTTGTATGTGGACTGGAATTGATTGACTGCACATAGGTATTCTATAAAAGGTTTTCAGTTTTGTCAGGAATGTTATAGTGTATACATTGTACTAGTTTTTTGTACTGAGGAAAGCTTTGAAATCCTTAAGAATAAATATGTGTGCGTGTGTGTGTGTGTGAGACTTCTGTTACATTTTTCCCAATATATTACACTCAGATAATTAAATAGAAATTGTGTGCTAAAATGTGCAGATAAATGCTATATTAAGTTTGTTCCATATAGCAGATATGTACTTGTTTTCACTTAGAAAATATAGAAAACATGTCATTTGACTAGGGGTGTTCAAACTTTTGTAATTTGCATATTAAAGATCATGTTAGGAATTTGTATGAAATGTCTTACTGCCAACTGTTTAAGCTTTAAGCTAATTTTTATTACTGATTTACAGTTGCATTTGTAAGTTCACTTTACAAACTTAAATTATGTGAAGAAATCCTTCATTCTTTTCTCTGCTAGGTGTGTGGTGGAGACCTTCCCTATGTAGCGCCTGACTCTCTGGAAGAAAAACATAAATTCTTTTTGCGTGAGTCTCTCCATCACTTTGCCAGCATTAAGAAGATGGGTGGGCAGGACTTCTGCAACCACTACCAGGCTCAGTTGGAATCAGAGCTAAATGAGTTATGGGAGTCTTTCAGCAAACACAATGAGGTGAGAAACATGAATGAGAAAAAATACATTTGAACATGAGAAATTATTTATGTTATAGCGTTGATGTATTCTCTCTCTCTCTCTCTCTCTCTCTTTCTCTCCCCATCCCCCTCCTTTGTTTTCAGTCAAAGAATGTTTTCAGTGCTTTTCGAACACCGGCTGTGCTTTTTGTCCTGGTTTGCCTTCTGTATGTGCTCTCCGGACTCTTACTTTTCATTGGCCTGGGCAGTGTTTCCTTTGTGTGTGACTGTATGCTGGGACTGGCTATGATAGCTATGCTCACCTGGTCCTTCATTCGCTACTCTGGCCAGTACCGAAGTGTCGGCTCTGCCATAGACCAAGCTGCTGGAGTGTTACTGGAGCAGGTATGTAAAAAAATGACCAAGGTAAACCTAGTTTTGCTGGACCACCATCACCTGAAGGAATTTGACTCACAGATCTGTGGTATACTGTGGTATAAAAACCTTTGCATTATGTGCAGGGGGTTTGATGGACGCCCAAATGTCCATGAAGACATTTATTGCTCTGTATCAAAGTAAATTTGCATAATAGCAGATTTTAGGATTGTTAAAAGCATAATAACACTCCATCTGATTCAAATGTGATTTCTGCTCTCACACACACTCTGCAGTTATCCAGAATATGATTAAGTCAATTTACAGTTTTCTCTTGAATAATAAATTATGAGCAAAATCCATGTTCTCAAGTTGATGGCTAGCATGCTAACAGTGCTAGCATTATAATTTTATCATTCCAAGTTAGCTGATGTTACTTTGGAAAATGTTTATATTGAGCCCATTCTAAAAACAATGATCAACACATGACGATACTATTCCAGTTTACATTCTGGTGTACTCTTAATACTAATACTTGAAGGTGAGAATTTCTGATTGATACAGTCCAGACATACAATACTCAGCATTGTGATATTTCAACTTTATGTCAATCACATTTGGTCATCAACTGTTTCTTTTCTCTAGGCTACAGGCATGCTGAACAAGACAAGAGGCCAGGAGGTTACAAAAGAGAAGAAATCAAGATAGCTTTTCAGACAAATCAGAGATTCCAGAATGAGATGCAAACTGCACATATTTTGACGCCAAATATTGGTAACACTTCTCTAAACATGGCACTTCAACTTGGCTTCTTCTACAACTTCTCATTAAAAGGTGCAATCAGTGTGTTTTAGCATAGCAAACAGAATGCCAGATGTGATCTGCTCAGTCTGAACAGGTTAATGATTTTTTAGAAGCAGTTCGGGTTTATTATCCATTTTTCCATATGTTTAAGTTTATAGTAACAAGTGGTGCTGTTGCTTGTGGAAATGTATTGATTTGTATCTTTTAATTGTGAAAACGTTTGTGTTGTTATTGAACATCAACACAAACACGTACAAAATCACCTGCCAGCGTATCAGGCATAAGTGTGGTTTGCCACAAGGGCTATTCTCCTTAAAGGAGCTGAAATGATTAGTTTACAGTGTCTTATTTTAATACTACCAAAGACTTTGCCCTTTGTAGTGAGACTCGCCAGCACCTTCAATGGCAGTGTGGGATGCTTAGTATTGTTGAATTGCACTTGCCACAAAAGGCTTTTCCAAATATATATAAACATACATACACACACACACACATCCCTGCTCATCATTGTATATGATTAGCCATGACTTTATCAAGACTTGAGCTTATACTGTGTAAAAAAAAATTTACCGCACTACAATATGTGGCATTTATAGAGCATTGTTATCTTGGCACCAGCATGGGACCATGTATACACATTCCATCTTTCTGTCTTACATATATTTTTCTGGGGGGGTTTCCCCTCTTTTTTTTCTGACACACTTTTTTTTTTTTTTTTTTTTTTATGGAGTTAGTATGACAGTCTCTGTTACCCATGTTACTCTGTTATACCCATGTTACTCCCAAACAATATTCCCCAGTAAACCCAAGTATTCCGATATCCTTTTTTTGGTTGTGTGTTTGCAGTGTTCTCATATTCCTGTGTTTTTAGAATCACATTTGTCAGAGAATATTTGGTCATTGTAGCATTAAAGGTTAGATGAAGGGTTACTTTTTGTTTCGTGTGAAAAAAATTTGCATTTGACCATGTGTATGACATGCTGTCATTTGGCCATCACTGTATATTTAACAGCCTTGATAAGCAATAATTTCACTATAATGTTAAAGCTTGTCTTCTTGAGTTCTGTGTCGCCTCATTGTAGTTTTCTGGTTCACTCAGGGATGATCAGCAGCATGTTATAGACGTGTTGAAAGGCGATTTGGGTCTTTGGTACCATGTCTATTAGTCTCTGTCTTTCTCTGTTGCTGGTTTTATGAGGGTGAATAGGTCATGTTCTCTTTTTTTTTTTTTCTTCCAAAAGGTTATTTTGTCTGCTTCCCAGTTGTATTGTTTATTGTAATCAGTTCAAACATCGGGAGCTGGCTGACTACTGTTAAAGCACATTCTAAACACATTCCAAGTTACCTTTGCCTTTAAATTCACGAGTGCATCTTAATTGAATACTCCTCAGTTCTTGTGGACTTCACGCCTTTTAATAACCCAGGAAATGTTCCAAAAATGGACTGTTGCCCCTAAGACCAAAAATATATTTAAGAAAAATAAACTGTGTGCCCTTCAGAAAGAACAGGGCTGAGAACTTTGTTTTTGTTTGAATACAAGCAGCTCCTACACCAAATACAAAGGCGTGGTTATGGATAATGAGGATCCGAGTACCATGGCCCCATGACATCTCGGTCACCTGTCCATCGCTTACAATTCCCTGATGTTTTTCCGCACAGATTCCTTGTCTTTTAAGCCTCAGTTGGGGCCTCTGCTTGTGTGTAGTACTTCATTTATACTTTCAATAAAAAGGACAATGCTTAAACTGCTCTAATGATTTGGGGTTTAATACATGACCCCATTCATACAACATTTACTGTTACATTACTTTATGCGTTCCATTAATAAAGTTACAAGCATGCCATATCCCTGTCTTTTGTTGTTTATGTGTGCCATAGATCAGCATGCTATGTAAGCTGCAATGTAAGCTTAGCATTGCATGATTCAGTAATATAGGTCAGGTTTTGTACACTAGGTGTCAGCATTGACTCGTGTATGCCTTTTAATACGGTAGTGGTGCCATGCCTTCATCTACATAAGCACAAGCATTCATTTGTGACTGCATATTACAGATCTATGCTAAATATTTCACCGTCTGTTGGGACGGATGTCGAGCACGAACCATTTAAAAGCAGGAAGAACCTGTAACTACGTTTTTTCAGGGTCTCCGGTTTCGCTCGCTGCATCGGTCACGATGTGTCAGCTCGAGGTTTCAGACATCGAGGCATTTAACAAAACGACAGGTTTTCCCTTGTTTTGTCTTTACTCCCCCTCCGTCCATCACCCATTAGTGATTTCTTTCTCGCCGGTTTCGCCGCGCGCCCCCTGCCGCGTGCTGCGCGCTACCGCCGTGTGAATCAGAGCCCTCCTCGTGTCCTTATATGGCGATCGGAGTCGCGAGGTGCCGGGAGCGCGCGGCATTGGCTGCTGCTGCTGCGCGCTCCCGGCTGTCACCGTTCGCTTCCTTATTTGGAAGCGAGTTAAGCGAACCTTAAAAAAGGGGGCAGAGACAGACAAAAGGGCTTTAGAGCCGGGCAGCCGCATGCCTCGAGAATCGATGCTGAATGGAGATTTCACGTGTTAGCATTTGCTTCTTTCAATACGGCAAAAAATATATATATATATCGCGAAAATCGCTTCGACCTGGTGGTTTGTGAGACGTGGTCTGCTGTAGCGCGCCTCGCTCCTGCTCCACCATATGTCTCATCAGGGCCCCTCCAGCTCACTGATATGATTAGTAAAGCTGATTTAACATTAAATACACTGCGTGTCATTCGTGGCCGCTGTAAACTGTCTTATATGAAACTGCGTCAGATAATATTATCCGTGCAATTAATCCCTTTTAT
This sequence comes from Pygocentrus nattereri, assembly GCF_015220715.1. Classification (NCBI taxonomy): domain Eukaryota; kingdom Metazoa; phylum Chordata; class Actinopteri; order Characiformes; family Serrasalmidae; genus Pygocentrus; species Pygocentrus nattereri. The sequence continues at coordinate 19,090,805 of NC_051218.1, forward strand.
TGTGCATATAGTTTACAGTAACAGCCTCCAGCCTTCTCAAACGCGCCCCAATTACAAATTTACTTGTTAGATAACAGTGCTGTCAGCCCAGTACCACCTGATACCTCGCACCATGTTGGATGAGTTTATGACTAACACACAACACGTTTAATGGCAGTGAAAGTTAATACAGTTACTCAGATTTTCACTCATGATTCGTCTTTTTTATCTGAGGCCTCTTCAGCCAACAAGCCAACTCTTTAGTAGCAACGTTTTTTGTTTGTTTGTTTGTTTGTTTTACCGCTGGCGCACATTTAATGACTGTCGGCTTACTAACTTTAATTCCTCTGCGTTAAAATCAAAATACAGTATCGTTCGTGCAGGTAGTAGACAGGACTCCATGTCCCATGATGCTTGCTCGAAGCACGTGACCGCCCGTGACGCGCTCGCTCCCTCCGCCGTGGCGGTGCGCGCGCGCGCTGAAGGGCGCGTCCGTACGCTGAATCAAGAGAGCGAGCAGCCGCAGACTGCAGCACAGCTCATTCAGTTCACATCCAGACGCCGACTCGCTCAGAGACACAGCCATGGTATGTCTGTATTCGTCTATTATTCGCCATCACTGTCGAAAACAGCTGTTTTTTTGACTGTTTGAAGGTTAGTGGGCCACGAGGTTTGTCTAAGTTGAACAGGGGCTGATTTTCTCCGGATTTCTTTCTCCAGCTGTCCGACTGACGCCTTTCTCCGCTCCGGCAGCGTCGCTAGCCGCTGCTTAGCCTGCTGGCTAGCTCACTCGGTCTAACGTTAGCTGCCTACCGCTGGTCTGAAATGTGTAAAATAAAAACCTCCGCTACCAAATATACGGACATTTCCATTCTCTGGCGCTTGAATATAACACTCTCGCCTGTTCCCGGCTGTCGAAAGTTTGCTTATGAGCCGCAGAGCTGTGGATGCGGTGAAAATGACTAAAATCGACCCAAAAACAACTGGCGCCATTTCCTCACTCACCCTTTTATTTCCGTTAGTTTAGGCCCAGCAAATGCCGATCTTGCGTCTTTAATAGTTTCCCCCCCTTTTGGCTAAGCAGGTGTAGGCCTTACAGTTCACGCGCTATATCAGTCTCATGGTTTCGTCCGGATAGTGTGCATCCCGAATCCGCCCGGTTTCAGGGTTTTCGCCGAGCCGGTGAAACATCGTCTTCATCGGCCGACGCTAACGGCTAACGGGCTAACGGGCTCCATCCTTTGTCTCAATATGGCCATCCGGAGCATCCTGAGGCGATAAGCGTGTGTTTTTTCCTCGCAGATTAGGGAGCGCATGTATACGCAGTCAGTAGACACCTTATTTTATATAAACAGCGGTATATTTTTGAAAATGTCTCTTTTATGGATTTGAGTAGCTAGCACATGGGGAGCGCTGCATTGGCCCGTGGCCCCACCCTAACTCTCCTGATGCACTGACCAGCTCGGTTTATACCGTCCACTCGCGAAATCGCGAACATTGTGCATCGTGAACGGCCCGTGTATGTCGAAGAGCCTTAAATCGCGAATACTGCCCGTGAGGCCCGAAATAGTCATTTAAAGAGGAAAAGGTGCGTTTTTCTTATCGGCGGCTACGACGTCGTTCTTCCTGGTTCGCAGCTTAGCCGAGCGCCGCGAGTACTTTCATTTTAGGAGTAGCAGTGTTATTAAAACGGGCAAAATGCTCGGAGGTTTTATGTTAGAATGTGCGACGTTTCCACAAAAAGCCGCTCGGGCCTGGTCCTCTCCTTGTCGTGTGAAGTGAATCGGAGTGGTGCAGTTGAAATGAGGGAGGCCCGAACTTCCTCACCGCTTTATAAACGCGGGCGAGCAGTATCGTCTGCTGCGCTCGCTCTGTGGTCTTAGTACAAACCAGGTCTCTTCATGGTAAACGCGTCTCTAAGATTGCAGATTAAAAAAACTGAAGTATTCATTTGCAGTGAGGGCTCACTCTTTTCCGGCTTGTGAAGGAAATGCCGGTTCCGGTTTGAGAAGTCGATCCTTTTCCCCTGTTTCTGCACATGTGTGGAAGGCCCACAGTAGGCCTCTGGTGTGTGTTCACCTTTGCCTTTCTTTGGCTGTGAATCGTAATTCCTCTGGCTATTTGAGTGCTCTCTGTGCCAACGGGCAGCTGGTTTAGTCTAATCTCAGGTGCCGAGTACTGCGCTGTTACTTGAACCCTGGCTTTTGATCACGGCCTTTGGTATTTTATGACAGGAAGAGAGACGTCGTGTAGTGTGGCCCTTTTTCTTTCTCCAGCATTAGGACCTCCTTTCTGACCTGCAGTTGTATTTAAATGTTATCTTAAAAGAACCCTTTAAAGTATTAAATGGTTGAATCAGTATTTTTCTAAGGCTTTTGATGCTTTTTTGTGGGCAAAGAAGTCTTAACATGTTTTCTCTGCTGATATCGGTCGTTCACACCCCTGAGCAAATCCAGCCACACCCTTTGTACACACGTTTCCTTAAAGTGGCTCATTGATGCAGCCTGGTCCTGTAGAAACTTGCCGTCGAGTATCTTCTCCACACTGAGTTCTACTATGATACGCTGGTTATTCAGTGGCTGAACTGACACCCACTTGTGGAGTCTGGTTACTTCTTGGTTGTCTCAGGGGTTTGAGGATTGAATAGTCTTATGGGTTGCAGTGTTGATAACAGGACAGGAGAGGTTTGACTTCCGGTATGTAGTTTGAAATCTGTTCTGGAGCTCATCTGTTCCTCTTGGTTGTTGTAATGGAAATCAGAAGACCTGAGTAGGTTTATAGGGATGATGTGACTCAGGCCGTTTTGATTTTGACAGTAGCGCCATTGTGTGTATGCGGTTAGCCTGTGCTTAGGAGCTGCAGGACTAGCCCCTCCTTTCTCTTCACTCCTGCTGTCGCAGCTATATGGTCGTGCCTTGCTCACGTTCTTCTGTGCAGAAATTTAAGGTTCATTTGTCTTGCGTAACACGAGACCCACCTTGAAACACTGCAGCTTATCGCTCTTAACAACCAGTTTGTTGTATATTTAGCGAACAGCCGAACACTCCCATCTCTATATACAGATTCTGTCACAGGCTTTGAGGAAGTGTAGGTCTTTTCCTCAGTGCTTGTGTGAAATGGCATTCATTTTGGGTTGTAGTGTCATGTGACTTGTACTTCAAAGGTACAGAGTTGAGCCTCTCCTTACTTAACTTAATGTTATATATGTATGTGTAGGGTTTTTGTTAGTTCTAGTTTGTTTTAATTGCTTTTGTGGCACATGACAGCCAACAGCTGTCACCTAGCTACCTTTAAACCAGCTGTTCTTGAAAAACACGTTCATGTTAAAAGGTTTAGGCCTCCGTGGGCCTCCTCATGTTTCCCACGCGTCAGTGTTTTCCTGCTCCTTACTTTTTGCAAAGTCTGCCATCCAGGTAGTTTGTTTTTTTTTGTTTTTTTTTTCCTGATCAAGCATATCAGTAATGTAATTTGGGTTGGCTTTTCTAGTTATGTCGATTTAATCCTAGTCTCACCCCCACATGAGGTGTTTGTGCCCAAATCCCCATTAGCTCACTTACTTCCCTTTCTGCATAGAGAATCATTGGGCAGGTGCCATAGTGATACCATGTGACCATCTCTTCTCTTTTTGTGTGTGCCTGCAGGCCTCCGGAGTTACAGTGGAAGAGAATGTGCTTACAGTCTTCAATGAGATGAAGGTCCGCAAAGCGCAGGCCAATGAAGAGGAGAGGAGGAAGAGGAAGAAGGCTGTCCTTTTCTGCCTGAGCGAGGACAAGAAGAAAATCATCATGGAGGAAGGCCGTGAGATCCTCCAGGGAGACGAGGGAGATCCCTACCTCACATTTGTCAAGATGCTCCCCCCTGATGACTGCCGCTATGCCCTGTATGATGCCACATATGAGACCAAGGAGACCAAAAAGGAAGATCTGGTTTTCATCTTCTGGTAATGCTCACAATAACTTTCAGTACTGATGGAGACTGTAAAGTTTTAGAATAGGCTTACGCTGTTCTGATGCAGCAGCTGAAGCATTGTTTTGTTGCTCTCAGGGCCCCCGAAAATGCTCCACTTAAGAGCAAGATGATCTATGCTAGCTCCAAGGATGCCATCAAGAAGAAGTTCACAGGTGAGAATCTTGGACAGATAGTAATTGGTTTTGGTTAAATAAGATTCTTAAAAGGTGTGACTTGTGAGTGTGATGTCTTCTGCCTATGTAATGCAGGTATCAAGCACGAGTGGCAAGTGAACGGTTTGGATGACATCAAAGACCGAAAGACCCTTGCTGAGAAGCTTGGGGGATCATCAGTGATCACTCTTGAAGGGAAGCCTCTGAATGATTGAGGCCAACGCTTTTGAGGGGTATAGCTGTTCATTCCAACATTGGTGGGGCAGGGGGGCTTAGCAGGATTGGTTGCAGGGCTGGTGGGTGGGTTCTCGTGGGTGGGGAGGGTTGGTTGAAAGTGACAGTTTCCAAACTCCACAAAAAGTAGGCTGTCATTCCAGTTCACACATACAAAGAACAAAACACAAAAGAAAAAGATCTTAAAAAAAATAATTAAAAAAAAAATGATGAGGGATGATGATTATAAAAACAAAATATAATTGTAATTGTGCGGACAGGTTTTTGTTCTTTCCGGGTTCCGCTTGGCTGAAAGGAAAGGATGAGACTGAACAGCAACCGTTACTATTCAACTATCGAATCTACAAAATACTGTTCATACCTTAATTATACAATGATGGTTTTTTTTTTTTTTTTTTTTTTGGTTTTTTGGTTTTTTGTTTTTGCCAAACTTCTAGTTAAGTTTTCTAAGTATGTGTAGAGTTGAGACTAGGTGTAGCGCAAAACAGTTTATTCCAGGAGTGGATGCACATTATCAAATACCATTTTGGGATCAGTTACTCTCCTTCCCCCTTTTTTTCCTTCGTCTTATTTTGAAATTCCAAGTATCTTTTAATAATTCCAGCTCTTATTTGCAAACGTTTCCAAAACCATGGCACTTGTCAAATTAAACACATTCCTTAGACATGTAAAAATTCTGGGTGTGGTGGCTCAGATGCCTGCTGATGAATTGGTTTGACTGAAGGAAGAATGGGTATAAAGGAAAGATGGGGAGCAACGTATTTGAACAGCCTGTGTACAGAGCTTTCAAGGATATTGGATAGTGGATGTTTTGTATCGTCTCCTTATCTCTAATAAAAAAGGCACTAAACTACTCCCCCCGTTATTACTGGTTTTATGTGAAGTTTGTCCATACTGAACCTGATGCGGTCACCTTTTACTTTGGTCATTTAAATTCATATGATTTATTGATTTGTGTGAGAAGTAAGTCACTGCACTTGTTGCAAATTCAATTGAATGGATATTTGGAAAGGTCACTTCTTACCTTTTTAGTAGGTTCTACAGTCCACTGTGCACATAAGAGCAAAAACGCAAGCCATGTCCAGGGAACTCTATGTAGGCCTTGAGTTATGTCAAGTCAGAGGTCAGGGGAAGTTGCTGAAACATTCAAAGTTTGTATGAGCTTAGTGAATTGGAAAATTCTGGAACCTGAAGTCATCTTAAAGCTGCCTGTCTTAACTAGCCAAGAAGGATTGTGGTCACTCTACCAGAGGTGGGAGAACCTGTCAGAATGGCAGCCGTCTCTGCAGTAATGTCATGTCTTTGACAGAGTGGCTCAATGAGACGTTCTAGAATTGAGTTTTCAGCATTGTATTGGGCAAAAAACGGGTACTGTGCTCAGATGGTTATTACCACCCATATGGTGGAGCATGGTACTGCCATTATGCTAAGACGATGTTTCATCACATGGAAAAGGTTTGGGAGACTATCACTGAGAGAATTTAGAAAGCGACCAAGTACCGAGGATCAAGACTGAATCCCAGAGCACCACTGAAACATGGGGAAAGACCTGAAGGTGACAGTTCAGATGTTCCCCAGTCTAATAAAGATTCAGAGGAAACAGGAAATGCACATTAGCATAGCTTCTAGATCTTTAGAGCAAATTATCTGAGTAGTTATGTAACTTTTTTTTTGTGTGGATTACTAATGTGTTCAGTATGTCATGGTCATTACAGTGTAGAAGGCAAAAAAAGTTAATTTAACATGCAATTATTTTGATGTTGCAAGAAGTGAAGAGGTCTAAATGCTTCATAAAGCGGTTGTGAACAGTCTTGTGACTTATTGGATCTTTACCTAAAAGGTCTGAACAGCAGTTGCAGCTGACCATGGTTTCACTTCCCAAAATCATTCTTGTGTAATTGCCCAAATGGCTCAGCAGGATTTTGATTAAAGAAGCCCAGACATTTTATTATTGAAATATAAATCCCAGCCATATCCCTAAAATTCCTACCAGTGCAGTCCACTGTACACTGTTGATCTGCTGCTCCTGTCACTTCCTTATTTTATGTACTTCAAGCATAAGGTGTTCCTAAGAAGTAATCCATGGATTGTCTAGGTAGGCCAGCGCTACAGGATGCTGCAACTACGACCAGATTTGGCCTTCAAACTACTCACCTTTGGTCACTGAAAAGTGGATAACTTGGATAACATCATTGCTGAGATGAACAGGCTTCATGTGTGGAGCTGGAAAAATAGCAGGTGAAGGAAAATCGTATGACTACCTGTGGGATCCAACCCATTATTATCTCACTAATCCTATATTAGCTTCTAAAACTATAATTTAAACTTTCCATTTTAGAAGGTCCCTTTAGCTTTGTAGAGCTGTGCAGCATGTACAGGTGATTGTCCAGGACTAAAGAATGAGCTTAATCTTAGAAAATCAGCCATAAAGAATCAGGTTGATGTTTAAAAGTGATGATATTGCTTCACTGTACTCCATTTACCTTTATCGATCCCGCATAATTGATACTGAATTCCTGTTGCACTCCTATTGACCATCTAAGCGTTGTCTCGACCACCCATCGCCATGTTGTGGTATGTTCTCAGAAATATTGTGTTCTTGGGAAGGCCACTAGAGGGCAGCCAGCATCTGTGCACAAAACATGGAAAAGTACTTTCATTGCAGAGACCCCCCCCTTTCTGCTTTCAGTCCTCCTACTACAGTTAGCATCAAGCTATAATGGGCCTCAGTCTCATATAAACACCTTCACCTTATTTGACGTTGTACCTGAGTTACTCAGGCTGAAGGCTGTGGTTGGGTAAATTGACTCCAGTGAATGACTACAGAGTGTTGTAAAATTTTTCATGCTTTCAGCAAAACTTGAGACAAAAGCCCTGTTTCAGCAAATCACATGACTCACGTGGCCTGCTTTGCTGTGTGGGCAGCAAATCCTCACAGTGACCACACATCTGGATGACTGGTTGCTGTCTGTTCTCGAGCTGGTGCTAAACGTGTATGCTTACTCACTACTACTGTCATTACTTGAGCTAATCCTGGAACGGATTTAGAGGTATAATCAGGACATTTTAAACTACCAAAACAGGAAACATTAGCCGACTGTTCTATAAGAAGTTAGTTGACCAGCTGTGTTGAAGAAAAGTAGATTAAGTGCATTCACAGAGAACAGCAGTCAACAATGTGTACCAAATCCAAGATATGTGTTGCTTAAACCAGTGGTTCTCACTTTTCTGCCTTAAGGCCCACTTGTTTGTCACTAGTATTAATGAAGGTCTACAGGGAAACAAAACTCAGCTTTTGTTTTTGGCTTAAAATTTCATTTTTGTAAAACTTTTAACACAATACATCCACTCTTGCAATATGTGATGTGGATCAGTGAATGTAAAATATAAAAAAATATAACACAATTTCATGTTGCAGCATGGGGTTTCATTTTTAGAGTCAAAAATTGATGAACCTTTTGTGTGCTGTTTTTGCAGGCCTCCTATTTTTCTTTTCTTTACCATTTGAGAATGTTTGATATTTGATTGTTAATTGAATTATTTTTTCACTGTTTTCATGACAAAGTGCCATCGCAAACCCATTACAGACAACTGGCACCCCCCCAGTATTGGCCTAAGGACTGCCAGAGGGTGTTTCAGTGGTTGGGCCCAGGGTTAAGAAACCCTGGTTTAGGCAACACATGTTTAACTGTACTGTGGGAACTACAACCCAAACAGAATTTGCTGCCAAATTCAAGGTATGTAAAGCAGCACAGATTTTCAAGCATTTTGAACATGCAGTTAGGCTGTCATTGGAGTAGAACAAAGTCCCACAAAAGAAAGGCACACAAGACAATACACTACCTTAAAATTAGCAAACGTTTACATTCACCCAGGTTTGCGCTCTTGCAGTCAGAAATCTGCCTTGTGGTTTATGCTCAAAGACTGCAGTTCAAGTTCACAGGCTACAAGACAGCCCACATGCTTCACAGCAGTTTCTGCTTAATTTGACAGTTTCAATAGAGGCCTGTTTGACTCATCTCACCAAAGCAGGTCATGAATCCTGAGAATGACACCAGAATTTAGAATTGGTTTACCATCACTTACTTTAAACAAAACACTTTCCAACAGAGGAGCCTCAACCCAAAAAGGCAGCGGTGGGAGTGTGATGTGATTTGAGACTATGACATCAGAAACGCACAACCAAAGCCATATAAATGCATGTGGAAGATATGATTATGCACTGCATTGTACAGTAGACTAGTCTGGACCAAAACCTCTAAAATCATGTGGCATGGAGTTTGAAAAATAAATTCCTCCAAAATCGACACTGATCAACAGTTATGGGAAACATGTTTTCGACCCCTAAAGAGGGGTTACAATCGCACAAATCACAAACATTTCAGGCTAAAATGAATGGCAACTATTGAAAGAACACTGAAAAAGATTTGAATGTGTTTCTCTGTGTTGTTTTAGAGTAAATGTTAAGTTAAAATAATTATAAGAATACATGTTAATGTTAGCAATTGAATTGGCCTGATAACTGAATGTACAAAATTCTAAATCATGCATATGTTATAGAGCAGTTTCATAATTAGGTTTTACTACTTGAGTTGTGACGTATTTCACTTATAATGATAGAAAGTTTTAGACATGCAGATACTCAATAATAAGGTACTACAATGTCCAATACAATGTTGTTATTGTGGACACTGAAATACAGGCACTGCATTTTTGTTCAACAAGTTGTAGTTTCACCAGTCTCGCTTTCACAAGCTGCCACTATACTGTCACATTATGATCTCAAGTTTTATTTGGTGTTTGTACAGCTGCTTTATTGTAATATTGGTATGAGCATCTTCCCAGCTCACAGCAAACGTTCCAATGTTATCCTTTCATTCTCAATATGTTAGCAAGAGTACCAAGAGCCTACCACCCTCAAAATAGCTAGTGGAAACTAAAGATATAATGGGACCGTTAAAAAACAAGATTCCACACTACATGCCATTATGAGAAGAACCATCAGGAAAGTTTTTTTTTCCTCAAAATGTAAAACCACCATTATTGATATTTAAAAATAATATTCAGAGCACTACATATATGTTCATGTCTTATACATGTACCCTGCTGAAAAAATCATAGAAACCAAATCATAGAAATCATAGAAACCATTCAAAGTATCCTGGTTGGTTCCTGGTGGTGTCTAATAGCCACTAATGGTATTTAGTGATTTCCTGATGGGTTTACATCACCATGTAAAAAGATTAAACAGGTGTTCCAGCTCTGATTCCAGATGCATTTGATGGTTTCCTAAAGAGGTCTAAAGGTGACCTGCAGGAAGCTTGTGATTTATAATGAGAACCAATAATAAACAGTTCTCATTACAAAGCAAAGCCATCAGTTTTTAGGTCCTAATTGTTCAAATCTTTTTTTCAGCAGGGACGTAGTGTTGTTTTTTTTTCTTATGCAATATTGCAATAATTTCATAAACTGATAAAACATTTTTCCATTTTCAAATAATGGCATAGTAATATTTTTATATGTACAAGTAAATATATGTATTTTTTTTAATTGGTCTGCTCTGATTGACATTAAAGACTCCCAACCAGTGGTCCATAAAGGACACTTCCCAGAGGAACAATGTCTTTATTAATATTATCTCAAAGTAATGAAGCAAATTTAAATATTGTATTAATGAAAGATCACTGATTTCTGAATTCTAAACTCCCTTGGGAGAAAAGAGAAGATTAACATCAACATTTCATTCTGAGAAGTTCTGGTGATCAGGTGAGTTCTTCTACACTCACAGAAAGAGTTGTGTGATATAGAATAGAACTCTATAGAATACGATGAGATCTTTTCTTATGGAAATGTTATTCAGACTGGAGTGAGATGAGTCACACACTAAATAGTTAAGCCACGTGTGACACTATTTTGATCAAAGTGAGAAAATCTGAGTTATTTTTCAGGATCCAAATTTCAGAAGCAAGAGAAAATGGCCCACATGTCTCTCTGATTTCAAACTCCGTGTTTAGAAGAAGTTCCAGAGATCAATAGGAGATCTCATTTAGAATATTCCTTTCTCTGGGTCAGGACACTCACAGGAACATAATTTTCCCTTGAAGAGAGAAACAAACCTGTGATCTTTATGACTTTACACTTTACATAAGTCTGCAGAAGAGGTGCCCAGCCCTGGTCCTGGTGATGTACTCCAAGTCTCATCTAACACACCTGATCAGGTAACGAAGGCTTTCTGAACTCTCCTGGTCAGTGACTTATCAGGACTAGCAGTGGGCACACCGGGGCTCCGACTCAGTGCAGCTTCTATATATCTTTGCCAGTTTTGACTCAGAAGTGTGTCACACCAACGTTACAAAAGTGCCCCCTTGCAGGACAGTGAGTGATGGATTTTTCAATCTGGATGGACTTGGCTAGGTTAGCCTCAGGGAGCTAAATAGCTAGCCATACAAACTTTGCAATGCGAAATATATATATATTTTTGAGACGTCAGAACATACACACTAATTTTGTGAATAATTATGTCTGATGTCTGTGTCGTCTTTGTCCTTTGTTGCAGTCCTCAGCTTGCTGACTAGCATGCTAGCCAAAAAGTAATGGTGTGTCAGCAGCCAGGAAATGGAGTAGCTCAGTTTTGCTATATAACTCCCAGTTTTAACATCAACAGTTGAATACTATAGTTATTTTCAAGGTATAGTATTGCTATGGGTTATAACGGCACTGTTTGGGGGATTTAAACAGGGAACTGCAAGTGAAGTGTCCTGCTGGATTCTGCACCTCGGGCTCGTCTAACAAACGTTACTAATGAAACCGCTGTTAAGATGGCGTCCATCAGTCCATCACTCCCTCAAGGAAGAACGGCGAGGCCAAGTTGACGAGGGCTTGTGAAAATGAGTTCGGGTTGTCTGGTCTACTGCATCTCTGTCTGGACTTCATCACGAGATCATTTGTCCTCTGAGCCACACGGTGGAGCTACAGTTCCATTATAACAACGCATCACAATGACGTTCCCACCAAAAACGTACACCATTTTGAATTTTGGTGGGCCTCTTAGCTGTTTATCCCACGATAAAGGACTATAAGAAAAGAAAACGAGTGATGTACATCGTTTTGTTTATTAAAATATAAGCACTTCCAAAAAAATAAAATATATTCAATTCAATGTATCCCTCATCCCTGGTATTTGGTATTGGATCTCGCAAGTATTGGTTATTAAGAAAATAATTTTTATGCTGTGTATTATCTTGCTAAAGCTGTTGCAGTCACTACTTTTGTAGCTGTTTAATGTCAAAGATTTACCAGAATAATTTACCAGGTTATTCTTTGTTTTATCTATCACAGTCATCTAGTTTCTACACCCTTAAATAAGAATATGAGACAACAAACATAGTTAACTGATTCTCCTCTTTCCTTACACAACTCAGCATGATCAATTTAATCCACTATTGTGACAAGCAGTAGTACATTCAAAGAACTGACCAGGTTTGTGTTCTTGCCAATGGATGAAAAAAAATCACCACTATATTAGAAACAGATTAATATATCTAACAAAGATTATACACCATCCATCTAAACATCACAGTCTAACAATGAATCCATGCCAGGCATTTTTAACATTTCTGGGAAATATAATGAAATCATAACAAGAAGAAAAAGAAAGTACTTGACATTTTCTTTTTTATAGATATATAATGAGTACTGACGTGGCATGAAATAGGTGAAAGCCAGCCTTTACTTGTGTTACAGGCCTCAGCAGTGTTGGGTAACCCATGGATATTGTACAATGGAAGGCAAAGTAGTGGTTGTTACTTATTTAAATAAAGGTCCAATTCAAAGACAAAGGTGGTATCAGATCCAATTTGGATTAAATAACCTTGATAATCAAGTCCAGAATCTTGTGGTAACCTCTTGCCAAGGACTTTTGAATACAGTTGCCTTGCTCTGTGAAAAGATTGACCATAAAGTGCAGTTTCATGGGTCAGTTTTTCTTTCATGTCCTCCGGTCTTTCTTGCATTTCCAGCATTGTTCTTTTCATCATCTAGATCAGTCCTGACTGCAGTCTGCTCTGTTGCCATGTACCCAATAACAGATTTGAGCAAATTTCAACGGGGTAAAGCGCACAGCCACATTGTAGTCATGGTTCTCGCCATTGATTTCCAGCCACTGGTGTCCAGAAAAGATGCCGATAACTTTGCGTTCCCAGCGCTCCAGAGTGTTGTCCCACACGCGGCCATAGACTCCAGAACCACTGGCCCCAGGCCGGGCATCGCAGTGCTGGTAAATCAAGTCATTGGACTCATCCTCCACAGGGCAGAAACGATACACAAGCTCTCCTGGACGGTCACTGTCGAACCCAGAGAAATGAATACGTTTCCCAGCCAGGTCGTCAGATGTGGGAGCCACGGAAAGGCGCATGAAGGGCCTCCGATGGGCCCAGCGCAGCTCCAGGAGAGCATAGTCATAATCCATGCTGACATCCTGCTGTCCCTGGATCCAGCCTTTAGGCACCCGTGTCCTCTTGACTCTAACCCAGCGCACCAAAGGCTTCTTCAATGAGGTCTGGCCTTGCTTTGTGCTGTTAGTAGAAGGTGGGATAAGGAAGCCGACCCTGAGCTTGCGTGCACCTTTGACATAATCTTTCCCATCATGTACGCAGTGGGCAGCAGTCAGAACATGCTGCTGTGACACCAGAACCCCAGTGCAGCCTGTTGAGATGCGCACTGCTGTGGAGAAGGGGTAGTCCAGCAGGAAGTGATCACCGCGGATATTAAAGCGTCCATCTGGACCATAGATTTGCCTTCTCATCCTCTTGTGAGGGGAAGGTGGGGCTTTGTGCTTCTTTCTGATAGAAGGTGTGGGGATGATATCATAAACAATATCATCGTCATCATCCAGGTCCACAGTGGTTAGTGTACGGGAGCCATCAGCATAGAGCGTCTCGAAAGCTAGCTGCTCAGTTAGGTGCTCTTTGTCGATGTCCTCTCCCTTGTGGTAGCAGCTGGCGTTGCAGTGGGTGGTGAGGTCCAACTGGGCTTTTGCGCTGAAACGGGAACGGGACAGTGGCAAGGGGGTGTGATGCACCAGGGAGGGGACGTGAGGATGCTCAGACAGGTGACGTGGTGCTCTCACTGACAAAGAGCTGGATAAGAGAAGTAAGAGGAGAAGACCAGTAAGGCAGCAGTGGGCCAGACCCAGCACCCGGCACCATACCATGGTTGATATTTGAGGAACCTGAAATTAGACAGAGACACTAAATTATATGAATGTAGCAGTTTAACGATGAGAAAAGCTATTCAGAAGCTGTATCATATCTAAACAAAGCTTTGATGATAAGGTCAAAGTACACTATATGGACAAAAATATGTGGACACTGCTCATCATGCCTATTGAACTTGTTGGATACACCATTCCAAAACTGTGGCCATAAACTTGAAGTTTGTACCCAAAGGTGTTCATTGGTGTTGAGCTCACTTTAGTCCTTCCAGTCCCTCATCTAACCATGTGTTTACGGACCTTGCTTCTTGTACAGGGGAACTCTCATCCATGAAACTGTACTGCTGGCACTATGTATTCCAAAAGGTGGTGCTTTCTTGGCATCCATCAATCCCAGATTTCTCCATCAGACTGCTAGACAGATCTCTGTGACACTGCTCCGTGATTCATTACTTCAGAGAATTGTTTCCACTGCTCCAGAGTCCAGTAGTGGCATGTTTTAACCACTCCAACTGACGCTTAACATTGTGCAAAGTGATCTTAGCTGGTCAGCCATGGAAACCCATTTCATGAAGTTCCCAATGCACAGTTCTTGTGCAGACATTGCTTCCAGAGGCAGTTTAGAACTCTGTAGTAAGTTATGCAACAGAGAATAGATGTTTTTGTATGTGCTACACACCTCAACACTGAGCTCTTCAGTATGACCCATTCTACTGCCAGTGTTTGACTATGGAGATTGCAAGGTTATTCGCTTGACTTTATATATCTGTTAGCAGTGGGTGTGGCTGAAACACCTGAACTCTAATTATGAGGAATGTCCACACACTTTTGGCCATATATGTGTGTTTGATATATACACTGGTCAAAGTATCACTATATAAACACAATGTATTGAAACTGACCATAAGCTTGCATTTTGGGGCATTTATTAGACTTTTAATAGCATAATTACTGTAAAGTAATTAGTGTGGTACATCCTTACATGAATACTATGAAACCACAGTCTCACTTTTTTTTTCTCTGGACATTTTAAAAAGGCTATTTCAGTTTGATTTCCTTTAGTTTAATAAACACCATTTTAGCACCTACATACATATTTGCCTTTTTTCTTTCTTGCATAGATGATTTTTTTAAAAACTATTTTCAATGAAGGACAAGTCTCTTTACTATGCGGTCATATGAGTCATGCACAGACAGAAAATATAACAAATCATGTTGGGACAAGACTGCAGGTGTCTTAGTAGGTGTAATACAGTGAGGAGTCAAGATTTTACATTGCTTCAGAAGACAGATTCATTATTTTAAAACTCATAAATATGTGTGATAAATATTTATTTCTTAAGCCTCTGGGACAGATTTTTTTAACTACAAGAGAAATGTAAAAGTGTTCAGAGCTATGGAAAGTCAAGCAAAATGTATTTATGCTTTATCTAGGTGAGTCCCACTGAGATTAAAAATGAACAGTTAGTATTGAGTATAGTTCATGTCGTATTTTTTTCACTGCCACTGCTAAAGCAAGTCTTCAAATAGTGACATTACTGTCTTATGAGTTAAAGAAAATACTATAAATATGGCAAATGAACATTATTTTTAAATGGGGGGGGGGGTAACTGGGCACTCTGGGCCCATAACATGAGTGAGTACTCTATTATCTGACTTGCCACAATACCTCAAACTACACTAAAATGTAGAACAAATGAACAGACGTAGGCCTGATTTTTGTCAACCTGTTAGATAATATTCATTTATTAATTTAAATAGACTAGAAATGAGCGACTCAGTAAACTTCCCCAAACTTGTTCTAACTCTGTATCTGACCCCTTTGTGAAACGAAGAAGCCTTTCTGGAATTCACTGCAAACAACCTGTTTCCCAGCACGAACGCCCAGCTCGCCTTTTGTTATCCTCCCATCATGAATAGATGGCCTGGCCTTGTCCTTCAATTCAGAGAACACACCCAGTGTTTACCTCCCCTCACTTGCATTGAAACTGGACAAACTAACAAGTGGCGATGTGCAGATGCGCAGGCAGCAGCTCGGGTTACGAAGTTTCAACACCAGACAAATATTTGCGCTTCCCGCATTTACAGCCGGTACAGCCGCTCACTAACGCGATCATTTAAAGATTAACAGGCTACGGGGTTATATGGATGCGCTGCTTTTAAAGAGCCTACGATGACCTTCATTCAACACATTTCATAACGTTTTAACCATCAGGAATTAAGGGGAAATACTCCACCTTGTAGATGAGTAAAGTGGCTTTTTAAATCCAAATCCAGTTTTTCTGTCCAAGTGCACCGGCTCTCCCAGCTCGGAGCTTTCCTCCCATGCTGTCTGCGCTGCTGTGTGACAGGTTTTGCCCTGAACTTCCACGCTAACCCTCACACTGACCACCGGACCTTCACATCGCCTGAGACTCCATCACTTCCTTCACTCTCCTCAGTGCCACACTCGCTTAATGACTCTTCCGTTCAGACTCGACTGCAACTGTGTTGTGCTGAAGTATCTCCAGTCAGACAGCCGAGGGTGAATGTTGGTTGCTGAGCCCACCTTCGCGGTCCCAGCGCCGCTGCAGACTTGTTTTTTCCCCACCCGTATTCCGACAAACCCCGCCTCGGGGGGTCGCGCTAAACAGCAGTTTGTACTTTCAGACGAAGACTGGCTAGTACTGGTGCATACTTAAGATGTAGTTTATGAGTAAGAAATACTATCCATCCATAAATCTAATCATAAACTATCACAGCATCAGAATATGAACCACTAGGCTACTAGCCAGCCAATGTGCATGAATATGAACTATACTAGCCAATCAGAATGGAGAAATATGGACTACCACCCAGTCACAGCGCAGGACTATGATCTAGTAGCCATGAGTTACTAGCACAGGAGACAAAACTACTAATCACGTGTATAAACTGTCAATCATAGTACAGGGATATTAACTACTTGTAAATCATGATGTACGAATACAAACTACTGGGCAATTTCTAGCACAGAAGAATGAACTTCTGGCTAATCCAAGTAGAAGAAAATGAACTAATAGCCATGAACTACAAATATAGCATACATGTACAATCATAGTATAGGCCTTAGTGTACAAACTACTATCTAAACATAGCATAAGTGTACAAACCACTAGCCAATGATAATATGTGTACAAATTACTGATCATAGAATAAGTGAACAGACTACCGGCCAATCATAGTTTAAATGTGCAAAGTACATCACAGAACAGGTGTGTAAACCATGGGAGCAGGAACTACTAGCAGAGGGGTAATAGAATATGGGGTGTGTGTGTGTGTGTCTCTATTGTAAATTTAATACAATAAGCAGTGATTTTATGTATGTCAGTGTTTTCGTTGAACCCTTTCCAAACCTCTCCTCATGGCAGTCCAGCATTACCTGGTTTGACTAATCAATACTTCATTAAGTTAAATTAAATGTTCCAGTGAACAAATCTATGTGATGCTGGAGGCATCGAAGGGAATCCTGAAAACTCCGGAAATCTAACTAGCTCATATGAGCTACTTTTTTAACACCAAGAAATTCTTGTTACTTTTACTGCATTGATGTTTGTTTGCCTTTATAATGCTGTTATATATGTGTTTTAGAGGCAGTAACACACATATTGCCCAGATAAATGGGTTTAAACTGCGTGCTTAGGTCTTTAAAACATTTGCGTGCTACTGCATGTGAATAGGAAATGTGGTAAAGTTCACTGATGAGAAGATGATCTGAGGAGGATGACCTTTTTCAGTCTAAAAATGCTAGAATCTGAAAGTGGCTATAATTTAATACTGAGTCATGATTATTTTGTGGTCTGCAGTATGCTACAAGCAAAGTCTCTGCCTGAGACTGAAGCAAATTCTACTGTGTCTTGTGAAGAATGACAGCCAAGGAAAGATGGCTGGAGGATGTGTTTTTCCCTTACTGCAGCTTAAACGCACTGTGTCATAGATCAGAGTGAAGATATTGTGTGTGCATTCCATTTTTTGGCATTAAGCCTGACTCTCTAAGGTGAGAAAAGCAAAATTAGCCTGCATTGACTACAAGACCTGGGCTACTGTTTTGGAAAGACATAATACAGAAATATCTGAGCATGCTGCAGTTACGATTGCATCTTGAGTCCATTTTGGAGTCTTTACGCCGCCTGCCCTGACCTGCGTAGACAGGCTACTTGACGGGAGATTGCAAAAATGTCATTGTGTCTAGAAAACTGCTTTCTACTTCTCAGATCCGTGATAGAAAATAAGGGTCTTTTCTCACTGTCAAGTTCTGCACCAAGTAATTTGCTCAGGAATTCCAAGCTCTTTCCAACAAAAGGTTTCTATTATGCAGATTTCTTGGTTTTTGTCCTGCTCTTGCTGAAAAACATAACAAGGAGCCCAACAGATGTGGTTATTGTCAATACAGCACTGCTAAGTGATCAAGCTAATCAGTGTGTGTTCAGATAGACTGTCTTATTTAATGCAAGATCTGGGTAACACATGCCTACATTACACACTCAAAGCAGAGTTTGGCTACAATGAAAAAAGGAATGGACTGGAATGACGATGGAAATGTGTACATCATTTTGTTACTATGTAAACTGAGAGATAAAATGATGTTGATGTAATATACTCCACTGTGCAAAAGCCTTAGGGATCTCAGAAAATGTAAATAATTAAATACAAAAAGACTTTAATCTGGGCAGAAGGCATTTCATCATGTCCAAAGAAAAATGTGCATCTGCCAAAAGGTAACATCACAGGAGAAGGCAAAATGTTCATTATTTTCTAATGTAAGTACACATAAGGAGATCCAGTCAATTCTGGAGTTTTTCTGTTGGTTCACTCATCACAAAATTTTCACACAATGTGAAAATTTAGAAGAATAAATAGAAGAATAAAAGCCAACATATATATATATATATGTTGTTGGAAGAAAACCTCGTATCTCCA
Organism: Pygocentrus nattereri; assembly: GCF_015220715.1. Classification (NCBI taxonomy): domain Eukaryota; kingdom Metazoa; phylum Chordata; class Actinopteri; order Characiformes; family Serrasalmidae; genus Pygocentrus; species Pygocentrus nattereri. The sequence continues at coordinate 19,109,288 of NC_051218.1, forward strand.
TTTTTGTTGTTTTTGCCATAATTTGAAAATGGATGTTGTCCTTTACATTCTGTGTTAAAAGAAGAAATGGCCCAAAAACGACATGGTAAAATTCTGTTTCCATTCACTTACATTAAAAGAAGAGTAGGATTTTTCCTACTTTTTCCTACGTTTTTCCTACTTAGTTTTTCTGAGGTTTTCCAATAAACCTCAGAAAAACTAAGCATAATAGCAGCTCAGCCACAGCAAAGAACTACACATATCAGAACCAGAACCGCACATTCTCTGCACACACCACAGAACAGGTTTGATTTCAGCTTTCGCTCCAACACCCTTCACTCAACATTGCACTCTCCCCTAAATGGAAATGCTCTGCTGGAATACCCTCAGGTAAGATTGTGGCAGTAGAGAGCAGACAACAAATGAAGCTGGAGTCTGAATTTTTTGGTTCCACCTTAAATGGTGCAGCAGCTACATTCTGCAGCTTGAGTCTGTATGTAACTGCTGCACTATTTAAGATGGAATGGGAACATTTAAAAAAGAAACTGGCAAATAGGAAGCTGATTCCAGCATCATTAAAAACAAACTTCATTAAGCCCAGCCAAAGCTTATTTACTGTGATATTTAAGATGGTTTGGCATTTATTGAATGATGGCTTGTTCATTTATTTGATAATTGCATAAGGCAAACTACTTTGAAGCATTGCCAGATGAGGTGGCAAAAAGCATTAATAACTGACTTCTATCACCAGCAGATCATCTCAACTTTTTTTTACACAAATACCATCATATACTATTTATCCCAGTGAAATGTCAGGAAGGTATTAAAGTTTGAAAACATAGATAATCCCGAAGCCTATATTCAACCCTGATACTCGAACACATTCACTCCTGGAATAAGTTGTCTGTTCAACAGGAAGCTAACCCAGTTTCCTGAGGATCATGAGAAGAAGAAAAGTAAATATTTTGTATTATTTTATTGTTATTGATATTATTATTTATTGATATTGTGATATGGACTGACAAGATTACCTCAAAAGGTCAATCCTCTTACCCACATTATAGACTCAAAGCAAATTATTCAATTAAAGCTGTACTATGTATGTTTTAGGATTTGAAGGCATCTCTGGTGGAAATGTCTAATTGCACATATGTGGAAGAACTTTTTGTAATGTTGGTTATGCCTCAGAGTACCCAAGGGGATGGATTTGAAGATAGCAAGCACTCTGAAAGAGAACTCAGTCAAAACTTGCTCAAGGACCCGTCTTGGTGAAGTATGTGAGTGAACTGTCCACTATTGTCACAATATCTTTATCAACAGAATGCTGATTTTGCATTTGAGACAAACATCAAGCCAGACTTTCTTCTTGGGCCTGTGCTGTGATGAACATATGAACATGAACATACAAAACATATGATGTGGTCCACAATGCTCTTGCAAAATCTGACCCCACACATCTGACGTTTAAATATTATTTCAGGCTGCAGCGAACACACACACAATATTTAGTGTGTGCTTTTTCTCTTTTTTCCTTGGAATGTCCTTAATGTCCTCATAATATTAACATGGATGCTAGTTAACCACATTTTGTTTATTTGCTAATTTAATGCTAAAAACTATTTTTTTTTTAATTCTGTTGCTCATTTAAGCCATGGTCAGAAAAGAAGCCTTGTGAAAAATGAGATGTTCCTAACACATTCTTGAATGGGTAAATGCATGTTTTCTTTGATTCAGTATTGAAACATGGTGAAAAAAAATAAAAATTTTTTTTAAGAGTTACTATGTGCTAAATAGCATCTCAATCGTGGAATCACCTGCATAAAGATTCCAAAGAGGCTCTTCTATGGCATCGCTCCAAAAACCCTTTATTTTTTAAAGTGTAGCACAAAAGTGCTAAAATCTTGGAGGTATTTGAGTAAGCCAAGTGCAAATGTGCAATACCACAGCACAACATGGTCCGGTGATAGTATCGTTCACCAGCCTCTGGGTCACTGTGGGTGAACAAGATTCTGTTGGTTTTGGCAGTGATGCGATTCATTCTCTTCTTTCCCCCTCAGTCTGAACTTTCCTCTTTCTCATGCTCAGATATTCCAAATCTCACTTCTTATCTAACATCCAGACATTTTTTTTTCCATTTTGCAGTACAAGTCATTCTAACCCACTGGTATTTACCGTGCTCTTTTGCAGTTTGCGATAAGGGACCAGGGTGTGCTGGATGCGGCCTACAACTCTTTCAACCGTCAGGAATCCACCGCCTTGGACGTTCCCCAGCTCAGTGTACAGTGGGGCTCTTGTTCTTGACCTGTCCTGGCTTCACATCTCTCAGGGGAGGGAAGGGGGAAGAGAAAAGAGAAAGAGCTCACCGTAAGCAGGGGGCTTTGTCAGTGAGCCCCCTATTTTCCCCAAAGCCGCTCTTTTATCACCTCCAGCTTCAGACAGGAGCCCTCGGCCACGGTGGCCTTTCCCTATCTCAGCTGGGCTCACTTCTAATGGTTCTCTCTCCTCCAGTGTTAACTCAGGCAGACAGAGAGGAGCTTTCAGTGAAGGACAGTGGAGAGTGTTGGTGTTCAGAATAGAAGAGTCTGCTTTTACAAATCACTTCACACCTCAGAAATTTGAAACTGCCCTTGTTGCACAAAAGGTAGACAGCCGATGATTAAGTTGCAAAATATTAGAGAAAAACTGCTTATGTTGCAAGTGCTAATTTTTAAAATGTTTGCCAATTACAGATGCGCGATTTGTTGGTCTGCTTGCTTTTTTAAAAGATGTGCATATCAATTTAAGCAATGCATGAAACTGCAGTGAAATGCTGATCCATTCAGTACTCACAAGTCATTTAAAGTGGAATTCTACAATTTTCTCAAAATGTCTGTAAAATCCTGTCTTTGTGATGTTAACAAAGCCATTCAAGAGTGATTTGAAGCCAATGATGTGACAGACGTTGTGGGCTAGCCAATTTCAGGGAAGGCACTAGCCACCCTATGCATGAACCAGACATATGAAGTATTTCATGCCTCTAAAAGCTACTTCACAGACAGTTATTCAGTGAAATGGTTATAAATACTTTCCCTGATGCTTGATACATTGTTTTACAATAGTTTTACTTAAAAAATAAAGTTTTTGGCACAAAGTGTACTTTTAAAATACAAGAAGTACATGAGGGTGGTTATGAGGCAAAAAGTTTTCCATTATTTTATTATTATTAACAGTATATATAAGACTGAAAACATGTAGGTTCACTGGTCATTTTGGACAATAAGTGTTGAAGACATTGAGACCCCTGGTTCCTATCAACACCACCCCTCTAATATCCTGTGTCACACCAAAACATTCCAAATGGCTCTGAATGTGTACTTCCAACGATTTAATTATGCCGAAATTCCTCTTCAGCTTGCAAGAAGTTGTACACGTTGCATGAGCGAGTTAGCGCAGGATATGTGTGAGCAAGCATACCTTAAATTGCCATGGAAATTCTTGGGTTACGGAGCACAAGCCCAAGCCTGTGAGACTGAGCCTCAGAAACATTCCCAAGTCAATATGCACCATTACAGGTGACCCAAGCCTCATGGATTATGTGCACATAGGGCAGATGACAGCAGAGGTTTTTGTCTCACATTGTAAGATGAGAAGGATAATGGACTCTGGGCTTTTCTATACCACCCTGTCTTTCAGAGCACTTCAGAGAATTAGTGTGCCTGTCTGTTCACAGCGCAGGCATGTATAAGCTATTAAGTGCGCATGTACAAAGGGTGTAAATGTTTGACCTCTCAACGATTCAATTTAACTCAATTATGATTCTTTATGAAATGATTCAGTGTATCATGAAACCCCAGATCTTATCACAGATTTAGCTTATTTACAGGCTCATGTCTTACAAGGACACAAATTGTCATTAGTTATGTTTCCAGACGCTTTCTGTACAAACTGCAGGAAATAACATAAAAATTTTTTTTTAATGAAATTCACTTTTAGTGACAAAAATGCTTTATGTAACACATTGTGTTCACGAGTTTTGGTTTCTTAATAAAAACAGGCTTTGACATGTTTCCATCTCTAATAAGTTACAACTTGTGTACCTTTGGTTTTCCTTGCATCCCCATAACCATTTGTTTATTATTATTATTATTATTATTATTATTATTATAACTGTTACCTGAGAGGTCATGTTTCTCTACAATATAGAGCTGCTTGAGCACTTTCCATTTAGAAAGGCTGTACCCCTTTTTGGATAACTTTTTGCAAGAGCTAAAAAAAGGGACAGCATTCCTTTAAAAGTCTGTCACCTCCTTTTCTGTTTAGCCATACCTCTCCACCATGCTGTTTTGGTTCATTTATGGTTATTTGCATAACGGAAATTTGTCACATGATGACAAATTTATGAATACTTCCAGTCTTTAAAAAAAAATCTAAATTAAGTTTTTGTAACATGCAGGTATTGAAAGAGAGTTGAAAAACAAAGATTTGTTGAAAATCATAAAATATTCCCACCAACTTCTGTTTCCATTAGCCAACATTGGCAAACATTTTGAGCAAAATGAAAAATCCTTTGAATGAAACCATAACGTAGTGAAGCATCACTTTCATGAAGCACCAATAGCTATTTCGTTGCTAATAGTGCCACCTTGTGGAGAATCCTCAGCCTGCTAAATGTGAGTTAGTGAGTGAGTTATAAGTAAGGTCAGTGAGGTGCTTCACATCTGAAAATATGCTGTATACACAGCATTTAAACAAGGCAGCTGTTGACACAGCATTTAAACACTCTTTATATTGTCAGTACATTCTTTTAAACCAAATTCTTCTTTATTTTGGCAAAATTACAAATGAGCACTTTATTGAACATTATTATAATCAATCATTATCCATTTTAACAATCCAAAACTAATGCAGTCAAATCACCACCATTATGTACAGTTCTTAAAAATACCCAACATAACACATTATGAACACCCTCTTTGCTTCCCATCTCTCTTTCATTTGATACCCTCTCAGAACAGCCTACAGTCTACTGTCAGCCTCTGTCCAGGTGCAGAGTGCCACTGTGGTGGGTTAGAGCGTTCTGCACTGTGAATAACTCAGCTGACAGTGAGGCTCACTCTGCCCCAGTCTTCTGAGCAAAGTGGGGATTACTAACAAGATCAGAGGGCTCCCTCTGTACTCTTTAATCTGTTAATTGGCCTCAGATTCAAGCGAGTGACTTGGACTCCCAACAGTAGAAGGAACCTTTCATAACAATAGCTGCTGTGCTTGACCCTCTCCCACCATACACTGTCACTCAGAACTGAACGTGGCCTCCGGAATGCGTGGCTTCCAGTTACAGCAGGAGACCTGAGCCGTGAACCCAAACAATGTCCCCTTTCTGCACCCTTCCATTTTATGCTTCCTTTTATCGTCTCTTAATTTTTATTAGTTCTCTCCCGTGTTCTACACTGAAGGGCCCCTTGTCCTCCCATAAGGCCCTACACTCTGTATTCTGACTCTTTTCATCTCCTACTGTTACCTCCTTCCGAATGTTTTACCCCCTCCAACTTCATCACAATGCAGCTGTCCACACTGAATCTTGCTGACCATTTGACCATTCTTGTTGTTATGACTACACTCTTACTCAGAAAATCATGAAGGCTTAGTAAGTAAAATCAACGTAGATCCAGCCAATATGTCTAACATTTCTTATAATGAGATTATTTTAGTTATGTCTGGTCAGTTTGAACTGTTTTTGAGTCATTTGCCAATGACACAAATCACATTAGATACAATAAAAGGTAAAATGTCTAGAAATAGGTAGAATAATTATATAATATTCCTAGAACGATCAAATTTCATATATTGTATGAAATACAGAAATGTGAAATAAAAATATTGAGAAGCTTATTAAGATCATTTCATTTGCTATACATTATTTTGCAGGATAGAAAATTCTGATACAAAAGGTCTTCTTTGTAATGATGCCACAGAACCAGTTTTGTTCCTTTTTGATGCCCCATAAACATTTTTTATAACAAATCATTTTGTTAAAGTTCTTCCATGAGGTCCTCTTGTGATGTTTACACAGTTTTGGTGGCATCACAAATCACATTTTTGACAGTTTAGTTTCCATATATGAAATTGATCCATATATGAACTTCTGTTGGTCTGAAAAGTTAATGCTACATTTTGAAACTTCCCAAACCCATTATAAAAGTTAAAAAAGTAAAAAAGTGAGGACATTTATTCAAGACATGAGCACTTTAAAGAATCTCCATATTATGTAAAAGTGTGGCGCACAGGTCAAACTTAGCTTGGACATCTGATTTGGCCCACCAGAATGTGGCCCCTTAATCCTTTATCCAGTAAGACAACATATATATTCTTATGCTTTTATAAGTTATAGCTTTTTATTTTTTGTACAGATTTTACAGGTAGTATGTTATGCACCCCTGTGTCTGTGTGGGCTTCCTCCAGGTGCTCCGGTTTCCTCCCACAGTCCGAAGACATGCAGTCAGGCACGGACATGTTAAATTACCCCAAGGTGTGAGTGTGTGTGTGAATGTGTATGTCTGTCTGTCTGCCTGCCCTGCGATGGACTGGTGACCTCTCCAGGGTGTATCCTGCCTTCCACCCAATGGCTGCTGGGATAGGCTCCAGTTCCCCCCGCAACCCAGAAAGAGAAGTGGCTTAGAAGATGTGTATGTGTGTGTATGTTATGCACTCATAACTCGATATGAAACCTTCTTTATATGTACGCACAGTGGAAAAATCAGAAAGAAAACATACAGTGTACAAGCAAGACCAGATGAAACATTCTCATCACTAACAGTGTTTGAAAGACTTTTAGAACAGATTCTAGATGACAGCCTGACAGTTGCTGAGCTCATCAAACACTGCAGACAATAAGAATCACTCTTAGACAGCCTCTATCCACACCCACTGTGTTTGCTCAGGCCTTGAATAAATTTTCTGACATTAAGTCACTTTAAGAGCTGCTATTGCCAAACGTATGTAATTACAAAGTTACCTCAAACACGAAATCACTTCCAGATGTTAAATGAGATTTGTTGGTAATAATTATACTAAAATGCCATTGTTCATTGAGTAACTCACTAAAGAAAGGACAACAATGTCATACCCACAAGCCTGATACAGTGGAAATGAAAACATAATTATTCTGTTGGAAAATGTATTATTCTCACATCGAGACATGCAGCCAAGAAAAAGAGACCCCGTTGGCTTTGCAAATCCACTGTCCACAGCTAAACGTTGAATGGAACACACAGGGCTATATAAACGTTTATTTTTCCCGTTACAGTAGCAGCGGGATGAAAACACATTGCCACTGCTGGGTGACTCACTACTGAAGGACTTTTATTGCCCAGCCAGCAAGCATTGAATGCTTCACATTAGCCTGCATGACATATGGAAAATAAAGATATGAGTTTTTCCATAAAGCACTTTTTGGATCGCTGAAGCAGGCCGTACTGCAACAAAAGTCAGAAATATTCCACCATTAACAGTAAAATTGAAAAGTTATTCTACAATGCCTAGTCTGTAAATCTTTTAACAGTAATCTAAGATCATCTTGGGCATTGCTGTTGTCACACTAGTGCTTCTGTTTGTAAGCAAAGTCCTGCTATGGGCCAGCTCCAGAAACTTGACACGTCTAGTTCTGTCAGTTCAGGACACCACAGCAAGATAAATAGCACAGTAAAACGTCAAGATCATGAATAAACAATAATTTGATTAGCTCTGAAACACTCGGCGGAACATTCATAATGTGGTTTTGAGTGTGGTCTAATAGCATACGGACAGAGCAGTGGATACAATGAAACTGCGCTCTGCTGTTTGGGAGAGCTCTCAGGGGGAAGGCTGACAGGCCCAGCTGGTGTGGAGGTGATGGAGAGATTCTTCATTTCACCACAGATGTTACCACAGAACCTCACAGGCTGCGGATGCACTGGCACTAATCCACACACGCAGCCAAGCAAAAGCCCTTGAATAACCCTGGAGTCCTGTTTTTTATATCCTTGTTTATCTGAGCAACACCAGTGCGTGAGAGCATTTAAAGCTATAGTTTGTAAAAAAATATGTAATCAATAGAATTTTTTTCCCCCAGTGATTCAGATTTTCCAAGACATGTTTGGCACCCAAAGATTACATTCAAAGTCTATAGCTTTGCACTGGAGCAATAGGGCTAATATGGACCATTCTACTGAATTAGTTCCAGCTGTGGTCCCACTGTAATATAAATAAATATTTACATTTAAATAAAAAAAAATAGCTTGAAATATTTCATTATTGACAAGGATTATGTTCTGACCTTAAACTCATTAAGGCGTTAGTTGAGGCATTAATAGAAATAGTAATAAGCTAAATATTTACAAAAGCATCATTTATAGAGTACTTTCTACTGGGAAGTGTTTGTGCCAAACGCTAACACCTAAATATCAACTTGAGAAAATGTGAACAATAATACTTTTTGAAAAATATTTTTTCAATATTGTTTTAATAGATTTTTTAAAATGAAGTTGAAAGATAGCTTCATCATGAATCATCATTTTTGCTAAATATATATACTGTCCTGTGTTTTCATGTCACTCCTGAAACACAAAGAGTTTTAATCCATAGGTAGAGCCTTGTTTTAGCCCCACCCCTGCATTTTAGAGAAGGAGGTGAGACTGCATTCCTGTTCCTCATTTACATTTACGGCATTTGGCTGACACTCTTATCCAGAGTGACTTAGAATTTGATCATTTTTACACAGGTAAGGCCAAGGTGGTGTGCCCAAGGACCCTTATTGGTATAGTGTAGGGTGTTTGCCCAGGTGGGGATTGAACCCCAGTCTACAGCGTAGAAGGCAGAGATGTTACCCACTACACTATCCAACCATGGCCACATGGTGAGCAGTTTGATCCCATTGGTTTGAAGTAAATGTGTCAAAGTCTGTAAATCAGTGCATGACTTTAAGAACAGTCACTACCAAAACACAATTATTGGAGTGCTCTTATTTCATTGTTAAGAAAGGTTGGAAATAACAGCACACTCCTTTCCCTGTTGTTTTCTTTCAGCTGACATTTCCATAGTTCACAAATTTGTGAGGTTAAAGTGTAGGATAATGAACTTTTACACAAGTAAAATTTAACATTACTGGAAGCGAATTCATTTTCATAATCTCGCATCCTTTCCTGTTCAATTGTATTGGCTTTTTCACCAGGCAAATTTTACTCAAATTCAGTGTGACTGCAGCTTAATGTAAGAGCATACTTTGCATACTTTACTCTATTTATAATAAATCACTTATTTGAAGACTGAAACCAACAGGTTACACAAGTAGAATCAAGTGTTTTTCTGCTTGGCTGGGATGAAAATTTCTGGAGGTACTAGATATGTCACTGACTGCAGATATAAGCCATAGTTTAACTGGGTTTCATTCATTTGTTGGAAATGGAAATGTTAGTGTTGGTGTTAGTATGTTAATGCTAGCATACTATTAGAAATATTAGCATTAGTTTGAGGAAGGTTATTTTTTTTTCTCCTTTTGATGGACTTTTTGATGGTCAAATTAATGGCCTGAAGGCTTAGCTGTAATAATCACAGCTGCTGCTACTAAGAAGAAATGTTGTAATTATATACCCAGTTAGCATCATACAAACTCCATGCATAAATCATTATGCACTCGCCTTAAGCCACTTTGAGTTATTATGTAATCAAATAGACATGTTTATCTAGTTTTTGACGCTGTATGTCATTCTGTCGTCTGTAAAAAGAGGTCAAAAAGGCACACTGCATAGTAAAAACAGTAGCCCACTTGAAACCTGTATTTTGTCGGTACTTTTGAGTATTTCTGTAGATAGCAGATAATATTTCTAACATACAGTGTGAGAAATCACACAAGTATGTCTATTTGAGACTACTTAGCTCAATTTAATTTACTTAACTAAGGGTTTAATTCAACTGTGTGATGATTTAGGCATCATGCATCAAGATTACTCATGGCTATAAGCTTCCATTACTTGTTAGCTACATTAGCCTAACAGCTTAAGTGCAAAACTAAAGCAAAATCTCAGACATTGCTGATCAACTACATTTGAGAAGGGAAAAAAATGTGACCCCCCCCCCCCCATCCAAATTATAGCTTTAAACTTTGCTAAAGTTACATCTGCTGCACCTTGCTCTTTGTAAGCGAGGCAGAAGGTCATTGTTTATACAGGAATAAGAGGAGTTTGCTCCAGCATGTTGAATTATTGGAGTCAACAGGGAAAGAAGCTTTACAAGCAGCTGTGCAAACAAAAAATACAAGTTCAATGATGGCAGATTAATGAACATAGTGTGGATAATAGCGCTGCCCATAGCAGGTGTGAGGGGATCCAGAAAGCAGTGCAATTCAGAGCAGATATAGTGGACTTTCAAGTTGACTGTAACTGGTCTTGCAGTCTTGCAGTGGAATCTTTTTCAGCTTCACCACAAAGGCCTGAAACAAATTTGTCTGGATTATTGTGCAGACGACTATGAAAATACTTTTCCATTGTGTGTGTGTGTGTGTGTGTGGGACAGCTGTGTAAAACCACTTGAAAACATTTGGGTCATCGACAGCACTACAACAAACTACAAAGTAAAGCACTGTGATGGAAGTCTCTCTTTCATATCTTCTGTTAGCACTGAGTTTAGAGCTTGTTTACTTGTGTTCAGAAAGGCAGAGCAGTACAGCTGCAAAATAAGACAACTAACTTTAACACAAAAAACCTCAGAGCTGATGAGACATTGAAAAGCTATCATATGTGATCATTGCTTAAACAGACCCCTCACGGTATAGCCACATGGGGAAGAGATGAGAGCTCGTGCTGTGTAGCGCAGCCCTGTATCTGGTAATGACAGTGAGAAACCACCTAAGTAAAGGAACAGAGAGAGGAGACTGAGCAGGCTTTCTGTGTAAACAATCCAAAATATTTACGGCAGACCTCTGGGTGAACCACAGAGGTTTTCTGCACAGAGCTCTCAGAGCTTGCACAGGTGAGTTTCACAGGCCTGGGGTTAAACTCACACTGCCAAGATGACTCAATCTCCTGCAATGCTCATGAAAAGCCTTGAACCCATGTGTTGGCTGCTTTCACCAAGACAGCAGTGGTTCTGAACAGCGGAGAGACCACTCACTGACTCCAAAAAGGTCATACCAAATTTCTTTTCCAAATACGACACAGAGAAAAGATGGTGCTGTATTAACTTACTTTATTAAGGATTTAGTTTACTCAAAGGATTTTATTAGGACAACCTTTATTTGTGGTAAATTGGGTGGGACATATATCGTGTTTAATTACAGAGAGGATTTATAAACCAGCAACAGGTGAGGTAAAAGCATTATTTGAGCTGGATTAGTTTTACTATGGGAGGTTCTATGATGCAGAAGTGGAATACACCTTGGCATTACCAAGGCTCTGTATGTCATTGTTCACAAAAGAGTACATGAGTTGTTTTTCTCTGGTCATAAAACCAATTGGTGCCACTGATTCAACACAAAACCTATCATCTTCACATGAGAAGAGATCTGAAGAGATCTGGCCTATGTAGAGCAAAGCTATCAAGGCCCTGCCCCCTCCTCTCCCCTTCAAATGCCAAATATTAGCAGGAACAATTATGAACAGCTGCGAAATGATCAATTAAGCACGTTTAAACAAATCACAGTTTTTTAACTGTCATTTTACTTAGTGTAATTACATCTGCATTTATCTGCAGTTTCTTGCATTGCCTGCCTCAACAATTTACTGTAACAATGCAGTTCATCTAATCATGTCTAATCATCATGTTCCACTGTTTAGTGTTTAGAGTTGGTAAAGAAGTTGAGGCTAAATAATTCCTTGACAAATGTGGGGTCTGTTTTCTAAACAAGGACTGCAGTATAAATGGTGGAATTGATATTGCATTCATTCCATCAGTAAGTACCCACAGAAACAAACAATACAGAAAACCATTCATTAGCAATGTTTTCCTTCGGGACCAGATCCAAATACTGATCGGGTATAGGGACTTAATTTGGCTGCCAAGTACATGTGCATGTGTGCACTTCGCTTCGCCGCCGCATCTAGAACTAATTACTGGAGATTTATCATGAGTCAACAAACTACAGTCTGCAGTATGTGACGTTCTATAATAAGACATTTCCCCTTTGATGCTTAACAATACACCATGACTTACACTGCTGCATGTTCCAGACTGTCCTGCAAGAAAGTTTAAATGTGCACCACGCCTTTTTGTACAGAAGACGATTTGATTGTAAACAAATCAAAACTAGCCAACAATAAAGTGTAGCCAGAGAGTGGATGTGGACAAGCTGGGCTGTTTTAACTGATTTTGGCGCTCGCCATCCAAAAACACAACCTGCCAGCTCTCTGCTTGAGGCCTTTTATAGAGCTTATTTTATCTGCCAGAGCTGCACAAGTGGAAAAGGGTAAAGAAGGGCTGAGTAAAGGAGAGGATAAGACAGTTTTTATGTTTCTGACAGACAAAAAAAAAGAAAAGGAGAAAAGGGAAAAGAGGGCAAACGTGGCTTCTTTTCCTGCTGCATTCTTTCCTTCATCAGGAATTCGCTGAGGTTTTGGCAGGCGGCTTTTATTACTGGCTCTTTTTCCTCCTCACTTGGGAAGGACAAGAGAGTCTGTTTGGTCCCTGCAAGGCTTGGAGCAGCATGCTGGAGAGCGTGCGCTTAAAAGCAATCCACAGGCTGAAAGCAACCACGACAAACTCAAACCTCCTTTAATGCCATAAATACCAGCAATCAAACTGAGACTAAGCACACTCTTACTTTTGCTACTTGTAAAAAAAAAAACTGTAAGCCACTTACTGCACAGTATACAAAGCATGCGGGCTCCATTAAAACAATAGAACACTGTTTTAGAGTCCTTAGACAAGCCACATGATGGTATTAGCACTAGCAGTAGCCATCTGTGGAAAACAGCTGATAGTATTTGCAGTATTGGGATAGTAACTCAAAATAGGAATCCTTTACACATTATTAATTACTTCTTTTAAACTGTAGTAGGGTTACTGTACTTATTACTTTATAATAAAAATAATTTTATTAATCCCTAAAACCCATACACCTCTGCAGGGGTGCAAATTTGGTCTGACAGGTGGGAGAGAACCAACATCAAGAGATTTTAGCTTACATACAGCAGTTCAACTGTTAAAAAAAAAAAAAAGCAAATTTCACCTACGACTAGAGTTATGTGATTGATATCTCATGCTTTACATGTAACTACTGTATTAAAACACATAAAACATTATTAACAGGAATGTCATATCTATTCAGTACAGAGATTACATTTTATTTCTGATTGCAATGATGGTGTTTTTCTTACCTTTGTGCCTCAATTTTTAGAGGGCTAAGAAATAAAACACAAAAATGTTGGTTTATAGCAGGAAACACTATAAAACTCACAGCCTATATCACGGGTATCCATAAATGGCTAGTTAGCTAGGTTAGTTAGTTAATGTCAAACTTTGTTTTTATTCATTTGTTTAATTGTAATGTACCTTATCAACTCCAGCCATTTCCGTTTGTCTTTCTTACTGCAAGGAAAGCAATAAAATGACAATTAAAGGAAACACTATGCATGTTGAAAAGAGCATGGTCTCAGTCAAACAGCTATTTCAAAAATATAGATATTTACAAAGACAATGTGATCTATTTAAACCTAAGGCATTATTTGTGACAGCAATTGTAACTGTGCAACCTCCAAAAGAAGAGGCACCGAGATTTACGTACGGCAAAGTTGGCGCTATGGGCGTGGGTGTGGATACGAGGAGGCGAGACTCCAAGTTCAAGTGCACACGTGATTATTTTATTACACACAAAAACAAAAGAAAAACTGAATCAAACAGAAATAAAACGAAAGATAAACTTGAGGCTTCGCTGCAAGGCTAATCCTCATCACACAGGTTATTCCCTAGCTGTTACAAGCAGCTAACAGCATCACACCGGGATTACACCACTCCTCCCACAGGTAGCTGAGAAGAAAGCTGAAAGAACACTGAGCGTTCTTATCGTTGAAGCCCCGCCCCGACTAAACTAATAACTTGCCCGGAGGGACGATGTCCCAGGGCTCTAATTTACATACACACACAAACATATATACACACCCATCTACACAGCTACTGACTAGTCGTGACTAATATATACATATTACTGGTAAGTATTCATTAATTAACTAATTAATTCCTTTGCAGGTTTTCCCCCTTTAGAACACTGAGGCCCCTCTCCCTCCCTGAAGGTGGATCCGCCCAACAGGGACAAGAAGCCTTGATCCCCTTTACCTCCCATTTGCCCTCATCCCCTTCTACACAGGACATCAAGGTAGGTACATACAACCTTACACAGATATTCCTATTGTTCCTATTAATCTCAGTGATGGGCATACACTGCAACATCACAGCAATAAACTAAATATGTACAAAATCATCATTTATAGGGTACTGAGACTTGTCCCAAAACTGAGCCCTTTATGAAAATACTTTTACATTTTTAAAGAAAAAATGCTGTACAATATTTTCATATCACCACTGAAACATATAGTTGTAGTCCATAGGTGAAGCCTTATTTTAGCCACACCCCTGCATTTTTAGAGCAGTCCCAAAGTCCTTGGTCGCTACCAAAACACTATTTTCTGCAATTAAGTTTCAGTGAAAAATATTACATTTTTATTTGTACAGTTCTTCAAAGCTGTGTTTGCTGGTCATGTACTGACTAGCATTTTTGAGTTGTGCTCAAAATTAGCTAAAATTTTCACTACTGTAAACAAAAGATGTGGTAAAGTTTCAGTAGTTTTATGATTGTTTTGGTAGTGACGAATTGGAATGTTCAGTCATTAATTTCCATCCATCCATCCTCCACTGCCTATCCAAGTCTTGGTCATGGGGGCAGCAGCCTAAGCAAAGAGGCCCAGGCCTCCCTCTCCTCTGCCACCCCCTCCAGCTCTTCCGGAGGGATGCCGAGGAGTTCCCAAGACAGTCGAGAGATATAATCCCTCCAATGTGTCCTGGGTCTTCCCTGGGGTCTCTTCCCCATCTGACATGTCTGGAACACCTCCCTAGATAGGCGTCCAGAGGCCATCCTTACCAGATGCCCGAACCACCTCAACTGGCTTCTCTCAACGTGGAGGACCAGCGGCTCTACTCCGAGCCTCTCCCGAATCGCCAAGCTTCTCACCTTATCTCTAAGGGAGAGCCCAGCAACCCTGCGGAGAAAGCTCATTTCGGCCGCTTGTGTCCAATCTCGTTCTTTCAGTCACTACCCAAAGGTTGTGACCATAGGTGAGAGTCGGAACGTAGATTGACCGGTAAATTGACAGCTTCGCCATCTGGCTCAGCTCTCTCTTCAACATGATGGACTGGTTTAGGGTCTGCATTACTGCAGACGCCGCGCCAATCCGCCTGTCAACCTCTCGCTCCATCCTTCCTTCACTCATGAACAAAATCATAAGATATTTAAACTCCTCCACTTGGGGCAAGAATTCACTTCTGACCTGGACAGAGCATTCCACCCTTTTCCGACTGAGGATCATGGTCTCAGATTTAGAGGTGCTGATTTTCATCCCAGCCGCTTATTCATCCCAGCCGCTTATCCCAGTATTCCTTCCACCATCCAACGATGTCCCCAGTTGAATTCAGCAGCCCCCGCAGACCCACAGTATACAGTGTTGGTCAGGAACCGCTTTCCTCTCCTGAGGCGCATGTCGGATTGCCAGAACCTTCTCGGTGCCTGTCGATAGTCTTTCTCCATGGCCTCACTAAGCTCCTCCCACACCTGAGTTTTTGCCTCAGCAACCGCCGAAGCCGCGACCCGCTTGGCCCTTTGGTACCCATCTTTTTCCTCCAGAGTCCCACAAGCCAACCAGGCCCAATAGGACTCTTTCTTCAGCTTGATGGCTTCCTTTACCCGAGGTGTCCACCAACGAGTTCGGGGATTGCCGCCACGACAGGCACCTATGACTTTGCGGCCACAGCTCCGATCGGCTGCATCGACAATGGAGGCACGGAAAAGGGCCCACTCAGACTCTATGTTACCAGCCTCCCTCTGTATGCGGTCGAAGCTTTGTCGGATGTGGGAGTTGAAGATATTTCTGGTAGGTTCCTCTGCTAGACGTTCCCAACAAACCCTCACAACTCGTTTGGGTCTGCCAGGTCTGTCCGGTATTTTCCCCCGCCATCACATTCAACTCACCACTAGGTGGTGATCGGATGACAGCTCCACTCCTCTCTTCACCCAGGTGTCCAAAACACACGGTTGCAAATCCGATGACACAACTACGAAGTCGGGGAGCTATGAGTAAGCCCACTCCTGCCTGACGCCTCTCACCCTGGACAACCCCAGAATGGAATAAGGTCCAACCCCTCTCTAGAGAGTCTGTTCCAGAGCCCCTGCCATGTGTTGAGGTGAGCCCAACTATATCTAGTTGGTATCTCTCAGCCTCATACACTAGCTCAGGCTCTTTCCCTGCCAGAGAGGTAACGTTCCATGTTCCAAGAGCCAGTTTCAGTAGCCAAGGATCGGAACGCCAAAGCCCCCGCCTTCAGCCGCTACCCGATCCACAATGCACCGGTCCCCCATAAGTGCCTCTCCCATGGGTGGTGGGTCCGTGGGAGAGTGGTCCCATGTAGCTCTTTCGGGCTGAGCCCGGCCAGGACCCATGGGTAAAGGCCCGGCCACCAGGCGCTCACTGAGGAACCCCTCCCCCAGGCCTGGCTCCAGGGTAAGGCCCCAGTAACCGTAATCCGGGCGAGGGAAGCTGGGTCCTAATGTTGTTGTTCATGTGAGGTTTTTGGTTCACCCTTCATCTGGCCAATCACCTAGGACCTGTTTGCCTTGGGAGACCCTACCAGGAGCTTTCGCCACTGACAACATAGCTCATGGGATCATGTAGGCACGCAAACCTCTCCACCACGGTAAGGTGGTGATCCAAGGAGAGGTCATTAATTTCAATAAGTGCAAAATGATTTTAGTCTAAAGTCCAAGTCAGTTAAAAGTCATAGTTGTGTTTTCAACTCAGACTTTGCACCAATTTAGTAGAACAATCCACATGCAAGATAATATGTTTTAAATGCCTGATGTGTAATTAGCATTACTCTAATAGGGATAATGTGATAACAGGAATTTAAACTGTAATGTGTTTTACTGCTTCATTATAGGAAAAAGTAGTCCTGCTGCTTTAAAGTGTTACTTTGTACTTTGTTACCCCCAAAACTGGTAATTAGACAATTATTGTTCATGCTTGCACTATTATTTGTTGACAGTACTTGTACTGACAAGCATTTAATCTTCTGCTGACTTGGAGAAATATATGAATGCAGTCTACTAGGAAAGGGTGAGGTACAAGACTTTGAAGTTGAGCTTATAAAAAGCCACACATGACAACTGCTTAATTGCAGCCTTATCTGGATGGGTGCTATCCATCGTGCACCACTCCTCCAGGGTATTAGCACCAGCAAGGTCGTACTCAGTGCAGAAACATTGCCAATGCCTGCCTGTATATGAAGAGATCTAAGCATGACCTGAAATATCCACTGTTGAGCCAAAGAAAACAGAGTGGAGAAAACATCATCCCCATCCCTGCCAGCAGGAATCTATTTGAGAGAAGCTTAGAAAAACAGAGTGAACACTCTGTAAAAGAGTGGATTTTGACAGCGGGCCTAAACTAGCACCAAAAAACCAACACTCCATACATATCTTAATCTGCGCTGGGCAGTCAGTGTCTGACATCAGTCCCACATACCATTCACCACACTGGGAACAGAGCAGGGTCGTTATGAAACAGCTACACTTGAGTGACAGATTTTAAGTGTGCTTTAGACATCAGCTGACCTGAACTGTGTCATGAGTCATGAGAGAGAGGTGAAGTGAAATTACATCTACATGGCCTTTTAGTTCATCACCTCCATTGGCCTCTTTGACTGCTTTGATTTTTTGGCTTTTTTCACAATACAAAGCATGATCACACTCCCTAAGAGTGAACTGTGTCACTCCTTCAACATTAAAGAATGCATTCAGTGTATGTCTGAAAGTTTGTAGACACCTGCTCATCCAAAGCATCTTCTGACATCAAGGGTATTAGAAGAGACTTAAAAAAAATCTGCATATTTTAGTCATTTGGATGTAAACAGAGTAATTCAGTCATTCATTTAATATGTAATGTTGATAATAAGATTTAGAAAAAAAAGTCTTATCTGGGGATTATTTTGCTTTACATTCCCTAGCCTGTACCTCTCTGCCATTAATGTATTTTTTAAGTGTTTAGGACAAAGGTTTTTTTTTATAAAGCTGTCACAAACCAATGCATCAGGCATCAGGCAGTGTATTTTTTATTAATTAATGTGGTAACTTTCTGTGATGGAGCTTTTAGTCTGGTTCCTATTACCACAACTGTTAACACTCTGTATGTTTCTCTATGATGGAGCACCTCACATCAAATTACTCTGAATAACATTGTTCATATCCTATCCTCTGTGAATTAACATAATAAATGTTGACCTATGGTCTTGCTAATTGCTGGAAAGAAGGAGGGGTGATGTCCTGAGGATTCTGAAACCTCAGTCATGCTAGTGTTAGTAATGCAGAATTCTCCAGAATTCAATCCTGGTGGCTTTATACCCCTCTAGCCAATATTTAGTATTGGGCAAGGTGACCTTTGATCTAATAGCAGTGCTTTTCTATTCAGAATTCACTCATTAGACGGGGGCTTAAGATTCTTTTGGGCATACAATGTAGCAAGGACTGCCACAATTTACTGATTAAAAATGATTGACTGAGCTGAAAAATAATTAAAAAGTTTTCTTTTTCAATGAATCAGCAGTGATCAGTTGCAAATAAGACTCATAATGTGTGCAGGTCATATCAGTACCAAGCATCTTCATTTGAGCACAACTGCCTTTTACATTGTTTGAACTTTTCTTAATGAATGCACAAATGGAATATCTCCTGTAATCTTACCATTTGGAGATACATGGCTCTGTTAGACCACTGACAAAAACATATACATGTACGCTTTGTTATTGATGAGTTTAATCCATTTGTATTGTTTGGCGTTTTAATAAAAAACTCAGATTACGCAATAAATTGTCATCAAAAATTGTTACTATAAGTGGCAGTTCTACACATAGACCTTCCAGATGATTTTATTGTCTGGACAACTACCCACTCAAATTCGCTCCATTCGCTCCACAACATCTGTAAATGTATTTACCTTCATATGTCTCACTCCAAACACTTCTCAAGCATGGTTCCTTATTGGTGGAACAAGCTGCCTCTATTCATCTTACAACTTTTAAGAAACTTCTCCTATTGACATAGAATCATCTGATCCTATTTGACTTGTACTTGAAAACATAAACATTATAGCTTACAGTGCACAATATTGTGATTTCTCTTATAAGTCATAAACATGTCCACTACTGAGATTATTCAGATCAATCATCCATCTAAAGACTTCAGCAATGCTGAGATTTTTAACTGATCATAACATTAATTTATCAGTTTACTCAAGCTTCAAACATACTAGAAACATCCATGCTATGATTATGATTAATGATGTTATGATTATCACCATTATTAAAGAAATAAGAAGATATTTTCCATTACCATTCTTTTCAAACTCTCAATATATTCAAAATTGTTTCAAATCTATATACAGCATTTTGGAATGGCACTCTTTGCCACATGTGCTTACTCTATGAGATGTTTACTTGTCTCTCTTATATTCCGCAATGCTCTTCCCAAAAGAAAAACATGTAGTTATGTAGGATTTGCAGTTGGCTCTTAGTTGTACACTGGATGATGATGATGTGTTTTAATACAAACATCTGCAATTGAATAAATGTTGTATAACGTTATGTAACTAAACTGCAATGCAATCGGGCTACTCATTTGAGAATAGAGGATCATGGATCAACTGCAAGTCTGTCATTTTCTCCTCAAATAAATTCATTATAAAGAGAGATGTGATGTGGCATGCATTGTCTTCTTGCTTCCCACAAGATAATTGTAGAGTCCAAGCAGCAGTGCAGGACTTATAACAGCTGGACCTGTTGTGATGAGTTGTGTAACTAGGATCTCTGTGCAAAGAAGCTAATCAGACTGCCATCAAAAATGACTTGAAATTAATTTAAAAAAACACTCTCTAGGCACCTGCTAACATCAAACTTTAACCTCAAACTTTACATTAGACAACTTATTCAAGATTTTAAATGATAAATAATCAATATATCTTTGAAATTTGAAAATGTTTAGCATGGATGACGGGTGATGAATAAGAGAGTGACAGACAATAGAGTAGACATCAGGGCTGTCTGTAAAATGTGGATGAAAACTATTGATGGGATCCTTCTGTGAGCCATAAGAGTACAATTAAGGGGCCCAATAAAGATTTAGCAGCCTGTTCACCATGGGTCCCTATGTGCCATGGTTGCGATTACACCTCCCATCCCCCACCTGCTCAGTAGTTACACCACTGATTGATATTACTGCACATATTATGGTTCCTAAAAATAGCTTCATCATGACTGTGCTTCTGGCATGAGCAACCTGAAGCTGTTGCCCTTTTAGAGGCCATATGTGTTTCTCACTGCAGACAAACAACGCATCCATCCGACAAGCCACACATAAACTGGTGAGATTACATGATGCAAAGATGTGCTACAAAAGCCTAACACTGTCTTTGTGGTTTTCTGATGGGCTTTAAAGTCTCAAGTTCACATCTGGTCAGCTCATAGAGGGTGTACAGAGTCGATGATCTGTCACACTGCTCTTTAATTACAAAAACGAGGAAGACTCCCCTTTCAGCAATTGGAAGCAATGGAGAAAGACTGGGCTGCAGCTGCTTGTCCTCTCATTCAACCTCTAGCCCACTATTTTGTTTTGGCTGAGCTGAAAATCCTCCCTCTCAAGAGGGAGATAGTCTTCCTAATACGTTGGCCGAGCACAGCCTGATAGACGGCCCTCCGCATGCATTTCCGCAACTGACTATCAAAACGTACAGGGAACAGGAGCTGGAGAAAGTCTTTGCAGAAAAGATCCCCAACTTCTCCCAGACAGCATCGGTTCATCCTCCTACACCTTAACGATGAGTAACGAGGAGGAATAAATCATCTCCTTAGGCTCGGCAACTGAGGACCACAGCCAAGACCGCGTCAAAAACTGTGATAAAGCTCCGGAGCTGCTAGGCCTGTCCAGCTCTGAGGCTGTTTTTCTTCGGGTAAAGCTGAAAATCAGAACCAGCTGCCATTGTGCAATACGTACTAAATGACCCACAACAATGGCCTCAGGGTGGTTGGCTTAACCTGGCTAGATTGTAAACCCCTGAACATGAAGGTACCATCTTAGCTGAGGGCTGCCCAAGTCCATCATGCCTGAAGGTGTCGCAGATTTATGGGCATAGTTTGGCAGGGCGTTGAGTAAAGTGTGTGCTTAAACCTGTCAAACCAAACCGCTCCTTCAAAAGTGTTGGAGCGTGGAGGTTAAACTTCTGCCCACCTGGACTTCCTCATGGTTAGCACTGGGTCTGACCTACACACAAAGAAAGCTGGTGTGCTATCCTGCTTCAGTGCCTAGAACAACAGTGGAAAACTGTGCCTGACTCTCCAAGAGATTTATACTTTACAAAAGCATAATGTGATGTGAGCTTGCATTTTAGCATTTTCTCTTAGGATGGTTTATAACAAGGTAGAGTGCAGTTGTTTTCTTTACATTACAAGTGTCAAGTGCCGTATTCATACATGCATGATATCTGCATTTTTCATTTTTCAACTACGTATCTCCACTACAAACTTACAGGCAAAAGTTGACTTTGGGGTATAATTCTTTCCTTCTTTTGGTTTCGATAGATCCTTGTGCGACTTAACCAATATTATATACATATATATATATATATATATATATGTGTGTGTGTGTGTGTGTGTGGGTGTGTGTGTGTGTGCGTTCACACATTCATACATTTTGACTCTTGATAATAGAAACACATATAGAAACATAGTTGTGTCTGTGGCTATAGTGGAGCACGAATAAATACACTAATGGCCTAAAGCACCAGCATGAAGCCTTTTCACAGACGGACTAATAACAGGAAGTCAGAGTTTATCAAAATGTCTCCTTGTGTCATGATTGTTGGTCAAGGGCTTCATTAAAGATGTTTTTCAGGTTCAGTACAGACTGAACTTTTGACCCTGGTCAGATGCAGTATACTTTAAACAAATAAGTGAAAAGAGCAAACAGTCCCATTTCTGACAACACACAGTTGTTCAGCTCAAGGAACTGAACCACATGACATCATTGACTTATCAGTAGGAGACATAAAATAATAGTATTAGCATTTAGAATGTTAAGTCTATTTGTGGGCTAAAAGTCAATACATGTCAAATTTGACATGCCTCCTGTAGTGCCACCATTGAGACTGATCAGGCTCATCTGATCGGTGCCTTAGTAGCAGGGAAGAGTACTATCTATTGACAAAGTTTCATGTCTGTATAACTTATGTGTTGGTCTGCACAATTTCATTTAGAAAAGAAAAATATTTTTTATCTTAGCGAAAACAATAGGCATCCAGCTAATTCAATGCTTGGACCCCTAAAAATCACATGATTTTCAGTTTCAGTTTTTGTGCAGTAAGAAACAAAAACTCTGTTACAAGTTCACCTGGTCTACACTGGTCAAAGAATGCAGGACCACTGAACACATGCAATTAACAAGTGCATCAGGTCAGGAAAGAGCAAGTGGAAAAATACAGAGCATTTGGAGCCTAAAGAAGAGCAGGTGTGTGGAGACCTGACGTTAACACGGATTTATTGCAGCTTCTCATCTTTGCACAGGCACAACACAACGGCTTCCTCTGCGGTTTTAATAGGAGCTACCACCTGTGCAGGAACATTGAACACCTGTCTAAGGTTGCACACATAGCTTCAGGGGTGATATTAAGAATGAATGCATTTTCTACAGCTCCAAAGGGAGGAGGATTTTGATATTCTTGTACTTTTCAAACCTTTCACCACATACAGGGCATCCATGCCACTCTGAGATACAAGCTGGAAGGCAAAACATTAAAAGGTAATTTGTTTCAGCAACGATGAACCTTCTCTCACATTCTTTGAGCAGGGGGATTCTTGACTGTTCTGTCAGCAAAGGATTAGGCAAACTCATTCATGACACCACTGCAGTTAAGCCCAGTCTGGACGTGTTTCACAGCACCACACAGCAGAACGCTCAGACATAGAATGACAGCAGATGTGTGAAGGGATTCATAAAGCTCTGCCTGAACAATGGAGTAAGTGAGGGACATGCATCCCCCACTTTTAGTGGGGGAAGCTAACATAATTCTTATATTTTTCATGTAATGTTATCAAAGTCCTCTAAGTCCTCTTTTCACCAACTATTTCTTGTAGAATTCTTCAAGTTCTGCAATAATCTTGGGTTGCATGCACAGCATGTTTAAAGGTGCAGAATATGAGATTTAGGGATATCCATTTGCAGAAATGGAACATAGTATACAAAACCATGTTTTAATGTTGTATAATCACATGTAACTTCAAATCATTGTGTTTCTGGTAGTTTAGAGCAGGCTTGTCAAACTGAATATGATCAAATCTGTAGCTATCATACAAATATCTGATTATATTGTTGTGTTATATACACTCTGTGCTGTAACATAATAAAATCTGCTAAAACATTAAATTTGGACTTTTTCGCAGAACATAAGTATAGGGTTAGGGTTAGTTTATTCTGCCAAACTAAAATGTCACTGCAGAAGAGTGACTGTGGGAAAATAGATGCACACTTGCCTCAGTGAAAATAAACCAGAAGAGCAGGGGGGCAGAAGCAGCTCCAAGAAACAATCTAAAAGCAGCTGCATAACACATACCGAGGGAATGAGTATGCTGGATATTAACTGGAAGACGCTGATTGTGATGACAGACACTTTCATTAATATCAGCTGGTTTCTTTTTTCTAAATAAGCGTGTCCTTTTAAGAGCCGCCCATGTGCCATATGAAACACAGAGACGTCTACATCTGAGCCAAAGACACAAAGGCTGAGGCACTTTCAGAATCAGCTCTGAAATCCTCATGTATCATCCTCAGTCTAGTGTGTGGCACTCCCCCCTCGCTCTCTGAACTGTTAAAACCCTTTTGATTCGAGAGCTTGAAGGACTTCTTTTCTTCATCTCCTCCATCTCTTTATTCATCCTCCAAATCGTGAGTTTCCTGTTTAGCTGGAAGAGCAGGCATGGAGCATCCCGTGAGGCCACATTAAACCTCAGTGAGGCCAGTGTGCGCTCAACACCTTCTAATCCTTCAGCACTCTCTCTAATGAGTGACCTGGCTGCTATGTGAGGGACCCCGGGCTGTGTTAAGCAGGCCAAGCTGCAAGTCTCATTAGCACAAAAGGGCCATTTCTGCACCCATTTGGGACATCAGTAATTTTATTAATACATTGCCTGTTTGGTGAACCACTGATTGGATAATGTTGTTTTGGACGTGGACCTCACACATCTTGCAGTATATATTAAGAAGGGAAGTAACAATACAATGTATCTTACAGAACTGTATTGCATTACTGTATTACTGTATCATATTGTATCATAGCGTATTGTACAGTATTGTCATATTAGCATGCTAGATATGCTAATTTGGGGCCAACATATTAGTTTGCAGGTAGAGCTTTAGATCAAGGCACCGCTTTTGTTTCAAATATTGTACTTTTACAATGTTTAATGCTCTCAGAAACTGAAAGCGGAATAATGTAAGGCACATTCTAATATTGCTGTAGTCAAGACCATTGGCGGCGAGTCCGAGAGTAAGACCTTCTAGCAGTGAGAGTCAAGACTAAGACTGTAGTGGTGAAGCCCAAGTCAAGGCCGAGACCAGTAGTGGCAAGAGCAAGAAAAGACTAGAAACATTAATGTTTTAGAATATAATAATATTAAGAAATGGGGCTAAACATAATATATGTTAATGTACACTGCTCAAAAAAATTAAGGGAACACTCAAATAACACATCCTAGATCTGAATGAATGAAATATTCTCAATGAATACTTTGTTCTGTACAAAGTTGAATGTGCTGACAACAAAATCACACAAAAATCATCAATGGAAATCAAATGTATTAACCAATGGAGGCCTGGATTTGGAGTCACACACAAAATTAAAGTGGAAAACACACTACAGGCTGATCCAACTTTGATGTAATGTCCTTAAAACAAGTCAAAATGAGGCTCAGTATTGTGTGTGGCCTCCACATGCCTTTATCAAATCAAATCAAATCAAATTTATTTGTATGGCGCTTTTTACAACGGATGTTGTCACAAAGCAGCTTTACAGGATTTCAGAAAAGACAAAGTTTCCACAGGACTGAAAGAATGTACAGAATGTACAGAAACCCCCCAGTGGGCAAGCCAGGGGCAACAGTGGCAAGGAAAAACTCCCTCAGAACTGAGGAAGAAACCTTGGGAGGAACCAGGCTCACCAGGGGGGACCCATCCTCCTCTGGTCAAACTACCTACAAGTGATTATACTACTAATATTAACAGCAGTAATATTGATATTAGGAATATCTAGGAGTCTATGAGAACATCAGGGTAGGGTGGGCAGCTCATCCAAGGTGGTTGGTGGTAGGCGTGGGCAGCTGGTCTGAAGTGGGTAGCAGGGGGGCTTGGCAGTCAGTCGTCCTTCAGTGTCCAGCCGGACATGTGGGCAGTTGTATACTCGGAAAAAAAGCAGGTAAATGGGATTAGTTTTGTTCTATCCGTTTGTATATAAACAGGGAATGTAAACATTTACAGAGTGTGGCTAACGACTCCGGCAGATCTGACTATGACAGCTTAACTAAAAGGAGAGAACCGGAAGGACACACAGACACGGCAGCACTCTGAAACAGTTTGGCATCCCTCCGCTCCACCGTCCACAAACTTGAGTGACCGCGTGCGAGCAGCGGGACGACAGCACCAGCGTCTCAGTTTACTATAATTCCCTGTGTCCATGGACCCCTGGATCTGCTGCCTTTATCTAGGGGGGAACATTACCTACCAAAAGCTAAACTGAACAAGTGTGTTTTCAGCCTAGTCTTAAAGATTGAGACTGTGTCTGAGTCCCGAACAGTTTCTGGAAGATCATTCCAGAGTTTGGGGGCTTTATAAGAAAAAGCTCTTCCCCCAGCTGAAACCTTCTGAATTCTAGGAACTATTAATAAGCCAGCGCTCTGGGATCTGAGTGGTCGTGATGGCTCATAATGAGAAATAAGGTCTTGCAGGTATTCAGGAGCAAGACCATGTAGGGCTTTATAAGTCAGTAAAAGGATTTTATAATCAATACGGAATTTAATAGGTAGCCAATGAAGTGATGATAGCACTGGACTAATATGCTCAAATTTTCTAGTTTTAGTGAGGACCCTAGCTGCGGCGTTTTGGACTAGTTGGAGTTTGTTTAAATTCCTGCTCGTGCATCCTGACAGTAGCGCGTTACAGTAGTCTAGCCTAGAAGTAATAAAGGCATGTACTAGTGTTTCTGCATCACGCAGGGACAGGGCATTTCTGATCTTGGCGATGTTGCGAAGATGTAGAAAAGCTGTCCTAGTGATGCTGCCTATGTGTTGATCGAATGATAAATCTGAATCTATTATAACGCCGAGATTTTTTGCTGCTGAGCCAGGTGTGGCTGGAAAGTAGGCGAGATTTAAGATTAAATCTGGTGATTTACTTCTTGCTAATTTTGGACCCAGAAGGAGAACCTCCGTTTTGTTACTGTTTAATAGGAGGAAGTTGCGTGACATCCAGCCTTTCACGTCTTTTACACAGTCCTCCATATTCTTTAACCTGTGTTGGTCATCAGGCTTGGCTGATATGTACAGTTGAGTATCGCCTGCATAACAATGAAAGTTTACGCCATGATTACTTATAACTGTGCCTAACGGTAACATGTATAGTGTAAATAGTAATGGTCCTAATATAGACCCCTGCGGAATTCCAAATCTCACTTTTGAATAATTGGAAGATAAATTGTTTACCCTAACGAATTGATAACGTTCTGATAGGTAAGATCTGAACCATGATAGGGCCGTCCCTGTGACTCCAACCATGTTTTCTAACCTTTCTAGGAGAATATTGTGGTCTATTGTATCGAAAGCCGCGCTGAGGTCAAGTAGCACTAAGAGAGATATGTAACCTTGATCAGAGGCAAGAAGAAGATCATTAGTTATCTTAACTAGAGCCGTCTCAGTTCTATGGTGTGGCCTGAATCCAGACTGGAATTTTTCATATATATGGTTCTTGTGTAGATATGAACTAAGTTGTTGGGCCACAGCTTTTTCTAAGATCTTAGATATAAACGGTAAGTTAGAAATAGGCCTGTAATTGGACAAAACGGCGACATCAAGATTTGGTTTCTTGATCAGGGGTTTGATAACTGCTAGTTTAAAAGCTTTGGGTACATGGCCCAGACTAAGGGATGAGTTTACAATAGTTGAGAAAGGGTTTATAATAACTGGCAGTTCTTCTTTGAGTAATTTTGATGGAATTGCATCGAGTGTGCAGGTTGTGCAATTTGCAGAAGAGATAATCTTCTCTAGCTCTAGCTGTGGGAGGGGGTGAAAGGTTTCCAGACTCTTTTCTACAGCTGTGTTTTGTTCTATATCAGCCAAGTCAGATGGCAGCAAAGCTGGATTTGAATTTGATACTGTGGGTTGAATTTGATGTCTAACATTATCAATTTTATTATTAAAGAAGTCCATAAAAACTTCACTGGTGAGAGTTGCTGGGATTTCTGGTTCATTACCTGCCTGATTTTGTGTGATTTGGGAAATCACATTAAACAGAACTCTAGGATTATACTTATTATTCTCGATCAGCAAGGCCAGATATGCTGAGCGAGCTTCAGTGAGAGCATTTCTATACTCTATAAGGCTGTCCTTCCAGGCAGTGTGGAACACTTCTAGTTTGGTATGACGCCATTTCCGCTCTAATTTCCGAGCTGTTTGTTTTAAGGTCCGGGTTTTATCGTTGTACCACGGGGCGAACTTTTTCTGCCTTATTCTTTTTATTTTAAGTGGGGCCACATTTTCTAAGGTGGATCGTAAGGTATTTTCTAAATAATCGGTTAGTAAATCTAGTTCAATTGGATCTGATGGAGTGGAGACTGGGGTTGATAACTCTGGGAGATTTTCTATAAATTGTAGGGCGGTAGATGGTTTTATTGTGCGCTTTGTTGAATAACGAGGGGACGTATATATATTATGGCTAAATCGTAGCTCATATGAAATTAAGTAATGGTCGGAGATCGCTGTGGTTTGCGGTAAGATATTAAGCTTGTCTATGTTAAGACCTCGTGTCAAAACTAAATCTAACGTATGACTACAGTAGTGTGTCGGCCCTGTTACATTTTGGGTAAAACCAACAGAGTCTAGGATTGAGGTAAATGCCCTTTTTAATGGGTCAAAGTGAATATTAAAATCTCCTACAATTATTACTTTATCATTACACACAGCCAGGTTTGCAGCGAAGTCACTAAATTCTTTTATAAATTCAGAGTATGACCCTGGTGGTCTGTAAATGTTAAATAATGAAAACGCCTTCTTTTTTGTGACCGGATTTGTGACGTGAATAGAGAGGACCTCAAAGGAAGTAAAAGTGTCGCATTGTTTCTGACTAATATCGAGAGTATTTTGGTATATTACACAGACTCCACCTCCCTTGCCTGTTAGTCTTGGCCTATGTGCATAATTATAGCCTACAGGCGTGGCTTCATTTAAAGCTAAATATTCATCTGGTCTAACCCACGTTTCAGTAAGACGTTTATGACCTCCCTATAACGCCTGGGCTTGCTCCTGATGAGGTGGCGGATGGTCTCCTGAGGCATCTCCTGCCAGACCTGGACTAAAGCATCCGCCAACTCCTGGACAGCCTGTGGTGCAATGTGGCGTTGGTGGATGGAGCGAGACATGATGTCCCAGATGTGCTCAATCAGATTCAGGTCTGGGGAACGGGCGAGCCAGTCCATAGCTTCAATGCCTTCATCTTGCAGGAACTGCTGACACACTCCAGCCACATGAGGTCTAGCATTGTCCTGCATTAGGAGGAACCCAGGGCACCAGCATATGGTCTCACAAGGGGTCTGAGGATCTCATCTCGGTACCTAATGGCAGTCAGGCTACCTCTGGCGAGCACATGGAGGGCTGTGCCCTCCAAAGAAATGCCACCCCACACCATTACTGACCCACTGCCAAAACGGTCATGCTGAAGGATGTTGCAGGTAGTAGATCGCTCTCCACGGTGTCTCCAGACTCTGTCACGTCTGTCACATGTGCTCAGTGTGAACCTGCTTTCATCTGTGAAGAGCACAGGAAGCCAGTGGCGAATTTGCCAATCCTGGTGTTCTCTGGCAAATGCCAAGCATCCTGCACGGTGTTGGGCTGTGAGCAGAACCCCCATCTGTGGACGTCGGGCCCTCATACCATCCTCATGGAGTTGGTTTCTAATTTCATTTGTGGCCTGCTGGAGGTTATTTTGCAGGGCTCTAGCAGTGCTCCTCCTGTTCCTCCTTGCACAAAGGCGGAGGTAGCGGTCCTGCTGCTTGGTTGTTGCCCTCCTACGGCCTCCTCCACGTCTCCTGGTGTACTGGCCTGTTTCCTGGTAGCACCTCCAGCCTCTGGACACTACGCTGACAGACACAGCAAACCTTCTTGCCACAGCTCGCATTGATGTGCCATCCTGGATGAGCGGCACTACCTGAGCTACTTGCGTGGGTTGTAGAGTGTAGTGACCCATTCCATGAAGCACATGAAATTTGGAGGTCTGCAGTGATTGACTTTGCAGAAAGTTGGTGACGTCTGTGCGCTATGCGCCTCAGCATCTGCTGACCCCGTCTGTCAGTGGACTGTGGAATATTTAGTAGCAAAGAAATTTCATGACTGGACGTGTTGCACAGGTGGCATCCTATCACAGTACCATGCTGGAATTCACTGAGCTCCTGTGAGTGACCCATTCTTTCACAAATCTTTGTAGAAGCCATCTGTAGGCTTAAGTGCTTGTTTTTATAAACCTGTGGCCATGGAAGTGATTGAAACACCTGAATTCAATGATTTGGATGGATGAGTGAATACTTTTGGCAATATAGTGTACATGATCAAATAATGTATAGCCTAAAAATGTTATATTATAGTCTTTGTCCAACTTTGCATTGAAACTTTTCGAAAGAAATGATGGTGAGATTCTTCTCTGCTCTTTCTTCTCTAAAATCTATTTAGAATCACCACCTAACAGCAACTGAATATAAACCAAACAGCATACATCTATTTTTACTATTAAAAGGGAACAAAGTAATAACAATGTTCTGATCTGCCCTCGAGGGATATTAGAATTTTGGAATCAAAGAACTTAAACAAAAAATATACAGTTAAGCCATCAGGGAAAGAACCAATTAGGTTTAGAGATAGTAGAGATCATAGATAGAGAACATGCAATATATTTAGTTTGAAGGTTGTATCTGTATTCAATAATGATAGTCCCAGTTACCGCAGATGGAGAGACTGTACTCGGCAGGTGTCGGGGACAAATTTCCATTTTCCTTTCCCTGAGACAAGGATGAGTCAAAAAGTGTGAAGATGAGAGAGACTGCTAATGAACGTTCTTGAGACTGAGACTGGACTCAAGTACAGCTAAATTATGATATATGAACACTTTAAACAGTGCTGGGGAAAAATGTAACAAACAAACAAAATTAATCAATTTTAATTATTGTGCAATAGCCAGTCATTTCCTTGTTAGTTCTGTTCATGCACACAGGGATTTTTTTTATGTACAAACATGTTGCTGCAGTCAGAAGACTTTTTCAGTTTTTGACCATTTGAAAATGCCTTTTGCCCTTCACATTGTGTATAAATTTCATGATGAATGAACCAAAAGAAATGGCCCAAAATTACTTGGAAAATTTGTTCCATTGTCTTGCACTAAAAATAAATTAGGCTTTTTACTTCGCCTGTAAAATTAGCATTACAGAGATACAAGGTTCTCTTTCGACAACAGCAATATGCATGCATACTTGGATGTGTAATTTTCAGAGGTCACTGGGGCTTGCTTTCTACTTTATATTTATGGTAGAGTCTGGGTAGCAGGGAACTGCCCGAAGTCTTTGAGTTACCTCTAGTTGCAAACTGTGACCTCTGCAAGGCCTTTGGCATTTAGAAGCCCTTGGACACTTGTCTCACTGGCCAGGTCAATAATCCATCCTTGCCACTCCTTATTTTGGCTTATTTTTGAGTATAAAGCAGCGATAAAACACAATATGTCAAAAAACATTAGTGTTCAATAAATACTGCAATTTATTATTAATAATCACAAAACAATTCTTTGGCCAAACAATGTAGGTGGTTTACAGTAGGCTATGGTCGCCAGGCAATGAAACAGTCAAAGATAATTCTGTGAACACAACGATCTTTAACAACATATAAAGGCATTAATACAGAATGAAGCTGAAGTGTGTGGTCTTACATGACTATTTTACAATGGCTTTGAACACAGCTCAGCTCAATCAGATTTTAAAACCAGAACGGATGTTGTATAACCCACAGATTTAACACAGTGTAGCCTTACACAGTGTGATGCCTTAAAATTTGAGCAACTAAGCAAAGAACAGAGATATATCCTTTGGCTGAACCACCCCTGGGAGCTGCATGCTATTGACCCACACAGATGACTAACATTAGCAGAACTAATTGTTCTTACTTATAACATAGCATACGCTGGGATCAAGCGTTCAACTGCCTGTGCTGGCAAACTGAGAAAGATCTCTAACTTACTGGAACTGCTAGTCAGGGCTGCACTGTTGGATGCCTTAATGGGTAACATAGAGTAACAAAATCCGAACTCAGGCAGTCAATCAAAACGAATCCCAAAGTGGCAATATTTTCCCACATGCAGAACATTTGTTTCTGAGGGGTCATAACACATGAAGACACACAGTACGAAGACACAGGCCTCTAGTTTAGGATGATGTAATGGCATGCTGGGCTCTGGGGGGTAACAGGGCGGTGGTCCAGCTGAGCCTCAAGGATCCATTCAATGGTGCTGGACAGCTCAGAGCCAAGTCAGAATATACTGATCAAAAGCACAGTACAAATCTTCCTGCCAAGCCTCATTTGCGTATCCACAAAGTATAAGCTGTAATGTATCACCTCTAATAGCACCGTCATTATATCATACTCCACTTTGGATGCACGTATGACTGGCTATGGACATCCATCATATAGAGAGTTGAGGAGAGAGGATAGAAACAAGCAGCATCCCTGACAAACACAGACATTGAGTGATGTTCATGGTTCATGCAGAACGAATTAGCAATTGTCTCAGTGTCTCACAAAAAAACAGATGATTTATGAAGGGAGTATGAAGGGGGAAGGAGGAATGTTTCTTGTATGCAGTATTTAAATTATGTAGGCTGATGGTGCTTGTCTGTAAACACAAAGCTGGATTGAACATCAAAAATTCCCCTCTTTGCATTCCAATAGTTTCAGATTTGGATGGCAATTCAACAAAACACATGTGTTTTTGATGGTATTGTTGGGACAATAAAATCTCAGATTTCTCATATGTTTCAGCAGATTCAAATCAGTTCAAATTTATTTATATGGATCATTCTACTGAAGTGGTTCTAAAAACATTTCAAACAATGGTTATCCATCCATCCATCCATCCATTTTCTAAGCCGCTTCTCCGTCAGGGTCGCGGGGGGTGCTGGAGCCTATCCCAGCAGTCATCGGGCGGAAGGCAGGATACACCTTGGACAGGTCGCCAATCCATTGCAGGGCAGACAGACAAACACAGACAGTCACTCACACACTCACACCTAGGGGCAATTTAGCATGTCCAATCGACTCGACTGCATGTCTCTGGACTGTGGGAGGAAACCGGAGAACCTGGAGGAAACCCACGCAGACACAGGGAGAACATGCAAACTCCACACAGAGAGGACCCCGGTCACCCGGCTGGGGAATCGAACCCAGGCCCTCCTCGCTGTGAGGCGACAGCGCTACCCACCGCGCCACTGTGCCGCCCATAAAATAAATATATCTTTTATATATAATAATATGTTTAGTTATAATGTGTTTATGACCTAACAACCATTAACAAGCTTTTTTTAAACCATTCATAAGCGCTTTATAAAGGTATTCTTATTTTAAAATGGTACTCAGACTTTTGACCGACTTGGACTTTAGACCAAAATCTTTTTGCTTTGAATAAAAATCTTTTTACTCTTTTTGTATTTTGGTAGCAACATATAAATGTGGGACAGCATATAATTTATTAAAAATTAAACTCATGATCCATATCTTTGAACTTCACTGTAAATGAAATGAAATATCTTTAAAAAAATAAACGGGATAAAAATTAAGTTAGTTGAAATTTCAGAGTAGAGAGTAGAAAGTATCCATAAATCATAGGCTACTACCCTATACTACAAGGGTATCCTAGTATGATAAATTATACATTGTTATATATTTTAACTTAGGTTTAAATAGATCATAAGATTATCCCCAAATATCTTACGTCAATTATAATTTTTTTTATTTATTTATTTATTTATTTGAGGTGTGACAGCAGTTCGGTTCAATAGTCCATATATCGCTTTTTAAAACAGTTGTCACAAAGTGGCTTTATAGAAAATCGGAATCCAAGACCCTACTGAGCAAGCCAAGGTTAACAGTGACCAAGATAATTCCCAAAGTGTAGAAGAAAGAAACCTTGTGAGGAACCAAGACTCAAAAAGGAAACTCATCCTCATTTGGTCAACACCAGACAGCAGCAACAGCAATTTGAATGGAGAATAAAGAATTGAGTACCATTTTACAGAAAGACTTCCTTTATAAAGGGTTTGCAAATAGTTTAATATTCACTAATGGTTATTCATTTGGTTATAAACACTAGATGAACATGAATATCTAATGAAAGTATAATGCTGACTGATGGAGACGACAAAGCAAGTAACCAGCAAAAGCTGAGATTTAACAGTATATAGATGAATGCAGACTCGCAATTTGACAAGAAACAAGAGACTGTTACCGTTTTTATTTTTTATTACCCTTAAATAAAATTTAAGCCATTAATAAACCCTTTATAAGAGCTTTGTTGAAAGGCAGTACCTAGCTGGGACTGAGTATACAATAGTGAATATTGAATAAAGGAGAGAAATGAGACTGCCAGCGGAGTGAAGTATTTAAGTTAACCAAAGATAACTAATGACTTACCAGAATGAGAATGAAAATGGAATCCATGAAAATCAATTACAACAGAAATGCTCTGTAGTAATGTATTCAATAGCAAAGCCAATAGCTGAATAATTTCCTGCTCATTCCCACCTGTCAGCTGTCAACTTTTAATGATACCGACAGCTACTCACTGGGCCTTTGCTGCATTTTGAATGTCACACTTTTTCAGCACCACCTCTTCATGGAGAAAAAGTGTCCAAAAGGGCTGTTTTAGCACAAACAGTTCCTTCAATTGTCCACTCACACTTATTCAGCAAAGAAAGCACAGCCAAGCCAAACAAGAATACGCCTGGCAAAACCTCTCAATAGCAAATGCCTGGCATGAGGTTCGCGCATCATCTGTGAGTGATTTGCATTGTAATAAGAAAGAATAATTGTATCCTGATCCACTGCAGTAGTTCATCATCCCTTTCTAGCTATACCCCCAACTGGTTGACAGCAGTTTCTGCAGGTACTCAAACAGATTTTTCAGCTGTTTTATTATGTGACTCCCAAGAAAATAACATATTTCATTCTGTAAAGCCATAAATCCAAACAAACTATTATTTTAATCTTTTTTTTCCAAGAAAATACCGCCATAGCTGGTATGTGCATAACGCACTAAAACTGATGAAAGCACTAACCAAAGCAAGGAGCAAGATTTGACAATCTGACAAACAAGTTCATGATCTGGATTCAGGGACTCCACACATATTTAGTGCCAAAATAATAATGTGATCAATTTGGCACTTGTAGACTGGCTTTGAAGCTTCTTAAGAGTCTTACATAAAAGAAGTGAAACACTGGTGTTTACCATTTTCTGCAACACACTTGGGAGTGTGGCTCATCACCAGTCTCGGCGAGATGAATAACAGAGTGGGGAAAGTATTCTGCAAACTATTAGACTGAAGAATTTTGTTAAACACTGGTGGAAGAAAGCACATGGCCAAAACTCATCCTTAATTACAAACTGTAATGATGCTGGTGTGTGAAGACAGCATGGATACAAAAAGAAAGATAACTAGTTTAAAGATGTGTACTGATTTAAGGGGAAGGGATTTCAAAGAGTCTTAAAAAATGTTCAACTTAATGGTAGAAATTGAACAAAATCATTCAGAGTGATTTGACGTGAAATGATAAACTAGAGGGAAACTTACAGATTCTGATTTCCATACAGTAGTGCAATGTCAACAACACAAATATTGCTGTTTATTGATGGATTGCCTGAGGGTCAGCCTACAAGAGTTGATGCATCTTACTGAGTTACTGGCTCACCGACATTCCCATTATTGAAATGCCTGTGTAAGCATTACTCAAGATAAGCAGGTCATGCTTTTTTGGGTCCTGTTTTGCCTTACAACACCCTGCATGTACCTCTCCACCAGAGGCATGCATTTTAAAATCTATGTTATTTCAAAGCAATTATTAAAAAGGTATCAGGCAATGTATTAAAGCCATTTCACATGATAGCTTTCTTTGAAGTAGGCTTTAATATCTTTAACGCTTCAGATATCTGGTTCCCATGAGAACAAATTCTGACTCAGTACACTGTGAGAAAAATGGAACTGTGTAAGGTTGGCACGTTTAACATCAAAGCACTCTGAATTACTTTTACTTCTTAATTTAATTATGCAGATGTTTAAATTAGTGGAATTCCTCTTTAAATGTTAAAGATGAGAAGCTAAAGCTAAAGATGAGAAGAACACCCAGCAACCGGCGCTCAAACAGTCATAAAGGC
The DNA here is from genome assembly GCF_015220715.1 of Pygocentrus nattereri. NCBI lineage: Eukaryota > Metazoa > Chordata > Actinopteri > Characiformes > Serrasalmidae > Pygocentrus > Pygocentrus nattereri. The sequence goes on from NC_051218.1 coordinate 19,145,235, forward strand.
CATGAAGAAGTTCGAGAGTGACCTGTAATTCTGAGGAGGTGAGACAGTGAGCAGGGTGACAACAGCCAAACAGAACAACCATGGCTTACATTCATCCACACTGTATTTCACACATCCCTTTTCCAAACAGTGTGAGACATTCTTTCATGAATAATGCCTGGGGGCACACGGGCTGTAAAAGCTCTTCAGCTAGCCGCGGCAAGCTAGCTTCTCTTTTCCATGAGGTAACTTACAGAGCTCACATTGTTGAAGGCAGAAGCCCTGCCTGTCTAGCTACAATTTACAGCAGCAGGTTATGGAACTCGGGGGACCACCTTTTAAAACAAACAAGCGAATAAAACGTGAGATGTAACAAAGCTCGGCTGCCCGACTTGGCCCTCTGAGGCCTCCAGTCCTTATGTTAGTGGGAGGAAAATAGAGTAAGCATGAGTGCAGCCACAGAAGCTAACCAGCTTCACTTTATGCCTCACGTTTACATAGACTTTCCTATGGAAAACCGCAGCCGCGTGAACTCGTGTGGGTCTTTTTTTTCTGATTAGGAGCAGAAGGGCCGGCTGGAGTCTTGGAGGAGCTACGCTGAACAACAAGCAGTCACACTTTGGCGGGAGTGTGACCTTTGCTGCTCTCGGAAAATGGATTCACACATCCAAGACACGCAGACCTGCTGAAGTCTCCCATGACTAGACCACCGGTGCCAGGGGGAAAGAAGGTGCTAAAGCATGCAAACCTAATGACAACACTCTCACACAGTTGTAGGCACATTTTCTTGCCAAGACATCACTCTGAAACCCAAAACCTTTTCAAAGACTAACATATTTATGGACTCCCACTGGATTCTTTTGTACCACCTCATGGTTCCTATATAAGCAATGGCATGAGCTGAATAGACAGAAGCAACAGACACTCAGACCAGCCAGTAGAGAAGCTAGCAATCTGCAGTCATACTCTGTGTTCCTACTGTGTACAGGCACACAGCTGGTATTAATATCAGCCGAACTGACAGCATATGATTGCTCAGCCTGTCCAAAGACAGGAAGAAGAAAAGAAAAAATCTGGCAAGCTTAAAAATCAGCAGTGTCAAAACAGAAGACTCTGTTGGTGTCCCACACACCTATGACCTTTATTGAGTGCTTACATATGTAAAGTACTCTGCAAAACTGAGGGCATCCAAATTGGGTGAATGGTGTAGTACCGGCCCATTTTTAGGGACTCAAAAATATTGAGATAATTGGATAATTGGCTACTCAGCTAATTCACGAGCAAACTTGTGTTCTTTCTTTATTATTTCACTTACAAGTAAGCAGATTAATGATCTAGAGTTGATTTCATGTCATGCATTTGCATTTGAAAAGTGTTAATGCCAGTGAAATAAGGCATCATTAGACTGAAAAATCAAAACAATCACATCAGAGAGATAGCAAAAACATTCAATGTGGTAAAATAAACTATTTGGTACATTCTCAAAAAAGAAGGAACACACTTCAGGTTATCTTAGAAAACAATTGTGGATGACAGAAGAGTTCTTTCCCTTGTAAGAAGAACCTCTTCACAACAGCTGGCCATATCACACCCTCCAAGAGGTGGACGTATCTGTGTCAAAGTCAACAATCAAAAGAACTCACCAGAGTAAACACAAAGGTTTTACCACAAGATCTAAACCATTGGTAAGCCTTAAAGACCAGATTAATGCTTGCTCAAAAAAAAATCTTACATAGTCTGCACAGTTCTGGAACAACATCAGAGGAAGAAGGGAAATGATACCACTAGCTTACCATTCATGAGCCGAAAAAGTCAAGAAAAATGAAAAAAAATCTAGTTTCTGAAATAATAATAATAAAAAAAAAAAAAAAAATGTTAGAGCAACTGGACTTAACAACCATGCAGGGCATGGTGGATCACCAAAATGTCACCATGAGATAAACAATAAAGCCTTTAGCTTTAAAAGATAGGAAATGCTCTACCTGGACTTCAAATCTGAGAAGAAAAAAAAAATCCAAAGCTGCTGTTGTCCATCCATCCACTGTGAGAAGACACAGTACTATGGGTCTGAAAGGATATATAGCTGTGAAGAGTCCATTAAAGGAAAAACAATGAGGCTGCTGTTTGACAGTCCAGGCCTCAAAATCATTAAATGTGTTTGGGAGAAAATGCAACCAACTTCTAAGACTGAATATTTGGAGGAACATTGGAAATATCCCTGGAGATTCCTTTGAACTGAAGCTGAAAGCAACTCTCCAAAAAATAGTAGAAGCTGTAACAAAGCCAACACTAAATCCTGAATAACAATAGAAACATAAATTACATTTAGTTATTGAGAGTGAAGAATGGCGTACTAAATGGAAGCTTCTTAAGAATGATAGGAATATAACTCCTACGTAAGGGTGAGAGGAAAGGTCTTCACGGGTTAAAGAAATTATACTATGACAGGCCACCGCTGCAAAATGCACCCCTCCTCTGCACAGTTGGCCTTTGCCTTAAGGAATCCCCAAGTCAAAACACAAAGTCGTAGAGGAAGCTGAGCTGTCTCTGAACCAAATCCCCACATGAACCTCTTAGCAAAAGCACCAGTGGCTCATTCTTTTTAAGTTAACCCTGGATGTCCTTCCTTCACACATAACAAGCAACAGAGACCTGACCCTAAACAGGTTACGCACACCAACATTTCAACAGAGGCTTAAAGGATTGTGAGCTCACGTTGGCCAAGTTGAAAATGATCATGAGGTTAAAGGCTCTAACCAAATATCTAATTGAATTCCAGCATTTGTGCAGTAACACTAAGGCAGTTATTCAGCAACACTTATATAATAACGGCAAAGATATTCCTTAATTCAGATATTATTCTGCTGTTCATGTTGGTGACCACAGGCTACATGTTCTTTTCAAAAACACTATTTGGCTTTACTTGCTGAATGTCCCCTGGCAGCCAGGGATTTGGTCAGGCGCTCGTAGTTCACTATGAAGAGATTTGGGTTTGAATAGACTGCCTGGACCGTTCTCCTGCCTCAAGTTCTTTGCCAGTGTCAACTGGAAACCTGGATCCCTCTCAGCTATACGTCATGAAAGGATCTTTCAAAACAGGGAAAATTTTATTAAACCAGGAAAGCTCTTTATATAAAAAAAAACAAAAAACAAAAAAAAAAAAACACACACAACACACACACACCATTGTTGACCTCTACCAAGACCATTATCAGGGTCTCCGGCTGCCTTGCCACATGAAAACATGCATGGAAACCAAGAGCAAGCTTCTCTTAGACAGATTACACAGAGTCCATAAACATTCTTTACTTGGAAATCCATTACAAGCTAGTTTTATGCTTGTTCTGTGTCCAGGAAACAAGACCATAAATTTTCCACCAGAACTTTTCTCTAACCTCTAGAACAACCTAAAGAACTAAATACAAAACCATTAATTTCACCATGTTAGGCACGTTACATGTTATGTTTGGCACCTAATTCAGTTCCACTGATGAGATTACTAACTAGCCTGTAGGCACTATCCATAAAGACTTCAAAAAGATAAAATGTGGCCATGCACTTCAAGAACTGAATCAACACTGCCATCTAGTGCCTAAAGCTGAAAACCCAGTAAAGAAACTGCACAGGAAAACACTTCAGTTTCTTCACCCTCAAATGTGGTCATTTTTCATTAGTTATTGTGTGAGGATCACAGAGCATGCTAAGAACTAAAAGACAGTGAGATTACTTGAAAGATTTTTTTTATTAATTTATAATACAGGCTTTTAGGCAGATTGTATTTTTTTTTTTTTTACATTTAATATTCTGAAGCTAATTCCATAGCAGTGATGATGATTAATACACATTCACTGAGGGATGGTCACTCAAAGGAAGATCAGAAACAGTGTCCTGGGGCGCTACAGTCACCAAAGACTGATCTGTTCTCCCCCTATCATTTGTGACACCCTCCCCAAACTCGCACACATCAGCCATTAAATGTA